>NC_042616.1:179840821-180147981 GCF_901001135.1 Rhinatrema bivittatum
ATTATAATTATACAGATGTATATTGGTAAATATCTCATTTACAATTCTATATAAAGCTAACTCATCAACATTATGGGGTACATTTTCAGAGGGTTACGCACGTATGTTACGCGCGTAACCCCCAAAAACCTACCCCAACCCCCCCCCCCTGCATGCACCAAGCCTATCTTGCCCCTATATGTATACATCCATTATTAAGAAATGTAAGGAAATCTGAGATGATTGGTTATTAAGTAACTAAACGAAGCAGTAATAAGGAATAATCATATTCTATTACAATTGTCTAACACCTTCATCAAACAAATTTTCTTTCCAGCTCTGTGTAGAATCTAGGAGTGTGAATCAAGATATATATATGCAATTATTCTGGTTGATTAAAAACATATCTCGAGTCTTGGTAACTAATATGACACCTACACGGGTATCTTAAGAAAACCTTTGCCCCTCTTTCTAGTACTTCAGCTCTCATGGATATAAATTTCCTTCGTCTTAATTGAGTAGTACGTGCTATATCAGGGAAGATCCTGATGCGTTGGCCATACAAATCTTGATTTTGATATCTGAAATATAACCTCATTACCGAATCACGTTCAAGCAAAAAAGAAAACTGAACTATCAAGGTTGCTCTTGACTCTATATTCATCTCGTATGATTTTTCTAAAAAATCAGTAAGATTAAGATCTGCTTCAACCGGATTCTTTTGCTTTTGATTACTATCTAAATTCTGAGGTTGTGGGAGATAATAGATCCTCGATAATATAGGAATAGCTAGTTCTGAATATTTTAATATGTTTTTCAAATAACTTATAAATAGACAAGCCGTAAAGCCCGTTAAAACGGGCTACATCCCTCTGTCTCTCACCTCCCCCTCATTCTCTCTCCCCTCACTCTTCACCACCCCCCTCCCCCACCCACTCCTCTCCACCCTCCCTCTCCTCTCACTCAGTCCCCCCTCTCCCTCACTCCCTCTCACTCAGTCACCCCTCTCCCTCCCTCCCACTCACTCAGTCCCCCTCTCCCTCCCTCCCTCCCACTCACTCAGTCCCCCTCTCCCTCCCTTCACCCACCTCCATTTCCTCCCGGCGCCGTAAGCGCGACTTCCCGCAACCCTCACCCTGCTCCATTAACTCCTCCCGCTCCTGCCGCCAGATCTCGGGGGGGGGTCACTCCCGCGCGCGCGGCAGTGACCCCCCCGAGATCTGCCGGCAGATCTGGGGAGGAGAAGCAGCGGCACCGCGCGCGCGCGCGGCGCCGCTGCTTCTCCTCCCGCTCCTGCGGCCCCACCGCCATTTTTTTTTTCTGATCGACATCCTTGCCCGCACATGCGCAGTAGAGCTGCGCTCTACTGCGCATTTGCGGGCCGTCGGTCACAGGCCATTTATAAGGTAGATCAGTTGGGGAGGCCAAATGTATCTTAGGGAAGTTTAACACCCTAAGATTAAATTTCCTAAACTGATTCTCTAATGTTTCAAACTTATCCTCTTGCATTTTCTCTGATTTTATTAAGTTGGCCTGTACTTTTTGGATATCTTCTACTTTCTTTTCTAACAAATTAACAGTTTTATCAATTTTTTCTATCTTATTCTGTACTAAAATATTTTTGTTTAAAGCTTCCTGTTCTGTATCTGTAAGATTATTTATGGATTTCTGCATGAAAATCAACATAGTCCCAAGTTCTTCAATTGTAAATTTTTTTGGTGTAATTATAGAAAAACCCTTATTTGCTGTTGATTTTCAGTTCCTTTCTGCACAGATGCCCTCCAATTTCAATTGTAAAGGATGTAAACACATTGTTCAATTCCCTGGAACCTTGTTTTTCTAGGTTCTCCGAGATGTTTACTAATCCTTCAGCTTCTCTCTGGGAATCTAACAAAGTAATACTTGTTTTTATCTTAAAATCCTGGTTGCCAGGATCCAGCTCTATCTTTCCAGATTTGGGGGGGGGGGGTGTCCTGGTGTTGCTTGAGCACTGGGACTTAGAGATATTTCACATGTCTAGGAGTTCGGCTCCTGCTCCTGGCCAGAACTACCTGCGACTTCTTCCGGTGTATATGAAGGAGTTCTTTGAAAAAAAATTGACTATCCGAGATTGATTTAGTCATAAGGTTGGAGTAGAGGTTGAGGAAAACTCTTTCACTTTTGCTTTCCTCTTTGTATGAGGCATAGCAAAGAAAAAAAGGGAAAAGACTAAAATGATATAGGACAATTATATAATTTGTATAAATTTATCCCAGTAGTGATTGTATTTCAAGTTGACAATTAACAAAAAACTTTTACTTATCTTCTCAATGATCTCGAGACCGCTGACAGAAATAAACCAGTCTGCTCTATTCTGTTCCAATCCGGGCAAAGCCACGCGCTCCTTAGCCGTGCGCAGCTTTGACGTTGCGCCAGCGATGTGCAGGTTTTATAGCAGTCCCAGCTCCTCCCACTGACATCAGAGACGGTTTCAAATTCAAAGAAATAATCTGAAGGAGAAGGCTCACCACAAGTGGACCACTCAGCTTCAGCAGGAAATAATTTCAGCGACCAAGATTTTTATTTTGTGTATTTTTTTTTTATTTTCCTGTTTTTGCTTTGTATCAAGTTTTTATGAGTTACAATAAACAATTTTATTTGAACCCCACTTTCTTGACTGCTCTTTCTGAAATTGTAGGATTAGCCTCCTGAGATCTACTAGAGTAAGTACCCTTGTAAAAAAGGTTGAGCGGGACTGGAGAGACTGTGTATAGATCCCCACCTATCATGCACCTAGGGCCCCGGAGGCTTGTTTGCCTCCCTGCCGGTGGAATCCTGGCACCTTAGTGGATAACCGTGTGATGAGTGAAAAGTTAGAGGTCTGGAGACTCTGGAACAATGAGATTGGCCCTGGGGAGTGGTGTGGTCATTTCTTTCTGCCTTTAAATCAAAGAGGGGAGTAACACAGGGATTATAAAGTGACTTAATTTCTGGAGAGAGATTTTTGGCCAACCCCTGTGTTTGAACTTCCACCCAGTGCAGCAAAGTACAATAATTGTAATACTGCTGCTGCCATTTGCTCTCAGTATTTCAAGTACCAAAGTGCATTAGGACTGATAGCAAAAAGCCTGGAATGATCAGAAGTTTCCCCCAGAAACTGTCACATCATAACTCTGTTGTTTCCATGTAGCCTGACAGATATATGTGGTAGGGGTGTGCATTCGTTTTGAACGCATATGTAAACGCAACTTATATTTTTAAAAGAGAAAAAAAAGGTTTGAGGAGAAACGCATCGCGAGTTCCAACGTATTCAATATAGCTATGTTGAATATGTTGAACCTAAATAAACACTTAAACCCCCCACCCTCCTGACCCCCCCAAGTCTTACCAAAACTCCCTGGTGGTCCAGCAGGGAGTCAGGAAGCCATCCCTGTATTCCTTTGCGAGGAGCACGTGAAGTTGGCGTCACGTCGAGTGACGTCAGCGTCACGTCGAGTGACGCGGACGTCACGTGCTCCTCTGCGCCTCTGCTCTGGGACCCCCGTTGGACCCACCCGGAACTTTTGGCCAGCTTGGGGGGGCCTCCCCACGTCACTCCGACGTGACGCAGACGTCACGTGCTCCTCCGCGCCTCCGCTCCCGGACCCCCGCTGGACCCAACCGGAACTTTTGGCCAACTTGGGGGGGTCAGGAGGCCCCCCCAAGCTGGCCAAAAGTTCCGGTTGGGTCCAACGGGGGTCCCGGAGCGACCTCCTGCCACATGACCTACCTGTCACATGGTAGGAGTACAAGATGGCGCCGGTGACCATGTGACAGGGGCTGACCAATGGCACAGCAGCCCCTGTGACACAGGCTATCGGCGCCATGAGGAAATCGCAGACGAGTGCAGGGATGGCTTCCTAACTCCCTGCTGGACCACCAGGGAGTTTTGGTAAGTCTTGGGGGGAGGGGATTAAGGAGGGTGAGGGGTTTAAATTTTTATTTAGGGAACCGGTG
Source organism: Rhinatrema bivittatum (assembly GCF_901001135.1). Classification (NCBI taxonomy): domain Eukaryota; kingdom Metazoa; phylum Chordata; class Amphibia; order Gymnophiona; family Rhinatrematidae; genus Rhinatrema; species Rhinatrema bivittatum. Next base: position 179,844,776 of record NC_042616.1, read on the forward strand.
AACGTATGGACAGACCCTCAACTTATGGAATTCTCCATATGTCCATATTGAACGAAATTGACCCTCAACTTCAACTTATCAACGAAAACTTTTTGTCTGCACATCCCTAATATGTGGTATATACTTTGGTCTGTCCTTATAAACTGGTTTATGTTGGAAAGACTATCAAAAAGTTAAAACATACCTCTCTGAACTTAAAAGCTTTATAGCATATCAGAACCTCGAAGCACCAATAGTTCAACAATGCATTAGTTTTCAACACAGATTTTTTGATCTTCAGTACTATTTAATTGACACCACCCCAGTCTCGATTCGAGGAGGGAATTGCAGTGCTCAATTTGTTCAATGAGAGCAACAATGGATCTTCCATCTTGACACTTGATAACCAAGAGTACTTAATTTAGCCATTGAATGGAGTCAATTTTTATGAATGGTAACTCTGTTAATAATGAATGATTCTTTGTGAGTATTTTGCATACTAAAGAACTGCCCTGATTGGCTGTTTGAACTGTCTATTCTATATGCAGTGTTGTGATTGGATTAGATGCTTTTGCATTGATTGGTGCAAAATACTTAATGATATCCTCTGGCTATTTTTTGAGTTGAAAAACGTTTAAAATGCATGATCTTTTCCACATAGAAACAGACTTTGGGCCAGATTTTAGGAGATACGCGTGGGCGTAGATTTGTGCGCATGTGTTATAAAATTCGGGGTCGGCGCGCGCAAGATGGGTGCACACTTGTGCACCTTGCACATGCCGAGCCCTAGGGGAGCCCCTCCCTTCCCTTCCCCTCCCTTCCACTCCCTTCCCCTACCTAACCCACCCCCCCAGCCTTATCTAACCCCCCCTGACCTTTGTGAAAAGGTTGCGCCTGCCTCCGGGCAGGCGTAGGTTGCGCGATCCCCCGGCATGGCCGCTGTGCTGGAGGCCTCCGTCCCGCTCCCACCCCGCCCACTCCCCGCCCCTTTTTTCAAGCCCCGGGACATACGCGCGTCCCGGGGCTTGCTCGCGTCGCCGGGCCTATGCAAAATAGACTCGGCGCACGCAGGAGCGGGTTTAAAAGGGTTACGCACGTAACCCTTTTAAAATCTACCCCTTTATGTTCAGCAGGGCAAGGATTACCGTACCTTAGCTGTTCTACTGACAGTTTGTTTTTTTTTAAATATATCTTAAGGATATTAAGTGCTAACAAAATTTTTTAAGTATATTGGGAAGAATTTCAAAATGTTTTTAAAATGATATTAGATATATAGAGTCTTTATGAAAGGGTTTTTAATCCTGTGATGGCAGCTTGCTTGCAAACATGACACTATAATATTGTGGAAGCTGACGTTTTCCAGAGTGACTGTCTGAGGTTCTTCCCTTTCAAAGAAATATTTTTCTGCCAACAAATACTTGAGCGGTTGGTGTCCAATTGTTTTTTTTTTTTTATTTTTAGGTATATAATAGAACAAAGTAAAGCAACAATATAAAAAAAATAATTTTTTTGGTATTTGAAATATTTAAATTACACCAGAGTATTGTGGCTATTTTCTGGATTCATATATATATGAATCTGGGGAGAAATATTTAAATTACACCAGAGTATTGTGGCTATTTTCTGGATTCATATATATATGAATCTGGGGAGAAATCTGGATTGTGATTTATCTCATAGTTTACTACTAGATCTATGTTTTCTATTCATAAGAACTTTCATCAGGGTTCTTATAAATGCAAATGTTGGCTTATTAGTAGACTATATCCTTTTTTTCAGTATGTTTGCTCTGTCTTTGCATTTTAACTTGTTGAACTGCTGAATGCTGAATAGGAGTTGACAGCCTGTGCCAGAGCACTCAGTTATTGAATCTGAAAATGTTTGTGGAATCTTTCTAATAATGTTGCCAGCAGATAAACGTTGATTGTAATAATACATTTAAGTCTGACTGATTAAGATTTTTCCATAAACAGTAAATCAAGATCACTGGTTACGTTTGAAAGGCATAAGTATAGTATCTAATGTTCCCTTTCAATAATTATGTACACTAATAAAATTCTTCATAATAAGTGTGTCTTATTTTAGTGATGTTAAAGATCAGAAGTGTAATAACTATTTCACAGTTTACTATATTATATGGCAAATAATGCTGACTGTTTATGGTTTGTTCCCATGATACTAATAACTGTGAACTAAGACTGCAGCTTAATGCAGAAAGGTCAAGTAGAAGCAGAATCTATTTTATGACCGAATACGTCAGGAGATGACGTTTTTAGGTTTGAAAGGGTCTTGCCACTTCCTGGAAAACTGTAATGTGTGTGTTGACAGGGTTGAATTAGGAGTGGGGAAGATAGGAAGGCAGTGACATCCTTCTTGTTATATTGGGTACATCAGTGCTGTATGCTAAATATATTTGCAGTGAAAAAAAACATTAAACTAGGTCTAGAGACATGTGATCAAGGATAATTCATCACTATTCCTGAATTTTTATTTTTGTATGCTACACAGAAACTGTATTAATAGAGAGAATTCATAAAGTGCCTGAATCGTTAAGGCTTTTTGCCCCTAGATACAGAATGGGAGAAAAGCCTTAGTGAATCAGGGCCAAAATATTTTAAGATGAGTGCACTGTCTGAGGTATTTGCAAGATCCTCATAATAAGTGTATGCACCTGATAAAGAATCATAAGCTTATTTGCCTATGCTTATTTTTTTCACTAATGAGTGCATATCTACTTTTAAATATAATAACAAAATTTTAAGTTTTTTCTACTGTAAACTATTGCATTTACTAAGAATGCTTTTAAAAGTGTTTGAGTCGGACAGCTGTGAGTGGTTTTGCAAGTTGCAATGGGGGATGCCAAATTCTGCCCCTTTCTGGTACAATAGAAGTGTCTTCAACAGGTCTGCTTACCAGCAGTGTGTGTCAGAGATCTCCAACCAGAGCCTCTACCCCTTTGTGTGAAGTCAGAGTACTGAAGTATGCCAATGTAGTATACCATTCTATTGGGAGGTGTTTGAATGTTAACAAATTCCTGTGTCCATGTGACATGGAGGCAGTCAAGAATCAAGATTAGTACAGGGGTGAGGTAGCAAGTGTCTCTCCTTGTGGAGGAAGTTTGCTGGGCCTTATCCCTCCACTGAGGAGGTCTGTGGAGAACAGAAGCAGGAGAATTTCAGGATCCCAGGAGGGGAATTCCTGAGAGGCCAGAGTATTGGAAGAAGAGATCCTGAGAAAGTATCGGATTCTGAGAAAACCCAAGAGAGAAGGGAATTCTGCAGAGTCCTAGATGAGTGTACCGGGGAGTCCCAAGGGAGAACAGTCTGCCTGGGAAAATTCACAAAGTTAAAAACCCATCAAACATTTCAGTCAGAGGCTCTAGAGAGGAACAAAAGTGAGACACACAGAAAAGAGTTTTGCTACCCAAAAAGTATTGGGAGGGCCCAAGGAGAAAAGGTAGTTGTGAGACTAGAAGACTAGGTGTCCAAATCGATGATGAAATTTAATGTGGACAAGTGAAAAGTGATGCATATAGGGAAAAATAACCCATGTTGTACTTATATAATGTTAAGTTCCTTATTAGGAGTTATCACCCAGGAAAATATTCTAGACATCATGTGCTGCAGCAGTCAAAAAAAGCAGAAGGAATGTTAGGAATTATTAGGAACAGAATGGTGAATAAAACAGAGACTGTCATAATGCCTCTGTAATGCTCCATGGTGAGACTGCACCTTGAGTACCATGTGCAATTTTTGTCACTGATTCTCAAAAAAGATATAGTTCCACTAGAAAAGGTACAGAGAAGGGCAATCAAAATGATAAAGGGGATAGAATGGATCACATAGGAGGAAAGGCTAAAGAGGTGAGGGCTATTTAGCTTAGAGAAGAGACAGCTGAGGGGGGATATGATAGAGGTCTGTAAAATCATGAGAGCAGTAGAACAGGTAAATGTGGATTCAGTATTTATTCTTTCAGATAATACAAGGACTAGAGGGCACTCCATCAAGTTAGGAAGTAGCACATTTAAAACAAATTTCATAAAATTCTTTTTTACCCAATGCACAAAAAACATCTGGTATTTATTGCCAGAAAATATGGGAAGGGCAGTTATCATTAGAGATGTGAATCAGAACTGGAATCGGTTCATATTCTGGTTCTGATTCACATGTGGTTTTTTTTCCATTGGGCCCAATCGCGGTTTTGTTTATCGGCTGCGCCCGAGCCGATAAACATAAAACCCACCCCAACCCTTTAAAACTAATCCCTTTGCTTCCCCCACCCTCCCGACCCCCCCAAAAAACATTTTACAGGTACCTGGTGGTCCAGTGGGGGTCCCGGGAGCGATCTCCCGCTCTCGGGCCGTCGGCTGCCACTAATAAAAATGGCGCCGATGGCCTTTGCCCTTACCATGTGACAGGGTATCCGTGCCATTGGCCGGCCCCTGTCACATGGAGGGAGCACTGGATGGCTGGCACCATCTTTAAAAATGGCACGGGCCATCCAGTGCTCCTACCATGTGACAGGGGCCGGCCAATGGCACGGATACCCTGTCACATGGTAAGGGCAAAGGCCATCGGCGCCATTTTGATTAGTGGCAGCCGACGGCCCGAGAGCGGGAGATCGCTCCCGGGACCCCCACTGGACCACCAGGTACCTGTAAAATGTTTTTTGGGGGGTCGGGAGGGTGGGGGAAGCAAAGGGATTAGTTTTAAAGGGTCGGGGTGGGTTTAGGGGTTATTTTTGTGTGCCGTTTTTCCCGCCCTCCCCCAAAATGATGAGAACCCTCACAATCAATATTGTGGGGTTTTCCTATCATTTCGGGAGAGCCCCCGATTTCTGACGATTTTGAAAATATCAACGATATTTTCAATCGTCCGAAGCCCGATTCACATCCCTAGTTATCATAGCTGGATTTAAAAAAAGGTTTGGATAAGTTCCTGGAGGAGAAGTTCATAAACTGCTATTACTCAAGTTGACTTAGGGAATAGCCGCTGCTTATTACCAGCATTAGTAGCATGGGATTTATTTAATGTTTAGGTACTTGCCAAGTACAATACTTGCATCCTGGATTGGCCACTGTTGAAAACAGGATGCTGGGCTTGATGGACCCTCTGTCTGACCCAGTATGGCAACTTATGTTCTTATGTCACCAAGAATTTACCTTTGTGAGAAGAAGATTGGAGGGTGTGAAAAAAAACAGATGTTTTATACAAATTTTAGACTTGTATCATTGTGGTGTACCAGAATTTCTGGACTTTTAATTTGATTTCCTGCTATTGGTGGCGTTTTGAACAATAGCTTACAGAGTGAAGAGTGTTTTTTTTTTTCTTTTGTGTAACTAACTGGTGTGAGGAAGAGCCCCAGAGTGAAGCAAAACCCTAAGAACCTTGAAAAGACTGACTTTTCCCCCCTTTTCAGGAACACTGGGGAGTTGTGGGGCCTTGCGTGGTCTGGGACCTTCCCTTTCTGCCAATAGGGACTCAAATAATAAAAATAACACAGAAGGAGAGCTCCTTATATTCAAACAACTCATAAACATTTTTGGTAACTCTTCAGAAGAAGAAAAAATGCTTCAGATGCTAAATGTGAACGCTCTAGGCTTGTAATTTGATACAGAAAAGAGTTGTGAGGTCTCAAATACGCTGACATTGGCTGGAGTATCGCTGAAAAGCTTTCTCAGGGAGTGATTCTAATGCTTCCAATTGAACCGCAGTGTGCTGCTTCTTTCATCCGGCAGTTTAAAGTGACAAAACGCCAGAACTATGTGCAGATAAGACGGCTTTCTCCTCCCTGTGTTCCCCCATGCCTACTACGGCTGACTGTGATGGAGGCTACATATTTATCAGCTGTAAACTGGCATTATTTTAGAATAGAAAGCATAGCTAATCACCTTCTGAGGATTTGCAAGTAGAATGCCATATTATAAAAGAATGAAACTGGAATGTCCCATAAGCAATTTATTTCTGATGTGACAGAATTCAACCTTATGACTTTATTTGGACAGAGAAACCTCACAACCCTGTCAATTCATTGTTTAAAACCAGAGATGATAATTTTAAAATGAGCGTGTGTGTCTCCATGCACGTGTGTATGCTAGAATTTTTAAATGTGTGTATAATTCTGTGCTTATGTTGTAAAATACACCAACCATTCATAAGTATGCTCCTAATTTTAAGTGGTTATTCCAGCACATCTAGCACCCATGTGTCTTCCATAAGACTTTGTCGGCTTTTATTGTGTATGTCAGCAGATTTTAAAACGTGCTCATGTAAGGCACATTCTCAGCTTTCCAATTTTTTATTTATGTTTTTATCTATTGTGATTTTAGAGGTTTTTTTCATATGCTGCAAGACCCAAATACATTGTGCTATGAAGTTTGCAATAGCACATAAATCATCAAATTATTCAATTAATCCACCAATTTGTCTAGTTAATAATAATGTCTTTCAGACCCCTCTGGATGTATATGGCCATTTTTGCACAAGCAGCACAGTATGAAAGGAAAAAAATAGGAAAAGACAACTACCATTCTATATAAAATTATTTCTGCAAATCCATTATTTAAAAAAAGAAATGCACAGCTAACTCACATACTGTAATGAGTATAGTTGCTATATATGGGAGAAGTGAACCTCAATGAATGCTTTTGTTAAGTGTACAACTGGATATTTTTCTGGATTTTTCTTGGACCTCAAATTGTAATATTTTAGGACTGATGCCATAATAGAGAACCATTACTCATTCACATCAGACAGTAATAATCACTTTGCCCTGCAGCCTCAAATTTTTCTACTGCTTATCCCATTATAAGCTCTTAACCCAGCTAAGATATTATCTCTATCACGAATCGCAGGATGCTTGATTCATACCCTTAGATGACACCCAGCCAAGAGAGTCTGCATGGAAGAGAAGGCTTTCCATCAGTGGGTGCCTTGTTTAGGTCCAGCAGAGGCCATCCTATCATACCTGGTAGGAATTTGCCAGGCAGAATGAGAATGAGAGCTTGAAAGCAGTCAATAAAAAGCTTTTCCATTTCCATAAGAGTTGAAGGCCCTGCTAAAGGCTTGAACAACTTGTAGGCCTCAGTGGACAGACTGAGCACTGTAAGGAAGGACTTCATTAAGCCAAGACATGACTGGCCACCAAATTCAGTGAATCAAGTTTCCTCATTCCAGCTAATTCCATTCTACTCCATTCGTATCAGGCAGGAGCATGTGCCATTGAGGCCACACATATGTGGTAACAGAGCTGGACACAATCGTCAGAGATTTCAGAATTGAAAGGTTGTCTTCTTCCTCTGAGTTCTACCTATATATGCTTTAAGTCTGGGGTTTTATTACTCAAGAGCTGTAGCCTTTTCTAAACATACAACATGTAATCCCCAACTGGGGTACATAAAATATATAGATGCTGATTTGGAGCCTGATACTAGTCTCTGTGGGTTCTGAAAATTAAAATAATGGTTGATCTGATGGTACAGTGGACTTAGCCCAGAACCAGAGGGCTTATTTCCTCACTTTCCCCTATGTGAAACATCTAACTGGACCCCAATAGTTACGCTTCCTTCAGTGGTCTCTTCTTTTGACTGGCAGACTCAGTCTTTGAACCCATGCTCTGGAATCAAACAATTCTACACAAAGGGCATCTTCAAAATAATAATAATAAAAAAAGTTTATTCTGTTGGGGTTACCAGCAGTCAACATCATAATAGTAAAGCTTACCAAAAGGATGAATCACAGGAAATCACAGAGCAGAGATGAGCAGCAGAAAAAAACCCAAATATACTCATAACATTTCCTCATCCTTTGCTAACACTTCTTCCAGATCATACTCAGAATCTTACACATAAGTAACTTAGTCCCTCTTCAAACAAGTTCTTATCAATAGTCATTTCCTTTTACAGGATCCTCTCTTAGCAGCACAACACAACACAACACAACACAACACAACAATGTTCTTGTGGGAGGTTCAAGGAGATTCTAGTCCATCAGTCTCCCTAGGCTGCTGAAGGGCATTTCCTAGGAGCCAGTGAGGGGTCACTTGCTTTCATGGTGGCATGGCCCTGCTGGGCTGGTTAAGCCAACAGGTCACCAGGAATCACTGCGGAATTACAGATGTACTCTCCCAAGAACCCATGTTTGTAATCACACATTCATACTCTGAGAGCCAGCTTGTGTTGTGTTGAGAAAGGGCTCACTCTTCCTAGAGGTCCTCGCTTACATCTTTACTTAATGAGGTCTCTGGTACCAGGATGGGGTTCCAAGTCTATATGAGTCTGTACTTTATGTGCTTGAGTATTTCTTGCTCTTTTAATGTGAAGGGAAGATTTGTTTGTTTCAGTATTGTGTAGTTTTATGTTAATGATTTATCTTGTAGTCTGCAGAACACAGGATAGAGAATAAGAAAACATGCTGGGTACAGAATATTGTGTATTTAACTTTGCATGTGTTCACAAAAAGTGTCATGTGTTAAGGATCAAGAGGATAGTAAAGTAGAATTAAAAACAGAAATAAGGGGGGCTAGTTTTTAATGTTTTTATATACCAAACAAGTAATAAACATTGCTCGGAATAGTGCTGACACCAATATAACCATAGAATAGGAAACTTTTCATCCAGCAGGTGTCAGTGTGAGTCCTCTGAGTCCAGGAGATGGAATGTAAATGAATTACTTACCCTGAGTCTGACTACTCTAGCTGAGGATATATTTAGAAATTAGGCCTTAGTGGATTTGGAGTTTTCACACAGACACATGATTGTAACTACTGTACAAATAAGTGTTACCAACAGCTAAGCAGAATTGGATGTGAGGGTGTCAGAATTACAAGAGACAGCCTAGACTGTGTTTTGGAAACACTGCATGCATTTCTTATAACATAGTTTCAGATATACAAATAGAAAGAGTATAACTGGCAGAGGGATAGACCGTGAGTACTGAACTAAAGAGTGGAAAAAGGTGTAAGTAATCAGAGCCACACAGATTTTATTCTTCCTTGACATGATATCACAGATTGATCCCTTCGAAATATAAGCTTCATGTATCTAGATATATTTAGGTGTTCTCATTAGTAATTATCATCTGCAAGTAACTCTTCTGTATTATCTGATTTTATTTATTCTTGTTTCTATCCTCTTATTGCTCAAATAAATCTATTTTCATAAAGCTCTGGAACTGTGATGTACTGTGTGCACATAAGCACTTTTTTGAGAATAAGTTACTGGGTTCAAGATCCCAGTTATAATCCCAGTAATTGGATGTGTATATGTTTACATTTGGTAAGCCCCCAAGTCAGTCTTGTGTGTGTGCAGGTGATAAGCCCCTCAGCTAACTCCCAATGTAGATCCCCAGTGAGATTAGCCCCCGGACAGAATGCCAGTGTGCACTTCCAAACCCAGAACAGCCTCTAAGAAAAATTGCCATATAATGCTGTTAATAGGAAACATTTTCACACTAACCTAGTTCCAAAAGCAACTAGTGACCCCCAGGGACACCATATATATCCATACCTACATAAGTCAGATATGCAAATAAAGTATATTATCAGATGCATTAAGAGAAATCTGAAAACAGACATCAGACAAAATGACAAAATCTGTTAGGAGCATATAAAAGAAAACTAGCATAAGATCATCCTTGGAAAAAGATGCATTTCTTCCTTTTACAAGAAGATAACCATAGATATTTCACATATTTCATATTAGACCCTTAATACCTAATGAAAGGACATAGTATGATGCATTTCTTCCTCACTTATGAGAACATACTTTTCATATTGGACACTAATATAGTGTAGTAATAAAAGAACACAAAGGATGATGCACTTCTTTCCCACAGAGGAAGAAGGCTCTCAGCTAGTGTTATGGTTAATGGTATTTGGATGGATCCTTGGACACTGTGGCAACTGACCACGCCCACAGGGGGCAGTCCTGTGAGGGACCACAGTGTCAGGCTAAACTCCGGACAAATACAGATTTGAATCTTTTATTAAACAGTTTATGGAACCTCCAGAGGTGGCAGTAGTGAGTAGTGATTGTAGAGCCCGGCTGGGCGCGTCTCTCATAGAATGCTGGATCAGCGGATCCACTGTAAAGCAGTGCTGTAGTGGAAAGAGACAGAGTTATGAGCACACAATAAGATTAGCATTCAGAGTCCCAAATAGAAATAGGAGAGCTCCGAGACAGGGAGAGCAGGCCCTCGTGGAGCGAGTACCTGATCCCTTAGAGCAAAGAGACTCAGTAGCATTGTACTCACTAGCAGTAGCAGAGATTCCACTAGACGAGAGGTCTGGCTCCGGAGCAGAGAGCAGGCCCTCGAGGAGCAAGTACCTGATTCCGGCGAAGCAGTACTGTAGAGAGAGAGATTTTCTGTACTCACTAGGGATGTGCAGAGCAAAAGTTTATGTCCATATGTCCAAAGGGGGTCCCATTTGCGGTCAATATGGACATAAACAGAATTCAATGAGTTGAGTATATGTCCATATGTGCAAATAAAAATTTAAACCCCTCACCCTCCTTAATCCCCCCCCCCCCCCCAAGACTTACCACAACTCCCTGGTGGTCCAGCGGGGTCAGGACGCCATTTCTGACCAACTTTGCAAGGAGCACGTGACGTCGGCGTCACGTCGGAGTGATGCGGCGTCACGTGATTCCCCGCAGGTTCGCGCCGGAACGCTCGTTCGGCCCAAAAGGAACTTTTGGCCAGCTTGGGGGGCCTCCTGACACCCTCAAGCTGGCCAAAAGTTCCTTTTGGGCCGAACAAGGATCCCAGAAGCGACCCCGCGGGGAATCACGTGACGTCGGCGTGACGCGGCGTCACGTGATTCCCCGCGAGTTCCCTTCGGCACCCTCGTTCGGCCCAAAAGGAACTTTTGGCCAGCTTGGGGGGGCCTCCTGACCCCCCCAAGCTGGCCAAAAGTTCCTTTTGGGCCGAACGAGCGTTCCGGCGCGAACCCGTGGGGAATCACGTGACGCCGCATCACTCCGACGTGGCGCCGACGTCACTTGCTCCTCGGAAAGGCTTTCAGAAATGGCGTCCTCACTGCTCGCTGGATCACCAGGGAGTTGTGGTAAGTCTTTGGGGGGGGATTAAGGAAGGTGAGGGGTTTAAATTTTTATTTTGGATCAACAATCGCGATTTCCAACATATCCAACATAGCTATGTTGGATATGTGGGAAATCCGATCGTTTATGTCTCATCACTTTTTTAAGTTAAAAAAAAAATATAAGTAGCGTTTTACATATGCGGTCAATACGAATGCACACCCCTAGTACTCACTGATGGTGACTGTAAGTTAGTTCTTCCAAGTAGAAGGGTAGAAGTTGTAGGCAGCGACACAGGGAACATGGACCCTCGAGGAGCGAGTACCGGTTTCCTGATAGCACCTGAAAGAAGCAGAGAGGGCCCCCGAGGAGTGGGTATCCCGTTAAGGACCCCGAAGGTTAGTAAGAGTTCCAGATAGAGCTGGAGTGGCAGAGTAGTTTAGGAAAGGATAGCGAATCCCATCCATACGAATCCTGTTGCTAACTTAACGAGCTAGCAAATACTGTAGGCAGATATACCCTGGAGCCGTGACTTCAGCACAGGGGGACGCCCCTGAGGTTCGCACCAACATGAAAATAAAGATGAGGGTGGCATGCGCATGCGCGCCCTAAAGGTATCTTGAAGGAGAATGGCGGGAGGCAGCACCAAAGCTGGTCCGGGGACGCCGGAGAGAATGGCAAGCAGATGCCGCAGCGGCCATCAGTCCAAGGTGAGCGGGAGGAGCCGCAAGTAGAGAGAGATAGGTGGGGCGAAGCTGTCGAAGACCGATGGACGCAACACTAGGCACCTGAAAAACACACATTGCCCCTCAGTATGTTCTTTGAAAATGTATTGGAATTCATTTGAGCTAAATGAAATCACGCTAATCACTGACCAGGTTACCCTTCATTATGGGCCGGATTTTAAAAAGGTTACGCGTGCTGGGCCTATTTTCAAAAGGCCCAGCGACTCGCATAAAGTCCCAGGGCTTTACTAAAGGGGTGGGGTGTGGGCGGGGTCAGAGGCTCCAGGCACAGCGGCCATTTTCCGCTGTGCTTGGGATCGTGCGCAGGCAGTTGGCCGGCAGGTGCAAAAGGTAAATTAAAAATTTTGGGGAGGGTTAGAGTAGGGCTAGGGGGAAGAAAGGTTAGGGGAAGGGGTGGGAAGGTCAGGTTAGGGCGGAGGGAATGGGGGAAGGCAGTGTGGCTCGGCGCATGCAAAGTGCATAATTGTGCACCCCCTTGCGTGTGCCAACCCCCGATTTTATATCATATGTGCGCATGTTATAAAATCGGGAGTACATGTGCATGTGCCGGGTAGCACGTGCGCGCTTCTTTTAAAATCTACCCCAATGCTTCTCCTCACTTCATTCTTAACAGGATCTGCAATAATAAATTACTTTGGTTAGTAATTTTTCACCCTCCTCGTTCTTTCCTAGATAGAATGATAAATCAGGGAATATGTATAGGAGTGTATAACAGGATCCTCTTAAAAGACCAGGGCCAAGCATTTAGCCTGGTCCACCTTAAGTCCATGAACCAGGAAAACTCAGTTGACAGGGCATTGCCTTAAACAGGGGAATAAGGAGGCCCAGGGGAGGAGGCAAAGGCAGAATTTTATCCATTTGTATTATTTTAATTGTCTTCATTTTATTTTGATGATTGTTTAGTATATTATTATTATTATTATTATTATTATTATTATATTTAATACATTAAATTATTTTATGTTGATTTGTATTTCTGTTTTCACTGTCATAATATTTTATGGTTTGGTTTATGTTAGTGAAGCGTTACTCAACTGTTTTATCATTACAGTTTTATTTTGATTAGAATGACACTGTTAGTTTGATATTTTAATTATACATCATTCTGATTTATGAGAGTAAGAAACTGTGATTAATCAATAAACTAAACTAAAGATACATTGCAGAGACTGTCTATCCAAGACTGCTCCAAGTCTTAATTTAAATGGATGAGAGAAGCAGGACATTTCTGCTATTGTTCTTTTTCACTGTAAATAAAACATTTGCAAGCCAATGCAATACCGTGCGCTGGCCGCACTGCATGGCTCAACGCACGTTTTGGATGTGTGTCCATAACCCCGAAACAGGTGCTCATCACTTGTAAATGCATGTTGACGAGGCTATTATCTATTCCTCCAATACAAAAAAAAAAAAAGTGCACCCGACGCACACATTTTTATTCGCCAAAATTAACGTCTGCCCCGAGCAGGTGTTAATTTGGGAAGATTCCAAAAAGTATGCAGAAAAGCAAAAAATACTGCTTTTCTGTACTTCCTCTGTCTTAATATTGTGGTGATATTAAGTCGGAGAAACTAAAAAATTAGAAATGCTCCCCCCTCCCCCAAAAAAAGAATGCTGGTGGTCAGGTTAAGAAATGGGACACTCAATTAATGAGCGTCCATTTTCCTAACCGGCTGACAGCCACCTCTCTCAGGCACCCACTGCCAAGGAGGCACTAGGGGCATGCAATTTCCCCTATTGCCTCCTTTTACTGGGCACCCAGGAGAGATGGATTGGTGCACATTAAGGGAGTGGGTGCTCAATCATGAGCACCCATTTTATGCGCACCGATAGTGCATTGGCCTGATTCTGTGGAGAAAAGGTGAGAGTCTAGATTGCTCTGTCCTCCAGCACCCTTCTAAAGCCAAAAGACAGTTTGCATGGAATCAGATCTGGAGGCAGCAGTGGGATGCCCGGTCTAATCACCCGCACAGACCAGAGATCTACACTTAAAAAAGAAAAAAATATTTGTTGGGGGGGGGGGGGGGGGGGGCACGGTCAAAAGTTAAGAACAGCAGTCCAAGGGGGCTAGCTCCAACTAGACAGAAAGGACAATAGAGTAAGCTAGAGCCGAATAGACTAGAGGCTTTTTTTGGAATACAAAAGAGTAATTTTTTCTCTCTCAATGACTTTGGTGAAGTGATAGCATTCCTCTTAATGTGCAGAGGTCCCAGATACAGAAAAAAAATTTCAAGCCAGCACAGAGCGATTACTCCAGGCCCCCACAGAAGAGCAATAGCAGCTACAAACTGTTGTACAGAACAAGTATGCCCAGCAGCAGATACTACAAGAGCAGTTTACACAATTAGCACAAACTGTACAAACCACTACAGCGCAATCTACCCCACCGTCTCTCCTACTATTTAAGATGGACCCAGGTGAGAACCCAGACTGCTTCTTAGTCAATTTTGAACAAACCTCGCAGCTGATGGAATGGTCAGAGTCCATGCGGACCATGTTCCTATGGAATCTATTGACAGGCAGCAGCCAGGATGCTTTACAAGCTGCTTGGAAAGGCCAACTATGTAGAGGTTATAGACATTTTACTTGAGAGCAGGGTACATCCCAGAAGTATATTGGCAACAGTTTTGGCAAGGAATCCTTCAATCTAGGGAGAGTCTGCAAACCTTTTCTACCAGCAATAAAATATAGGCTGGAAATAGTTACAGTTTGAAGTGAAGACAGGCTCTAAAGTAGCCAAACTGATTCTACTGGAGCAGATTTTGGATGGCTTGGATCGGCCTATATGACAGTGAGTAAACCAAAACCAGCACCCAAAGATCACCATAGGGACAGCCTTAGAAGCAGCTGACACCTTCCATCAGGCACAGTCAATGCCAGAGTACCCCAGGCTACCAGAGAGACTGCCACCACTGGGACTGGAATGCCGCACTTTGAAAGCAAGATATCAGTCACAGGGTCCAGGTCTGCTGCTCTGCTTCAACTGTGGAGAAATAGATCACTTTCCCTGTGACTGTCCTCAGACAAGAGGTGAACTTATAGATGTCAATGAGGCTTACTCAGTTTTTGCTTTCTTATACATCTTTGCTTCTAAGGCAATTACTTCAAACAAAAATACTAAAAAAAAAAAAAGACATTTCCTCTGATGGAATCACACTACAAATAGATTAACAATTGGCCTTTTTAGCTAATCTCCCTTCCTGTTTCTTATAACATTTCTCCTTAACACCTTTTCACTACACACATTAGAGACTAATTGCCTAGGAACCAGTACTCTCATCTTTTCAGATCAAGTAAGTGATCTTTTCAAACTCTTAATACTAATGCTTACAAATCAATACTAATCTTTACTAACTCACAAAATTATCTCAGAGCCCATTATCTCAAAACTCTCACAATTGTTAACACTGGCAAAAAATACTAACGTAACCTTTTTCTCTGAAGCCATCCAGTGCTCCTACCATGTGACAGGGGCCGGCCAATGGCACGGATACCCTGTCACATGGTAAGGGCAAAGGGCCATTAGCACCATTTTGATTAGTGGCAGCCGACGGCCCGAGAGCGGGAGATTGCTCCTGGGACTCCCACTGGATCACCAGGTACTTGTATCTGCACATCAATCTGACAACCATATAGTAATTTTTTTTAGTAGAAATAAATAGAATAGATTTTTGAAACTGAGATTTTGCTTTTGTTTTTCACTAGCAATGGGTGGGGGAGTATGTGCTATACCTTAAGTGTTCCAGATACCTAAAAAATAAGGATTAGCAGGTTATATGCTGCTAGTTGGAGAGGCTGTTGAGCAAGGTCTTGAGACAATACTTCATTGCAGGGTGGAGAGGCACCAAAATAACTGCCCATGTGGATGCAGGCTATGCTGAGCACAGTAGGCCTGATATTGAATAATCAATGAAAGGTGGCCTATGTATTCTGATGAGCTTGGTGTCCCCCAGAAGTCAGATAGGCCAACCACACACAACAACCAGCATGGATATCGCAATGGATGACAGAAGATACCGAGACCAATCATTGCAGACACTCCTGGCAGGCTAAAGTTTTAAACTGAATAATCTCCAAAATGTCCATTCTTGGGGTTAACAATATAACAATACAAATCTCAATACTTTTAACCCTATTCAATCTTAATATGTGAAACTCTGCTTGAAAAATTCAAAATCACCAAGTAAAGTGGATACGTGGTAGTTTCATATATTAACTGGTCCCAGCACTGACTTGGTTGCCAATCTTTTCAGTTATAATCATTAACAAACCACCCACCACCTCATTGTGTTGCAGATTCACAAAAAATATTTTTAAGAAATGTTTTTAATTATATGCTGTGAAATTAGTGACTTAAAAATGTCTTAAATGAAAATATTCATGTGAAACTCATGGCTCTCTTGTTCATACTGTTGTGCTTCCCGGCTGCGTATGCTCCATGGCCGGGCTTGCTCACCTCGCTACTCCTTCTACCAGCTCCGGGCACGTCCCCTCCATGGTCGCTTCCAGTTCATGGCATCTCCGGTCCTCCTGTGCTCCCGCTCTGGACCAGGCCTCACAGCGGGGCTCGGCGTCCTCCATGGCATCGACCTCAACCCTAGGCGCGCGCACATGTGGACCGCCCTGCCTCTTAAAGGGCCAGGGGTGGAACCCAGCTCCATGGTGCGCCCTGATTGATCGCTACTTAAAAGGAAGTGTTATGACCCCACTTCCTTTCCTTGGCAATCAGGTCTTTCCCACCAAGGACTCGGCTCATGTCTGCCTTGTACAGCGCTTGCCTCGGATCGTGCCTCTGGCTGTCCATTCCCTGGGGTACCGTTCCTCCCATTGACCCTTCTCTTCAGAAGCTGGGGTCCTGGTCCAGCAGGACTAACATCAAGTGCTGCTTTGGGTCGATCACATTGTGATAGCAAGTTTACCTTCCTGTTCCAGTGTCCTGTTCCAGTCTCCTGTTCCAGCGTCCTTCTGTTCCTTCATCTCCCCAGGTAGTACCATTCAGACTGTCTTCTCGGTATTGACCTCTGCCTGTTACTTTGACTATGTTTGACCATCGCCTGGATTTGACCTTTGCTTGTTTCCTTGACCATGTCTGGATGCTGCCTGGAACTGACTTCTACTTGTCCTTTGACCATGTCTGCATGCTGCCTGGAACTGACCTCTGCCTGTCCACTGACCACATCTGCACACTGTCTGGAACTGACCTCTGCCTGACCACTGACCATATCTGACCACTGCCTGGAACCTGACCTTTGCCTGACTGACTGACCATCCATGGATTGACCACTGGTATTGACCCCCTGCATTGGCTGACCACACTATCCTTGACTCTAGCCTTTATCCTCGTTCTCCACATAGAGACTCTGTTCTGGCCTTCTCTGGCTCCTGGAATCCCTGACCTGAACATCGACTGCGCACCCTTGTTTGTGGTGGGCACACCCCTGAACTTTATCTCTCGGAGATCCTGCTAGGCCCACCTAAGACAAGGTGGCCCGGGTAACCAAGGGCTCAACCTGAGGGAACTCTGGGTTGCTATTGGTGAAGCTCCAGCTAGCCTCTGTCTCCTCCTGTGCTCCGCCTCCTGGTGGAAGGCACTCTCTAGGTCTGACCAGGGAGCCTACCAATCCTGCCCCAGGCCAAGGGTCCATCTCCTGGCACAACACATATAGTGAACATAGATCTTCTTTCTACCTTATCCAATCAAAAAGGCTAGAAACAACTGCTCAATCTCATGTCTTATTTCAATATATACTTAGCTTTCTAAATCTCCAGATGTGGCCAGGTTTCAGAACAATGTCTGCACAATCTGCACAAGTTGCCATGTATCTCCGGCAGCAGAAAGTTATTAAATGGTGTGGACTAGCTGTTTCCACTCAAGATATTTAAACCCTAGCACATGATTTAAATCCACCAATGGCACTAAGAGAAGATAAGGCCATCACAGAAAGATTAAATGATTTCTTTGCTTCGGTGTTTACTGAAGAGGATGTTGGGGAAGTACCCGTAATGGAGAAGGTTTTCATGGGTAATGATTCAGATGGACTGAATCAAATCATGGTGAACCTAGAAGATGTGGTAGACCTGATTGACAGACTGAAGAGTAGTAAATCACCTGGACCAGATGGTATACACCCCAGAGTTCTGAAGGAACTAAAAAATGAAAATTCAGACCTATTAGTAAAAATTTGTAACCTATCATTAAAATTATCCATTGTACCTGAAGACTGGAGGATAGCAAATGTAACCCCAATATTGAAAAAGGGCTCCAGGGGCGATCTGGGAAACTACAGACCAGTTAGCCTGACTTTAGTGCCAGGAAAAATAGTGGAAAGTGTTCTAAACATCAAAATCACAGAACATATAGAAAGGCATGGTTTAATGGAACAAAGTCAGCATGGCTTTACCCAAGGCAAGTCTTGCCTCACAAATCTGCTTCACTTTTTTGAAGGAGTTAATAAATATGTGGATAAAGGTGAACCGGTAGATGCAGTATATATGGATTTTCAGAAGGCGTTTGACAAAGATCCTCATGAAAGGCTTCTAGGAAAAGTAAAAAGTCATGGGATAGGTGGCGATGTCCTTTCGTGGATTGCAAACTGGCTAAAAGACAGGAAACAGAGAGTAGGATTAAATGGACAATTTTCTCTGTGGAGGGGAGTGGACAGTGGAGTGCCTCAGGGATCTGTATTGGGACCCTTACTTTTCAATATATTTATAAATGATCTGGAAAGAAATACGACGAGTGAGATAATCAAATTTGCAGATGACACAAAATTGTTCAGAGTAGTTAAATTACAAGCAGATTGTGATAAATTACAGGAAGACCTTGTGAGACTGGAAAATTGGGCATCCAAATGGCAGATGAAATTTAATGTGGCAGTATAGCTGTGTTTAAAAAAGGATTGGATAAGTTCTTGGAGGAGAAGTCCATTACCTGCTATTAAGTTCACTTAGAGAATAGCCACTGCCATTAGCAATGGTAACATGAAATAGATTTAGTTTTTGGGTACTTGCCAGGTTCTTATGGCCTGGATTGGCCACTGTTGGAAACAGGTTGCTGGGCTTGATAGACCCTTGGTCTGACCCAGTATGGCATTTTCTTATGTTCTTATGTTCTTAATGGAAGCTGTCAACAATGTTATCACACTAACGAAATCCAATACAATTCTTCATTTGATCCTTTAGGAACCACTGTTTATAACGTGTAAATCCAAAATTATTGCCTATGATTTAACCACAATGGATGATTTCCTTCTCTAATAGTATACACATCCTGGTCATTGATAGTCCATCGCAATTGACTGAAGCTATGTTGCTTCTTAGCACAATGACCTACAATAGGAGCTGATGTGTTTTAAATCATGTGCTAGGGTTTAAATATCATGAGTGTTTGGAAACAGCTAGTCTAGCTTAAGACCATGAACCAAGGAAACCTCAGCTGGCAAAGTGTTGCCCTAAGCAGGGAAAATAATGGGCAGGCCCAGGAGGGAGCAGGGGAGGAGGAGACGGCAGATACTATGCAGAGAGACTGTCTATCTGTGACTGCTATGTCTTGATTTAAGTTGATGAGGTAATTCTGTTATTGTTCTGTTTCATTGAAAATAAAACATATTCTATGGAGAAAAGGCCGGAGTCCAGACTGCTCTGTCCTCTAACGCTAAAGACTGCTCACATGGTATCACAGTTTACCAGTTATCTTCCCTCTTCCATCTATGGGAGGCTCCTGTAACACAACAAAATCTGCCAACAGAAGTTTCAAAGACTGCTGGATCTTGACATCTCACTTGTACTGCAATAATTCACAACATCGTGATACCCTGAATATGACTATTACCAGTGTGCATCCTTTATCACAGAGCTTCTCAATCCAGTTCTTGGGACATACCTCGGTATCTGTTTAACATTGTTGGTGTTCTTTACTCTTTATGAGAGTTGTGCATGCATTGTTTTAATGTATTTTTTTTCTGTTTTATTATTTATGCATGTTAAATTGATGATTTTATGACATTATTGAGTCTCTATTGCAATTTCCTTAATTGATATTATTTATGTATGTGAAATGCTGTAATCCGCCCAGAACTTTTATTGATGTGAGTTGAATATAAATTATTTAAATCATGGAGCAATGCATGCAAATCTATCTAATGAATATTCATTGTGGATATCCTGAAAACCTGACTGGCTAGGTGTGTCTTAAGCAGAGGGGGATTTAGGGCTTTTGCCATCTTAGGCACATTTGGTACTTTCACATGCATTACCCCTACCTCCTGTAAGAGTCTGTTACAGGGCAGGGCAGTAAGAAGGATGGAAGAAAGCTGTGTGAGGAAGGAAACATTATTTAATGGGCACTGCTTTTGATAGTATTATCAGTGAGGCAAGGATACTATAAGAAATAAAAGCTGTTATAGTTACCACAATTAGGAGAGAAACAGTTGAAATAGTACAAATTGGAGGTGCTGAGCTGTGGCTCATCTGGAGTGGCAGCCAAGCAATAGTTAAGTACCTAAAGATTTGGGGAACAATTAAAAGCACATATCTATATGTGTGTGTGTGTGTGTGTGTGTATGTATATATATATATATATATATATATATATATATATATATATGAATGTGTAAGAGTGATTGAGAGATTTTAAAAGTACTAGTTTCTCCAACTGAGAAAATAAAAGGTAATGATGAGAGCAGACAGCTTTAGTAGTAAATTAAAACTGAAATGTGGTACTTAAATCAGCTTTTTATAGAGTGCAGTGCAGATAAAATTATATTGAATTTAAAAGAAAGACTTTTCAGACTGTGTGAGTATAGCAACACTCAAAATTTGGAGACTATGTGAGTATAGCAAAAATCAAATTTGGAGTGGGCATAGTACAGATTAAAGCTGTGTTAGGCCTGACACCTTTAACAATTTAAAGGAGTTACTTTCTAATAAGTGTCCAGAGTTATTTTGGATAGTAAAGTCAGAGAGAAAGTTAAACAGTTGTAGCAACAGATCTGATTTTAGCAAGGGAAACTGCTGGAAAACAGTCAGAAGGAAGTTGTTTTTTAATCAGCTAAAAACTGAGATATGCTGAAAAGTCTTCTAGTATTTGATTTCAATGCAAGTTCTTAAAACAAAGGAAGAACTCTTTGTAATAATATAACAGAACAGGAATCTGTTGTGGATATTTAACACATAGTATACAAATTCACCAAGATAAAGTAGTAAAAGAAAGTGCTGAATTTAAAGTAAAAAACAATTCAAGATATAACTATCTTGAGAGAGAGAGAATGTGAGTAAAGGCATAAACAACCAAGTACACATCAATTGTTCCTTCTTTCATCATATTAGAAAAGGGAGAATCGATTATCCATTTATTTTATATTAGTTAGAGTCTAGTACATTTAGAGGACACCATAGTGACATGCACTAGGGAACACTATTGGAAGATCGATGGAGCCAGAGTAGATTTATTTACAGAATAGGGTAGTAGGTTCCGGGAGAAAAACATTGGAGAGAAGGAAGAAGACAAATGGCAGGAGAGCAAAGACAAAAGAAAAGTGTATACACCATCCATAATACAGCCAGTCTAGCTAGCTAAAGATACTATAAAGAAAACACACAAACATACATAAGATGAGCACACAAGAACAACTAAACCAGAGAAACATGAAAACAACAAAATGACAAACTATACTTAGCTCTAAAGAACAATCTGGAAGCTTGAAACATCTATAAGGAAGGTAAACAACACACAAAAAAATAATTTCTAATAATAAAATGTGATTAATTTATAAACATTGTTAGAAAGGATAGAGTAAAAACTATACTTATCTGACAAAGGCACTATTAACTTTCTTGGGTGAACCAGTTCTAGAAAAGAAAATGATTTGTTATTAAATATCAACTTGCTTGTTATATTCAGTATTCTTTTACTTTTAATATACTTGTTGCCAGTTTATTGTAGACTAATAATACATTTTTTAAATCAGAAATCCATAAAATTACCCTGCTTGATGTAATACTTTTTAACCTTGCTTTCCTTCTCTACCTCTGGGAGATGAATGTGTTCCAGACCCCTTTTCTCTACTCTGAACTTGGTAGGAAAGAGGGCATCGATTGGCTCATTCTGTGAGTATAACATCTAGGGACCTTTTACAGGTTTACCATCTGAAACTGTTGTGCGTCCCAGCCGTGTGGGTGCTGCGACTGGCCCTGCTCACCTCGCGCTGCCCTCCACAAGCGCTGGCCTGGCTGCTGCCGCTAACCCCCGGTGTCCCCGTCGCTCTCCTTGGCCTGCCTCAGCGTCCTCATCCCTGCAGGCCTTGCAGCGGATCCCATCGGGGCTCCGCGTCTTCGGCCATCTCTGCCCCACCCTAGGTGCCCGCGCGGCCGACGTCCATTCTTTTAAAGAGACAAGCGCGGGAAATCCAACGAAGGCACGTTCAGATGACATCACCAGAGCCCTGTATATAAGGCAGGGCTCAGACTCCTGATCCCTGCCTTGGCAATCAGGTCGACACCGTTGGTGTACTAGTTTGCCTTTTTGTTTTCCAGTGTTCTCTTGTTCCAGTGTCTCCGTGTTCCAGTGTCTCTCCGTTCCCAGTGGCTCCATGTGTTCCTGTATCCTTCTCAGGTAGTACCTCTTTGGACTGACCTCTGGTACTGACCTCTGCCTGCCTGACCATTCTCCTATCTGCCACCTGAAACTGACCACTGTCTGCCTGACCATTCTTTTGCCTGCTGCCTGGAACTGACCACTGCCTACCTGGCCATTCTCTTGTCTGCCACCTGGAACCGACCCTCGCTTGCCTTCACTACACTTGGACTGACTCTGTATTGACCCCTGCTTTAGCTGACTTCTCCTGGACTGATACTCTGGCTCTGACCCTTGTGCTTCACTCGGACATTCTCTTCTGGCCTACTGTGACTATCAGACCAACCTGCTTAGAAACTAACTGCGGCTTCCACTTGACTAGACCTGCAGGCGCTGCCTACCTCGCTCGGAGAATCTTCCTGAACTGTTACCTCCTTGAGGTCTCTGGAGCTTCCAGTTCAGGTCTAGTCCATTCCCTCTGCATCAGCCACGCACCCTTGCTCGTGGTGGGCACACCTCTCCGCGAGACCCTCAGAGGCCTACCTAAGTCCGAGTACCCAAAGGTTCAACCTGCGGAAAGCCCGGATTGCTATTGGCGAAGCTCCAGCTAGCCTCTGTCTCCTCTTGTGCTCCGCCTCCTGGGAGCAGGCGCTCTCTGGGTCTGACCAGAGGGCCGTACCAATCCTGCACCAGGCCAAGGGTCCACCTCCAGCGCAACACCATCATCTAGTTGGTTTCTAAAATTTCTGATGAGTTTAGCTGTAATTTAATCTTGACTTTGAAAGCAGTTTTACAGCATTTAGTCATTAAGAGGACAAGTTTCATACATACTGAATTACCTGGGTAAAATGTCTGCCTCAAATGGTATGTGCCAGGATAAACAATGCACATACTTTTGGCTGGGTAAAAAAATAGGTGGGCCTTGAGGGTATGTGGAGGTCAGGGGAGGGAAATAAAGTGTGTAGATTACATTTTCTCATCTAAGCTAGTTATTTTCAAGGGAAAAAATACCTGCAAAAAAAGCAGGTGTGAATCTCTGTGGGTAATTTTTCCTGGGGAAATTTTCAAAGAGACCTGGTACAAAGCCTGTGTGTGATGCAACCATAGATGTTACAACAATGTGGGCGCTTTTTAAAATTGCCCCTCCCCCCCTGATGTGAGTGCCACGTTAAAGTCAATTCAATTTGAAATACCACTCATTCTTCTTAATTATTAATGTCCTAAATGCTTGCTTTTTATTTAAAATGTTTGCAATAAAACAAGATAAAGAGGTAGCAAAGTAATTTTACATTTGAGAATAATTATCTTGGAACACGAGATGTGTGCTTGTTGAAAGAAAGATGCAGATTTGAAATCACCTTGTGGGGGACAAAGATTGTCTAAGTTCATTTTGTTTCATGTGATAGCATGATTTTCTGTAGCTTGAAGCCCTCTCGAACACATTGTGGTTGGATAAATGCTAATCAAAGTTGGTTCTTTGTCATTGTCCATGCATGATTTAATGGAAATGCATGATTTAATGGAAAATATTTATGAAATCTCTTCTGAGAAACAACAATTCTTGTAAAGTGTGTTTCATTAATTTGCTATCTCGGAAATATAAAAATTATAAATGAACAACTGCATGGCTTGCTTATCATTTGGTCAGAGCCCAATTGGCAAGAATTTGCTCATAAGTAGTCATTACCTGATAATCAATAATTCTTCATTGTTATAATTATGTGCACTTTTATGACTGTATCTGGGATTAAGCATAGGCAGTCCTGCATAATGTAGTTATTAAAAACATATGGAATCACTGGATATATTGAGGGTTGAGTGATCAGGTGCTGGTCGGATATGTCTTTAACTGTTTCATCTTGAATTACTGCCTATATTTACTGTGTTATTGTACACGGATTTTAAGTAAAAAGGAAGCACACACAGATCTGTAAAACTGGCGATTTATTAGATTCTGTCTTTGCATATATCTATTTCAATTGGCATGTTCTAATTTTATAATCTTATAACCATTTACTGAGCAGGCATTTTTTGAAAAGTATGTTGACAAAGTTTGATACTCTTGTTAATGGTGTCCCTAGGCCCTCCGAAGTGAGTAGGATTTTAGCTTGTTTTATATTCTCCTAACAGAACAATGGCTTCTCTAGGGAATGTGCATATTCATATATAGCAGTGAGCACTTCAGCAGCTGAATGCAGTATGTTTATTATTATTTTTTAATACTTGGTCTATACTCACATCCATCTTGCCATCTCAAATTCTCCTTCTGGTCCTCATTGTAGTTCTCAAAACATGATCTCTTATGGCCTGATTCATCAAGATATGGAGTTGGTTCTGCGGGGAGGGGGTGATAGGGCCAGGATTGGATGATGGAATAAAAAAGGTAAACCAGGGAATACGTTTACAGTGGGATTGGTTGTTGGACCGAACATTTATGTGCAACACTTGTACGCTGTTTTCTGTGTTGCATATGCTATTGTTATCCCATGTGTGTGTAATGTCTTCTGGTTAATAAAAATTATTTTAACAAAAATAAAAGATAATTTTCCAGAGACACAGAATGGGAGAAAGGCCTAGAATGGATCAAGTCCTTTGTATCACTTCCATTCTACCATCTCTTTCTCTTCTACAACTTAACTAAATCTAGTCTTTCCTCTTTGTCTCTATTCTCAAGATGGTCACCTGTGTCCCCATTTCAAGACAAGCAAAGATGAGCAAATTGACAATTGCTAGCTTCATGAAGACATTTCAAGAGATAAAACTGGTGAATAGTTGATTTTGCTCAGTATTTTTAATAATGGAATTATAGTTTTATATAATATTTTCCATTAGATATGCTTGCAATAACTTTTTTTTTTGTTCCAGGGAATCTTGTGTCAGTCTGGATTAACTACATTTTCCACAGATCTATATTTTGTTAAGGGTCAGATCTCTATAGATGAGTGTGTTCATTTGCAAATATTTCATAAGATAGTAAGATATACCATATTGGGTCAGACCAAGATCCATTGAGCCAGCATCCCATCTCAACTGTGGCCAGTCCTGGTCACAAGTATCCAGCAGATCCCAAAAAGTAGATATATTTCTTGTTTCTCACTCCCAGGGATAGTGATGGTTTTTCCTACTCCAGCAGGTTAAAAATATTTTATGTCTTCCAGGAACCTGTCCAAACCGTTTTGAAACTCTGCTATGCTAGTCACATTGACCAAATCTTTTGGCAATAGATTCCATGGCTTGAGTGTGTGTTGAATGAAAAAGTACTTTCTGCGATTTGTTTTAAATCTGCTGGTTGTTACATGAAAGTAACGTCCCTTTCTCTTAGTGTGGCCCCTGCTTGGCCACTAGAGTCTGTTGGAGTGTCTTATGTCTTACTACTGAGAATTTTATGGCAGTGGAAGGTCATTAGGCATTCAGAGGGTAGATGTATTGGTTATCATTGAGAATCTTCTGGCAAAACTAAGTTCAGAGGGAATTCAGGGAGATGTAAGTAATTTATTGGATTGACAGGGTAGTTCTTCACTCAAAGGGGATTGAACAAATTAAGAAGTATGAAAATGCCTCCCATGAGGCACCAAAAGAAATTGGCTTGGAGTTCTAGTTGTTGAAGAACCAGTGTATGTTGAGTTGAGAAGAAAAGAAATGTAAAGAGTTTAGAGAAAGGGAGGAACAACAAGAGAAATTATCTTGGCCCTCCTCTCCAGTCCTTGGGAGTGTCTCTAGAAAGGAAAAAAAAACCCCTTTCTTAAGATATTTCAGAAGTGAAACCTGGAGAATCTGTCCACCAGAAACAAGAGGAGGATTTTTGTGGGTCATCTACTGAGTGGAGAAAGAACAAGAGAGACTTCTTTTGGAAACAGTAGAGCACCTGTGAACGAAGGAGAAGCATTTTAAGAGTTGCAAAGACTCATAAAGCATAAGATCTGTGTTTGTGGAAATTATTTGGAAGATTATTGAACCTTTTGTGTTATTTCTGGATTGTCTACGTTTTCTGCTGTGAACTTTGTTTTTGTACTGCTGAAATTGGATAGTTTGTAAGTTAATTAACTTTCTCTTTAGAATAACATTTTGGTCTCTCTTGTGCTTTAATTTTGAAGGTAACCTCTGCCCAATTTAGCCTTGCAGGTGTTCTAGCCCCCATTCCACAGGGCCCAAAGAACTCTTTCCCCCACCCTGTTTATATGAATCCAGTGCTCTCCAGGGCTGGGAATGTGACCCCTGCTGAAGAGGGGGATACATTAGTATTATTTGAAAGGGTAAATAACTGTCTTTTATTTATTTGTTCCAACACACTCATTATTTTATATACATCTATCATGTTCCCACTCAGCTGTCTCTTTTCCAAACTGAAGATCCCTAACCTGTGCAGTCTCTCATCATACAGGAGCCATTCCATCACCTTTAACATTTGTATTGCTCTCCTCTGCACCTTTTCTAGTTCTGTTATGTCTTTTTTGAGATGGAGTGACCAGAACTACACACAGTACTCAAAGTATGGCTGCACTATGGCTCGATACATAGGCAATATTATATTCTCTATTTTATTGTCCATTCCTTTTCCAATCATTCCTAACATTCTATTTGCTTTTTTCACTCCTGCCACATACTAAGCTGAGGATTTCAATGTATTGTACACCAGAACTATATGATCCTTTTCCTGTGTGGTGACTCCTAATACACAATAGTGATTTTGTACCTGTAGTTGGGATTATATTTCCCTATCTTCATCACTTTGTACTTTTTCACATTACATTTCCTAGAAACAGATGATGGCAGAAAAAAATCCATATGACATATCTAGTCTGATCATTTCATCTGCCAATCAGATGTTTGATCTCCTTGTCTTGCAAGGTTCTTCTGATCTCCTTGATCTCCTTGTCTTGCAAGGTTCTTCTGCAATTCCTCACAATCCACTGCTTTAATAACTCTGAATCTGCAAATCTGATCACCTCACTCATTGTTCCTTTTTCCAGATCATTTATGACCATATTAAACAGCACAAATACAATATAACTCCCTGGAGCACTCCACTAATGACATTTGTCCATTTGGAAATATGATCATTTAGTTCTACCCTCTGTTTCCTATCTTTTAATCAATTACCAATCCACAGTAGAACACTGCCTCCTATCCATGAACTGTTCATTTCCTGAGAAATCTCTCATAGTTGATTTTCTCAAATGTCATCTGAAAATCCAAATACACTGTTATACCTGTTGGTTGCAGATGGCTGCAACTGCGAGAACTCACGTCCTGCACTGCTCTCCTGCCCTCCCCAGGGCTGCTCATGGCGTGGGCCTGTCTACATCGCCACGCTCTGCGGGACTTCTCGCGGCAGCATGAACGCCGCTACTTCTTACTCCAATGCTGGGCTTCCCTAGGCATGTGTGCACGCGTCACAGGCCCTGCCTTTGAAGCCTCTTCGGCGGGAACCTCGGGGGCGTCCCTCTATGATGACATCATCGGCCTCTCATATTTAAGCTCCACCTTCGCCCCCAGCAACCCGACTTGGCAACTAGTTCCATCCGAGGTCTGAACTCCTCTGTGTTCCTGAGATTTTACCTGCTGCCTTGCTCTTGGACCCTGTCTGGCACCCGCTCCTCGGGGGTCAGTGTGTGCTCCTTCGGGTACTCGCTTCCCTGGCCTACCCCGCTCCTTGATCTGGCTCTGTGCCTCTTGGGTCCTACTCTGCATTGGCTCTAGCTACTCGGAACACCGTGGCAAGCTGTGAGTTCCTCGTTTGGCCCTCCTCGCTCCTCAGGGTTGCACCCGTATCCTCACCAAGACTGGCTTTGCTTCCCCGCTCCTCAGGCCATGCTTCTATTCAGGAGAACTACCTAGTCCCACCCCGCTCCATGGGGCTGGACTCCAGCTTGTTCCTGACTGTCAGCTGTCCCGCTCCTTGGGTCAGTCCCTTGCTACATCGCTGGCAATACCTCCACTCTCTGGATTCCTGCCTACATCAGCAGCTGCATTCGGGACCGGACTATCCAAACCCGTGGTGGTCTACATCTCTTACCTACGTCCACCATGCTGCAGCTCTGCCCCCTTGGGGCTGACCTCCCGGAGAACCTCCTACTTGACTATCCCTGTGCCTTCTGCTCCGCAGTTTGCCTGGTGCCTCTTTCTCCAGGGACTCTCTCCAAGAACCACCTACAGCCTATCACCCTGTGGGAGTTAGCTCCTGGACCCTGGGGCCTCTCCACTGCTGTGCCTAGAGCTCTCTGCTGTGCCGGTATCTCGCCTCCTGATGGTGCGAACCTGTGGGGCTCCTCCCCACAGGCTGTAACAACTCATGCCTCGGGCCAAGGGTCCACATACCTACAAACCATACTATATCAATTGGCTAACCTTTACCCACATGTTTATTTACACCTTCAAAAGTGTAATAGATTTGTAAGGCAAAACTTCTCATTCCTGAAACCATATTGACTATTCACCATTAAGTCATGTCTATCTAAATGGCTAGTAATTTTGTTTTTAAAAATAGCTTCCATCATTTTGTCTAGCATCAGTGTTAGGTTTACTTATTTATAGTTTCCTGGAACATTCCTAAAACATTTTAAAAAATTTGATTTTATATTGGCTACCCTTCGGGTTGCAGGAACTGTGTCTGTTTTAAATGATAAGTTGCAGATTACTTATAATAGGTCTACAGTTTCATTTTTGAGTTCTTGCAGACCTCTGTGGTGAATACCATTGTATTCTGATGATTTGTTACTTTTGAGTTTGTCAGTTTAATCTATTACATCTTCCACTTTCACAAAATTTACTTTAGGTGCTCAGAATCGCACCATAAAAGAATGTTTTTGGTGTTGTAATGTTCCCATCATTCTTCTCTGTAAAACATGAGGCAAGGAATTCATTAAATTTTTCTGCTATTTCCATAAACCCTCTGAACACCTCTTTTATCCCTTAGTCATCTAGTGACCCAACTGATTCATCAAAGACAATTTGCTTCAAATATACTTGAATAAGATTTCATTAATAGTTTTTGACTTAATGGCAAGTTTCTTCTCAAAAAGTTTCTTGGTCTGACTCACTAAACGGAAAATGTTATAATGCCTCTGTATTGCTCCATGGTGAGACCACACCTTGAATACTGTGTACAGTTCTGGTCGCCGCATCTCAAAAAAGATATAGTTGCGATGGAGAAGGTACAGAGAAGGGCAACCAAAATGATAAAGGGGATGGAACAGCTCCCCTAAGAGGAAAGACTGAAGAGGTTAGGGCTGTTCAGCTTGGAGAAGAGACTGCTGAGGGGGGGATATGATAGAGGTGTTTAAAATCATGAGACGTCTAGAATGGGTAGACGTGAATTGGTTATTTACTCTTTCAGTTAACAGACTAGGGGGCATTCTATGAAGTTAGCAAGTAGTACATTTAAGACTAATTGGAGAAAATTATTTTTCACTCAACGCACAATTAAGCTCTGGAATTTGTTGCCAGAGGATGTGGTTAGTGCAATTTGTATAGCTGGGATCAAAAAAGGTTTTGATAAGTTCTTGGAGGAGAAGTCCATTAACTGGTATTAATCAAGTTTACTTAGGGAATAGCCACTGCATCAGAAGCTGTGCTTAAAAAAGGATTGGATAAGTTCTTGGAGGAGAGGTCCATTGCCTGCTATTAATTAAGTTGACTTAGAAAATAGCTACTGCTATTACTAGCAACAGTAACATGGAATAGACTTAGTTTTGGGGTACTTGCCAAGTTCTTATGGCCTGGATTGGCCACTGTTGGAAACAGGATATTGACCCAGTATGGCATGTTCTTATATTCTTAAAAGCTAAAGAAGTTAGGGCTGTTCAGTTTGGAGAAGAGACGACTGAGGGGGGGATATGATAGATGTGTACAAAATCATGAAAGAACTTGAACAAGTTAATGTAAATCAGTTATTTACTCTCTCAGAGAATAGAAGGTTCAGGGGGTACTCAATGAAGTTAGCAAGTAGCTCATGTAAACAGATTGAAGAAAAGTCTTTTTCACTCAGCATATAGTTAAGCTCTGGAATTCATTGCCAGAGGATGTGGTTACGGCAGCTAGTATAACTGGGTTTAAAAAAGGTTTGGAGAAGTTCGTAGAGGAAAATCTATAAACTGCAGTTAATAAGCAATAATAGGTTGTGATTAATGTTTTTGTACTTGCCAGGTAGCTGTGGCTTGGATCGGCCACTGTTGGAAACAGGAAACTGGGCTTGATGGACCCTTGGTCTGACCCAGTATGGCATATCTTATGTTCTTATGAAACACTGACTGGGTGTGGCACATTAAACGAGCTATATTGAGTGTTTTTATTTACAGTCAAAATGAAAGACAATATGACTGCTTTACTTCAAAAGTATTCACAAGTACCTTCAGGATTCACATACAAGATTCCCCATTAGGACAGCTATGTGTCAGGAGCTGCCTTCTCCTGGTGACATGGGCCTAGGCTCTTATCCATCTTCTGAGGGGTCCGGCCCCAGAACTCTCTGGCTTTTAAGGTGGACCAGGCTAGATGCCTGGACCCACCCAGTTTAAGGATGGGTTTTAGGGCCACTCTTTTACATATCCTATCCCTCAGCTTGAATCTCAGGGTGAACATCCTTGCTCACCCTGGATCCCTTTCAGGGAAGTGATCACCATGTCTTTTCTGGCCTCTTGCCCATCAAGTTAGAACAGCAAGCTGAGAACAGCAAGCTGAGAACCATAGAAGCCAGATTTCAAATCTCACTGATGCTCCTTGTGACCATGGGCAAGTCACTTCACCCTCCATTGCCTCAGGTATAAACTTAATCCCTCATTTATTAAAGCCACAGTATTTTCCCTGGTGAGGAAAATACCATGTGCTTTACTAAACCAGGAGTGTGGAAGTGGGGGGGGGGAGTCCCCAGGGGGTCATGACTGATCCTGAAGGCGGGGGGAGCACGCCAGCTGATTGATTGAGAAGAAAAACTCTTGCTTAGCTGTCCAGTCTTGGCACCCCGGAGGCAGTGCAAGCTCATGAGGGAGGGACTATAGTGATGTCATACACATTCAATGGCTTTGCCATGCGTCTTTCAGCAGGCCGAAGAGAGGAGCCGCTTCCACTGTGGCGGCTCTAGACATGGAAGTTCCTTCTGTGGTCTGTGCTCCAGGTAGAGCACAGACTTTCAGGCCCCAGCTCAGGAGTTGCTCCTGCTGCTGTTGTGTCCTTACCCAGAGAGAGGGATTACAACTGCTTCCTGTCTGGGAGAAAAGAAGTAGTGAGGTTAGAGGAAGGGAATGGGCAGAGAGGCCGAGGGGGGGGGGGGGGGGGGTAGAATGAAGGCAAAATGTGTAAAAATGTTAAATAAGCAAAACGGAACAAAACTAAGAAAAAATACAAAAATAATGAGAAAAATGGGAACAATTAGTGAAAATGATTAAAAAAAAAAAAAAAACAACAACAAACAAACAAACAAAAAAACATGTCCAGCAAAGTGGGACAGAGTTTTTCCAGCTCCAAAAATTTTGACTAACATTGAAGTTTTTAAAAAAATGTTCTACCCCATACCGTTTGTCTCTGGTATGCGGCCTGTCTGTTTGGGTGTGGTGACTATCTCTTTGGGTTTTGGTTTATCTGGATATTGAGTTGCGTGTTTGTGTTTGTCTGATGTGCTATGGTCTGTGTTGTGTGTGTAGAGACAAACTTGGTTCCCTAGTGGCTTGGCAACTGATGGAAGAGTTGACTGAGTGGGACCCAGAGCATCTCCTAGGTTTTGGACCATGCATGGCCTGAAGAAAAATGATTCTGGCTGGTTGCATATCTACTTATGCCCCTATCACATGATAGGGCTCTTTAATTACAGCCCCAAGAGCATTGGGCCCTGCATTATCGTCCAATTTCTCCCAGGAAAAGTTAGCTATAACTGCTGAGTTGCAATTTACTCAGCTTGCCATTTTTTTGGCAAGCTGAGTTATCTGATTTATATAAAATTTGCTTATTAATGAGCTGCTTTGCTTGCGGTAGAATGGGAAGCATTTTACCATGTTAGCATTATTGAGGGCATGATAATGTATAGTATTTAAAATACTGCATGTTATCTCAGCATTAAACCATTTACCGTGCGGTAAATACCTAATGCAGTTTAGTAAGTGAGGTCCTTTACACTGTAAGATCACTGGGGCAGGGAAATACTGACAGTACCTGACTGTAACTCACCTTGAGCTCAGTCCTGAGTCCATCTGGCGTGTAGCCAGATGGACTCAGGCCAGTGGGTTATGTACTCCCCTGCTAGCAGATGGAGACAGAGTCAAGTTTCAAAGCTGACGTCACCCTAGATATACCTCTGCAGTGACAGCCATTCAGTATCTCTCTGTCTCCTAGCAAATGTGGATGCACTATCCCCACACTAGCAACAGTGTTTAGCAGGAATGCAGCACTAGTTTGAAGAAGAAATTTAAACACTTCTAAATTGGGAGAAAGATCGAGCCCCACTCTCCTGTGGTGATACCTAAGGATCTCTCCCCTCATTGAGAATTCCTGAGGCGATTTCTGAGATCCCTCAGAGGTGTGCCATGGTCTGGTATCCGGCCTCTGGCATGGGCTTTGCTGCTGAAGCAGCTGAAAGGCAGCAGGTACAGGAAGCCGAGCACGGTGGTGACGGTCTAAGCCCTCCCCCTCCTTAGCTGGAGACTGTCTTTGTACTCAACCGGTAAGTGCTGAGCCCAGATAAGTAGCAAAGAACTTCTCCTATTCAGAGATGTGGTAGGGCTTCGATAAGTCTTTCCTCCATTCTCCTTGCTCGGCGCATTGTACAGACATCATTCCTGATTCTGTTAGGGCAAAGGAAGGGGGTATTCTGAGCAGGTTGAGTGGTCCCTCAATGGTCTAGGCCCTGCTTCAGGCTAGGTGACACACCACATGGTTGACCGCAGCAGCGCCATCTTGCGTACAGTTTGGTGCTTTGCTATTTTATCCCATTGTCCATCGGTACACAGGGTGCTGGCTGTCCCTCTGTGAACCTAACGCGTGCACACCTGTGCGTGTAACTGCGCTCATAACTGCGCACACATCTACACACACAACCAGCTGCTTAGATTTACGCATGCCAAGGCGGGTCTGTGTGAGCTCAGGAGGCATTAAGCAGCTGAACGCATAATGTATAGAGTATTATAGCCCCGGCAGCAAAGAAGTTCAAGCTACACTCCCTGCCTGCCATATTAGGGCTGCACAGTCTGACCTGGAATCCCTCCTGTGTCAGCACTGTGAGGAGGCCCAGGGAGGGCTGGTCTCTCAGAACTTTTCCAAGTCCAGCCCCTCTTAGTCGGAGGGCGGGTCAGCCATGACCTTATCTGGTAGCACCCCGGACCTGTGCAATTCCCCATGAGAGGGCCATTCAGCACTGGGCTAAATATGGACCTGGCGGCCTTTTCCTGGTTGGAATTCTTTCAGGGCCTACAAGCCTTTGTTCAGGCGCAGTCAGCTATTGCCCCTGCCCAGGCTGAGCTCCAGATTTGAAGGACTCACTCTCCCAGCCCTATCATCATGCCTCGGGACCTGCCTTGCCTAACCAAGGGTATCCCTGACAGAGAGGCAGACACCACAGTTGACGATGGGGATGCAGATTAATTGGAAGATGGGGAAGTCCCTCCAGGCCTGGAACCATACCAGACCATGCTTCGATTTTTCCTCAGAGATGAATTACCGGCCCTATTTTCCCAGACCCTGAAGACTCTGGGAGTTCCGGGCATGGACCCTATGTCGGAACCAAAGGAGAACGCCATCATGATGTCTCTATGGAAAGCCTCTTGCTATTTCCCGATGCTGGAAGCCATCCAGGAGATGATTGACCTGGAATGGGTTGCCCCAGAAGCAAGTTTTAAAGGAGGGTGGGCCATCGAGGCCTTGTACCCTCTGGACCCAGCGGTCAAGGAATGCCTGCATTTCCCAAAAATGGACACCTGGTCTGTGTCCTCTCGAAGCAAACAACAATCCCAGTAGAGGGAGGAGTGGCTTTGAAGGATGCTCACGATAGGCGATTGGAATCCATCCTTAAGCAAGCCTTTGACACAACAGCAATAACACTACAGATCGCTTCCTGTTGTGCCTGGTGGCTTGTTCACATGTCTGCTTCTCTCAAAAGAGGCAGATAGCTCAGGGGTGCTTCCCAGAGAGGCGATTGAGCTCGCCATGGCCTTCCTAGTGGATGGAAGCTTGGACCTAGTGCATACCTCGGCCAGAGGAGTAGCAGCTGTGGTGGCGGCCAGAAGAAAGCTATGATTGCGAAATTGGTCAGCAGACTTAACTTATGTTGTGTCCGTCGGTGCCCGATGCCCTTTCTCCGCCCTCCTTACCTCTCTGGCGCCTCCCTCTCCGTCCACGGGAAGACTGGCTACCGCGGCGTTCTCCTGCCACTTGTCCTTGGGCGTTCCCGGACTGGCTTGATGTTGCAATCGCCATGTTTCCTGGAGGCCTAGGGGCACGCACGCGGCACGGCCCCAATTGAAGTACCGGCATTGGTGCGAACCTCGGGGTTATCCCCCGAAGATGACGTCACCCGCGACAGATATTTAAGGTCTTGAAATTTGCTAACACATCGAGTTAGCAAGGGTTTTGCTACCTAAGCTACTCTGCCTTCTCGGATTTACCAGAGGTACCCGCTCCTCGGGAGCCTTGCTCTCTCCTTGTTTTTTTAGGTGACAGTCTGGAACTGGTACTCGCTCCTCGAGGGCCCTGATCCCAGACTTGCTTTGTATACTCCTCTGCCTGGTGCACAGTGGAAGGCCCGGCGACCAATGCCGCGGGGCGCCGGGGCCTGGAAGTGCTAGTAGCTGCCGCTAGGAAAGTCGACCCGGGACCTGCCGAGGAATCATGAAGGTGAGCAGACCCATGAGCGGGACGGGCATGGACGGGGCGTGTATCAGTACAGTTTTCATATAAACAGCTAAATCTTTATCAGAATGTTTATATTTACTTCCATGATTTTATTTTTTTCATACAGATGTTGATGTTAAATGCTCACCTTTTATCAGAATTTATACCTGGCATGTTCTAATTATTCTGAGCTTTTCACCTATTTTTGATTCGGCTTTTTATTGCCATAGGAACCATTTGACATTTTTAAATATAGCAGCTAATTTTATCTGTCATTTTTCTCCTCAGTGGGAAGAAGAGTGCTTGCTTCTTTCTTCTTATAATAATAGTCTTAATGCCAGGACATTAAAGAATAAAATGATACTAATCCCTTCAGTGATAGCAAACTTTTCACGGGGTGAATTATCTTACAGATATGATCTCCATGCCCAATACACTGTTTTTCTTTTAAAAAAAAAATAGCAAGTGCAATTTGCAAGTGTTAAAAGTGTCTGTGTGCTTTGAACTTGCTTTTTTGTGTGGTTGGCGGCAGGAATGGTAAAAAGAGCGTGCACGTGTTGGAGAACTGAAGGTACATGCACTGTTTTCCTCCCCACAAGCTAAACACATCCTTTTATCGCGACTAAAGTGACGCGTGCTATGGAGCCAGGGCATAATCTTAGCGGTATTTGAGGGGATCATTTTCAGGCAGTCCATTTTACCTTGGAGCACGCTGAGTGGTTCACAGGGCAGGCAATACTGACAGGAGAGGGAAGGAGAGACCCTCAGAGCGGTTTAAGATCAGGTGCTGTGTGTGAAGAGAGGTTTTTTGTGCAGGTCCCTGGCTAGGCCCCTGAGGCCTGGAGAAGAGTGGGATTTTTGCTGACGGCCACAGCCTCAGCCCTTGGGGTTTTGATTGGAAGAGGAGGAGTCTGCTGTGGATTTTTGTAAAGAGTTTGTTTGGTGACCAATCTGGAAGGAAGGGTTCCCCCCTCCCTTTGGTAAGCTGAAGGCCGGGTCGCTGATCTTTTTGCGTTTGTTGCAATGCAGAAGTGAGGGTGACGAGAATGTGAGAGGCTGTGATAGTTTTGGACTTACTCCTGGGGGGGGATACTGGATTCCATTTTGGGATTTTTCTTTCTTTTCACAATTTTTAATGCAGTTGCCCAGTGCCCTAACCCTCCAGTGGGAAGGGATTGTTAAGCTGGGTGGTGATGCAGCAGGGATGAGACCAAATGGAAGGAACAACATGGAGAAGGCAGCCATTGCTTTTCTAAATTTTATATTTTGATGCTGTTTTTGGGTTTTCGTGAGACTGGTTTTTGGATCCTTATTTTTTCACTTTAAGTAAACAGTTTTTTTATTTTATTGAGCACCAACTTGGATTCTGCCTTCTCCATTTCCTCCCTGCTACCAGTAGTGAATGGCTTGTGGATGGAGAGGCTACTGGATGCTGGCACCTGGGTTTTGTGTTTATTTTTACTGTGGATTTGGTGGTCTCCCCTCTACCTTATTGGCACCCTAGAGTTCAGAGCCTTAGAGAAGTGTTTTCCTCTAATACGCCTAGGGCCCTGTATCTCTCCCCTCCCCCCCCCACCCACCACACACACACACTGGACAAATCCCTGCAACTGTAGCTCCTTGGATGTGGTTAACAATGAAAATGGGAATCCTGCTACATACCTTTTTAGTTTACCCGCCTAAGTGCCTTTAAAAATCGCCTCTTAATCTATATCTATTTAGCTGGCTATCTGTATACACAAATTTTGTTGATATGAGTTGCAATCATTTTAATAACTTAGGGGATCATTTACCAAACTGGATTAGGTGTTTACTGTGTGGTAAATGCCTCATGTAGTGTTATCGTGTAGTATTTTAAAAACAGTGCAATATTTTATACCCAGCAAATGCTGGTATGGTAATGAAATGCTTTGCAAATGCCTAAAAGCAGCTCATAACTAGGCAATTCTGTGTAAATATAAGGCCCCTATCACATGATGGGGGCATTAGTTGAAATGTGACTGGTGGCCGATGTCATTTTAACTTAGACAGCTCTGGGCCCAGAGCTTAAGGAGTATCCCAGGATCCACTAGGCCACCAGGGTTTTCAAGGTATGACCAGGGAAGTCAGGTCAGGGTGGGCCCAAGGCTAGAAGGCTTTGGAGCCCGGGGGGGATGACATTTTTAACAGAGTTGTGAAGGGAGGGGGAGGGCCATGCTGCGTGCAATTACTTTTAATTTTTTAATATTGGGCACTGGGGTTGCCTCAAGGGGTAGCAGGGGCAGGTGGGATGGGAGTCTCACAAGACCCCTGGATGAGTATCCACACAGTGGTGGTGGTGGTGGGGGGGGGGGGGGGGGGGTTGTTTGGGTCATTCTGACCTTTTAATATGATAGCCTGAGTGGCTGCCATTGCATGGCATTTGTGTTGCTACTTACCTGCAATATTTTTCCCCATGGCATATTTCTACTGGGGAAAATACCATGGCTTAGCAAATGACCCCCTTAGATTGCTTTCACATATTCTAATTGATTAATTTATACATAAGCACATAAGAAGCACCATACTGGTTTATCAAGCCTAGTAACTTGTTTCCAAGTGGCCAGTGGCCAATCTAGGTCACAAATAACTGACAGGATAATAGTAGAAAGATTCCTTGCTGTTTACACCCAGGGATAATCAGTGGTTTTCCCAAAGTCTAATAACTGTTTATGGACTTTTCCTCCACAAACTTGTCCAAACCTTTTTTAAATACAGCTATGTTAACTGCCTTTACCACATCCTCTGAAAATGAATTCCAGAGCTTATTTGTACACTAAATGAAAAAATGTTTTCTCTGATTTGTTTTCATGTGTTACTCAGTTACTTCATGAAGTGTACCTTTGTCTTTTTTATTTTATGAAAGTGTAAACAGCTAATTTGCATTTATCCATTTCAATTCAGTTGAATATAATTGACATTCAGGAACATTCAAGGAATTTTGAGGCTCTTCTTATAAGAAGATATTTTTAGATTAAACACCAGTTGTTTTTTTATTTGCATCAAAAAATGTTGAAGAATATTCACTAAAGTAGATGAATGATTATATATAAGGCAAACTGAGAGCTACGAAGCTATTTATGCTAATAAGCTATCGATACCTAGTATTAGGTCACATCTAAATATATAAATTATCTGTAAAACTTATAAGTGAAAGTCACATGGAGAGATAGAGATTTGGGGTTTGAGCACAAATCATGTCATGCAGCTTCCTGAAGCATCCCAAGTGCCATACCAAACTATTTGCCAACAAACTAACACAATACCACCTTGACTGAGAATCTATGCAACCTGAAGCATGTGTCTTATATAAGAGTCTTTTGCTCATGATGAGATAGTGACTTGTCCTCAAAGGATTGTTCTGTTCATCACAATTCTAAATTACCCATACTAACTTAGTTCAGGTACCATGAATATTAACAAATATTTGTACATAACATTTTTCTGAATGTATTGCTATGTAAATACAATTCTAAGCCAGAGAACAAGAATTCTTGGGTGGAAGAGAGGGAGTGTTGCTGGCCTGATTGTCATGAACTGACTGCTGTAAGAGCCAAGCTGTCTTTTATAGTAACATAGAAACATAGAAATGACGGCAGAAGAAGACAAAACGGCTCATCCAGTCTGCTCAGCAAGTTTTACACTTTTTTTTTCTTATACTTATCTGTTACTTGGCTCTTAGTAACCTTTTGGTTCTATTTCCCTTCCACCCCCACCATTAATGTAGAGAGCAGTGTTGGAACTGCATCTAAGTGAAATATCTAGCTTAATTAGTTAGGGACAGTAACCGCTGCAATAAGCAAGCTACACCCATGCTTATTTGTTTACCCAGACTATGTAATTCAGACCTTGTTGGTTGTTGTCTGTATATAGATCCACTTTTCTTCATTCCCCCTGCTGTTGAAGCAGAGAACCATGCTGGATATGCGTGAAGTATCAGACTTTCTTCCCTGCCATTGAAGCAGAGAGCTATGCTGGATATGCATTGAAAGTGAAGTATCAGGTTATTTGGTTTGGGGTGGTAACCGCCGTAACAAGCAAGCTACTCCCCGCTTTTTTGTGAATGCAAATCCTTTTTTCCACATTTCCTCTTGCCATTGAAGCTTAGAGCAATGTTGGAGTCTTAGAGCAATGTTGCAGTCACATTAACCGTGTGTATGTTTATTGAATAAGGATATTATCTCCAAGTAGTAGCCGTCATTCCTGCGAGCCACCCACTCTTCATTCACGTCCTCTAGACTTTATGGATCCACAGTATTTATCCCATGCCCCTTTGAAGTCCTTCACAGTTCTGGTCTTCACCACTTCCTCCGGAAGGGCATTCCAGGCATCCACCACCCTCTCCATGAAGAAATACTTCCTGACATTGGTTCTGAGTCTTCCTCCCTGGAGCTTCAAATCGTGACCCCTGGTTCTGTTGATTTTTTTCCAATGGAAAAGGTTTGTCGTTGTCTTTGGATCATTAAAACCTTTCAAGTATCTGAAAGTCTGTATCATATCACCTCTGCTCCTCCTTTCCTCCAGGGTGTACATATTTAGATTCTTCAATCTCTCCTCATAAGTATTTTGATGAAGATCCTCCACCTTTTTGGTCGCTCTTTTCTGGACCGCTTCCATCTTGTCTCTGTCTCTTTGGAGATATGGTCTCCAGAACTGAACACAGTTCTCCAGGTGAAGCCTCACCAAGGACCTGTACAAGGGGATAATCACTTCCCTTTTCTTACTCGATATTCCTCTCTATGCAGCCCAGCATTCTTCTGGCTTTAGCTATCGCCTTGTCACATTGTTTCGCCGACTTCAGATCATTAGACACTATCACCCCAAGGTCTTTTTCCTGTTCCGTGCACATCAGCTTTTCTCCCACCATCAAATACAGTTCATTTGGATTTCCACTACTTTTGCCCTCACTATGTCGACATAGTGAGGGCAAAAGTAGCGCCCACGCCATTTTGAATATTGGCAATACGGCCGGCGCTACTTTTGCCCTCACTATGTCGACATAGTGAGGGCAAAAATGGCGCCGGTGCCATTTTGCCCTCACTATATTGACATAATGAGGGGAAAAGTAGCGCCGGCGCCATTTTGAATATTGGCAATACGGCCCGCGTGCAGGAGGTCGCTCCCGGACCCCCGCTGGACTTTTGGCAAGTCTTGTGGGGTCAGGAGGCCCCCCCAAGCTGGCCAAAAGTCCCTGGGGGTCCAGCAGGGGTCCGGGAGCGATCTCCTGCATTCGTGACGTCGGGTGACAGGAACCAAAATGGCGCCGGCGCTACCTTTGCCCTGTCATATGGTGAGGGCAAAGGACCACTGGCGCCATTTCTTTTAACACAGCCGTGGCCCGAGAGCGGGAGATCGCGCCGGGACCCCCCCACTGGACCCCAGGTAATTTAAAACATTTTGGGGGGCTTTGGGAGGGTGGGGGATTTATTTTAAAGGGTCGGGGTGGGTTTTAGGGTGCCGGTTTTCCCGCCCTCCCCCGATTTACGATTTTTTGACGATAAATCGGGGGAATTGTTATTGTATCGCGGCTCTAACGATTTTTGACGATTTAAAATATATCTGACGATTGTTTTAAATCGTCAAAAAATGATTAACATCCCTACTATTAAGTTCACCTAGAGAATGGCCACTGCCATTAGCAATGGTAACATGGAATAGACTTAGTTTTTGGGTACTTGCCAGGTTCTTGTGGCCTGGATTGGCCACTGTTGGAAACAGGTTGCTGGGCTTGATAGACCCTTGGTCTGACCCAGTATGGCATTTTCTTATGTTCTTATGTTCTTTGATCTCAGTTTACTGCAGCCAAGTTTGAGGAGAACAAATTGAGACTGTCCCTTACTTGCTGGCTGTCGCTAGTTTTCTCTTAGCTACAGGGAAACTTTGTTCTTTTATATATCACTAGAGCCATTACCATGTGACATTCCAATTTTATTAAAAAAAAAAACCCAAAACAGTTTTCAGTGTTTTGAGATAAATGTTACCTCCCAGCCTTATACTCTACCAGGCTATAGAAATCTACAGCAATTTGAATTAAGCATTATTTTGCTGACTTTCTTTTCTATTGCAACTCCAGGGTGGGACAAACCCTGATTTTAAATCAAATGGCTTACATCTCAAAGTCTGGACCCTAATTGCTCCGTTTTCACAAACTAATGCACCACTCTGAGAGGCAAATTTTAAGACCTGAGCACATGCACACATGTGTGCACATTTGCTGACTCGCACACGTTAATGTGGTGAATTTATAACATATGTGTGTACTAGCGCATACATGTGCACCTAACA
The DNA here is from genome assembly GCF_901001135.1 of Rhinatrema bivittatum. Lineage (NCBI taxonomy): Eukaryota > Metazoa > Chordata > Amphibia > Gymnophiona > Rhinatrematidae > Rhinatrema > Rhinatrema bivittatum. The sequence continues at coordinate 179,886,228 of NC_042616.1, forward strand.
TAGAAACATAGAAATGATGGCAGAAAAGGACCAAATGATCCACCCAGTCTGCCCAGCAAGCTTATGCCAGTATCTGCTGCACTGTGCAGATTACCCTCATCCTTATCAGTTTCCCAGACTGTAAAAGTCAGGGCCCTCGGATGCTCTTTGAATCCAATTTCCCTTAACCCTTGCCTTGGAAGCAGAGAGCAACGATGGAGCTGCATCAAAACTTTCAGGCTTAGTGATTAAGGGTAATAAAAGCCGCATCAAGAAGTTTCCCCCATGTTTATTTGTTCCCAAACTGTAAAAGTCGGGGCCCTCATTGGTTGCTTTATGAATCCAATTCCTCTTTTTCCACTGCCGTTGAAGCAGAGAGCAATGATGGAGCTGCATTAACAGCATCAAGGCTTATTTGTTAAGAGTAGCAACTGCCACACAATTGTTACCCCCAGTTACCTCCATACACCCTTTTCTTTATTTCCATTCGCTAACCTTCAAGGATCCACTGTGTTTGTCCCATGCCCCTTTAAATTCTTTCACTGTTTTCGACTTCACCATCCAAGTCATGCTCCTGAAGTTTCATTTCATGACCTCTAGTTCTATTGATTTCTTTCCTATGGAAAAGGTTTGATGATTGTGCATCATATCTCCCCTGCACCTCTTCTCTTCCAGGGCAACCATATTCAGATCCTTTAGCCACTCCTCATAAGTCTTCCAATGCTGAACCCTTACCATTTTGGTCACTCTTCTTTGGAAGCCTCTATCCTGTCTTTATCCTTTTTGAGGTACGGGCTCCAGTATTGAACGCATAACTCCAGATGAGTCCTCACCAAGAACCTGTACAAAGGCATTATCACCTCTTTTTTCTTACTGATTATTCCTCTCTCTATGCAGTCCAGCATTCTTCTGGCTTTAGCTATCGCCTTGTCACATTGCTTCACTGCCTTCAGATCATCAGACACTATCACACTAAGGTCCCTCTCCCAGTCCAAGTGCATTAGTCTTTCACTGCCCATCACATACAGCTCTTTTGGATTGCTGCACCCCAGATGCATGAGTCTGCAGCTCTTGGCATTGAATCCCAGCTGCCAAATCTTTGACCACTCTTCAAGCTTTCTTAAATCACTTTTCATTCGCTCTACTCTTTCAGGTGTTTGCACTCTGTTGGCGATCTTAGTATCGTCCGCAAATAGGCAAATTTTACCTTCTATCCCATCTGCCAGGTAGTTCACAAAGATGTTGAACAGAAGCGGTCCCAAAACCGATCCCTGTGGCACTCCACTTAACACCCTTCTTTCTTCAAAGTAGGTTCCATTTACCATTACACGCTGTCTCCTGTCACTCAACCAGTTTGCAATTCATGCTACTACCTTGGCATCCACTCCCAAGCTTCTCATTTTGTTCACGAGTCTCCTATGTGGGACTGTATCAAAAGTTTTACTGAAATCCAAATAAATCACATCCAGTGTTCTTCCCTGTTCCAATTCTCTAGTCACCCAATCAAAAAAATCAATAAGATTTGTCTGACAGGCTTCTCTCTCTCTCTCCCTTTAATGTTTAGTCCTTTAAATTAGCTTTTCTCAAAGCATAGTTATGCATTGCAAGCTTGAATATAATTCTTCTTGCAGAATAGCACCAATCAAGGTAATCAAAGCAATGCATTCTCAAATATGATTGTACCGATTAAAATACATTGTTAAAAAATGTGCTATAGTAGAAAATTCTGATGAGACTAGTATTTAGCATGATGAACAAGTTTTTGTGGTTTGGCTACTTGACATTGCTACTTTTAGAGATATCTGTCATTATGACACATGGAAACCTGCAAATGTTTGGAATTTATCAGGCCTTGCCAGTATTATCACAAATCTTGGACACTTGAATTTCAGTAAAAGTGTCCATCTTGCAAAATTGTTCGCAAAAAAGATTGTAACCTATGTAGATTCTGTAAATACTACTCTTTATAATAAATTTAAAAAAGCCCAATCTAACTTTAAAACTTGATAAGGTACTTTACGTGTTCAAGATCCAGAACTGGCTAATGGCTATGTGAAATATCCTATATTATAAATATGTAGATAAATAGCTAAAAATGTTCTCATATGCATGAAATTGGGGGAGGGGGAGAATCTTTGCAGAGTAGACCTTATTTTGCAAGTTACTATTATTGTGGTTCTGCTCTCGGGCAGTCCCCGACCTACCTTCTCCAGTCAGGCCAGCGACGCCATTTTTGAGTGTGGCCCGAGGCCGCCGCATTGCTGGTGCTCCTTGCGGTCCTAGTGCCGCCTCCTGGACTGTTCTTCCTGCTGATTCATGGCGCGGAGCCACTCCTGCTGCCTGTTCTATCTCTTTGCAGCAGGGCTGCCGCCGCTGCTGACCTCCGGGCCTCCCATGCGGCAGGAACGCTGCTGATACAGTCTTTTCTCCTGTTCCTGCTTAGGCCCAAGTGCGCGCCTCTCTCCTGCATTTAAAGGGCCAGCGGCGGGAAAAGCCCCGCGGCCCTTTGGAGTGATGTCATCAACCTGTTCCACTTCAGCCATATAAAAGAACCTTGCTACCATTCCTCAGTGCCTTCGGATCGGGTTTGCACAGTGCTGTGATCTTCCTTTCGATCCAGGTCTTCCGTGGTCTCCGGTGCCTTGATAAATCTTTGTTCCATGTTCTTCATGTTCCTGTACTTTGTCTCCTTGATGTCCCTGGTCTTGTCCCTCATCGGAGCTCCCTCGTCGCCTGTCTTATATTCCTGATGTTTCAGATGTTCCGTGTCCAGATGTCCTGATGTCCCGTCTCCTGAGGTGCCAGGTTCCTTGTTCCTGATGTCCGATGTTACTGTCTTGACTCCGTCCGTCTCATCTTCAGCTCTTCATCCAGTTGCCAGGTCCTTCGTCTGTCCACCTCTCTTGGTGTGCCTTGTCGTGGTCCATGGCCATCCCATGGGATGGCTGTGTAGAGTGCCTCATGGTACAAGGCCTTCTTCTCGTCTGCAGCGCAAGTCACCAGGAGACTTCTGTTTTTAAAGCCTTGTTCCTGAGTATCTTTTTCCAGGTCTATGGAGTTCCCTTGTGCCGGCTTCCATCCATGCCAAAGACTCTGACAGAACCTGCTCCGCTTCAGTGTGGTCTGCAACCAGCCACAGGCGGCTGTGTAGGGTGTGCCCCAATGCAGGCCTCTACTGATTCTTCGCCATGTTCCAGTCTCAAGTTCCATGTCTTCGCCTGGAATCTGCTTCACGTTCAACATGGTCCGCGACCAGCCAAGGGCGGCTGTGTAGGGCATGCTGCGATGCAGTTCTCACCCAGTACTTTCGCCTGACTCTTGAATCCTTGCCTGAAACTTCTGAGCAACCTGAATCCTTGTCCAAGTCTTCAGAGTATCTTGAATCCTTGTATGAGTCTCCTAAGTATCCTGAATCCTTGTATGAGTCTGAGTCTCCTGAGCCTCCTGAATCCTTGTTTGAGTATCCAAGTCTTTGAGTCTCCTGAGTATCCAAGCCTTCATCTGAATCCTCTGAGTATCCTGAGTCTTTGACCAAGTCTTCATGTTCCTGCCCTCAGCCTCCATCTGGCCTCACGCACTCGTCGTTCCCCAGTGACAGGTCCGGAAGGGCTATCGAGTGGCCGGAGTGCTACTCTCAAGATCAACATTGCGTTGCAGTATCTCATTGGTGCGTGTAGGTCCAGTAGAGGGCTGAGCCTGCCTAGTTCCTGTTCCGGAATCCTTACCTTGTCTTTGCTCCAGCCCTCCTCATTCTCCACCCATGCTCGTACCAGCTCACCTCCTGCAGTGTGTCTTGGGGCTCCTCCTTGAGCCATGCCATGGCCCAAGGGCTCACATCTTCCTTAGATGGGACCATGCCTCCAAGCTCCTAACCGGGCCTGAGGGCATGCTCTGCAACAACTATCAGTTTCATGCTCCATACTTGTCTGTGTATGATGTTTACAGCGCTTACATGTGAGATTTATTTTGCCCAAGCTAATAATTTAGACTTTATTTATTAAAATGCAATGAAAACAGGAAAATAGAAAATGTATTGCATGCATTAAGAAAGGTGTAAAGAAGGCAAAATGATTACCGGTATGGTTAAAAGGTGAGGTGAAAGAGGCTATTTTAGACAAAAAAATCATCCTTCAAACATTGGAAGAAGGATCCATCAGAAGAAAATAGGATAAAGCATAAGCATTTTCAAGTTAAGTGTAAAACATTGATAAGACAGGCAAAGAGAGAATTTGAAATGAAGTTAGCCATAGAGGCAAAAACTCATAATAAAAACTGTTTAAAATCTATCCGAAGCAAGAAACCTGTGAGGGAGTCTGTTGGACCATTAGATGACCGTGGGGTTAAAGGGGCTCTTAGGGAAGATAGGGGCTCCTCTGGAAGCAAAGAATCTTTGGGGCTCTTAGGGAAGCAAAGACCGTGGGGTTAAAGGGGTTCTTAGGGAAGCAAAGATTCTTTGCTTCTGTATTTACTAATCAGGCTGTTGGGGAGATACCAGTTCCAGAGATGGTTTTCATGGGTAATGAGTCAGACGAACTGAACCAAATAACTTTGAACCTGGAAGATGTAGTAGGCCAGATTGACAAACTAAAGAGTAGCAAATCACCTGGACCAGATGGTATGCATCCTAGGGTACTGAAGAAATGAAAAAATGAAACTTCTGATCTATTAGTTAAAATTTGTAACCTATCATTAAAATCATCCATTGTACCTGAAGATTGGAGGGTGGCCAATGTAACCCCAATATTTAAAATGGGCTCCAGGGGCAATCTGGGAAACTATAGACCATTGAGCCTGACTTCAGTGCCAGGAAAAATAGTGGAAACTATTTTAAAGATCAAAATCGTAGAGCATATAGAAAGACATGGTTTAATGGAACACAGTCAACATGGTTTTACTCAAGGGAACTCTTGCCTAAAAAGTCTGCTTCATTTTTTTTGAAGGGGTTAATAAACACGTGGATAAAGGTGAACCAGTAGATATAGTGTACTTGGATTTACAGAAGGCGTTAGACAAAGTCCCTCATGAGAGGCTTCTAAGAAAAGTAAAAAGTCATGGGATAGGAGCTATGTCCTTTCGTGGATTACAAACTGGTTAAAAGATCGGAAACAGAGAGTAAGATTAAATGGTCAATTTTCTCAGTGGAAAAGGGTAAACAGTGGAGTGCCTCAGGGATCTGTACTTGGACCGGTGATTTTCAATATATTTATAAATGATCTGGAAAGGAATATGACAAGTGAGGTTATCAAATTTGCGGATGATACAAAATTATTCAGAGTACTTAAATCACAGGCAGATTGTAAAACCTTCTAGGAGGACCTTGCAAGACTGGAAGATTGGAGATCTAAATGACAGATGAAATTTAATGTGGACAAGTGCAAGGTGTTGCATATAGGGATAAATAACCCTTGCTGTAGTTACTAGAGATGTGAATCGTGTGATCAATCGTCTTAACGATCGATTTCGGCTTGGGGGGGGGGAGGGAATCAGATCGTCGCAGTTTTGTTTTTTTAAATATCGTGTAAATCGGGGGAGGACGGGAAAACCGGCACACTAAAACAACCCTAAAACCCACCCCAACCCTTTAAAATAAATCCCCCACCCTCCCGAACCCCCCAAAATGTCTTAAGTTACCTGGGGTCTAGTGGGGGGGTCCCGGTGTGATCTTCCACTCTCGGGCACACTAAAACAACCCTAAAACCCACCCCGACCCTTTAAAATAAATCCCCCACCCTCCCGAACCCCCCCAAAATGTCTTAAATTACCTGGGGTCCAGTGGGGGGGGGGTCCCGGTGTGATGTTCCACTCTCGGGCCATGGGTGCGTTGATAGAAATGGCGCCAGCGCTACCTTTGCCCTGTCATATGACAGGGCAAAGGTAGCGCCGGCGCCATTTTGGTTCCTGTCCCCCAATGTCACGAGCATAGGAGATCGCCCCCGGACCCCCAGGGACTTTTGGCCAGCTTGGGGGGGCCTCCTGACCCCCACAAGACTTGTCAAAAGTCCAGCGGGGATCCGGGAGCAACCTCCTGTACGCGGGCTGTATTGCCAATCTTCAAAATGGCGCCGGCGCTACCTTTGCCCTCACTATGTCATACGGGCGACGGGACCCCCCCACTGGACCCCAGGTAATTTAAAACATTTTGGGGGGTTCGGGAGGGTGGAGGATTTCTTTTAAAGGTTCGGGGTGGGTTTTAGGGTTTTTTTGGTGTGCCGGTTTTCTCGCGCCCTATTTAACGATACAATACAAATGCCCCTGACGATAAATCGGGGGCATTTGTATTGTATCTGCACTCTAACGATTTTGGACGATTTTAAAATTATCTGACGATAATTTTAATCGTTCAAAAACAATTCACATCCCTAGTAGGTACCTGGAAGAGTTTGTGAGAAGCATCAGGGGGGAATCTTGGAGGATTCCTAGGGAGAAGGAGGGGAGGGGTACAGGAGGTTTCAATTTCAGTGTGTCTACTGATGTGGAAGTTCTGCCACCGAAGGAAAAGTGAATAAGGGGCTTCTTCAGTGGTATTTCTAATCAGTGGAAGTGAAAAGGAGAACCTAAAGACTAAAGAAGAAATTTGGATCAAAGCATTCTACTCTGTTGATTCTCAAGAAACCGAAGAGAGGAGGAGGAGAATCATAAGGAGAAATCTGATACAAAGAAAAGAATCTAAGAGAGTCAAGGATAGTCTCTGGACTTACCTGACAGGGCATCTAGAATGAAAGAAGGTCCTTCCTTGTCTTTGAATAATTTAGTGACTGTTTTAATTTTACTTTATGGATATCACCAGAAGAAAATGTTTTCTGTTTACTGATTACTATGCAAGAAGTTATACAGCAGGAAAATCTTTTCATTTTGAAAGATCAGCAGCTGGTATGGAATTGTATTTCTTTCAAGACCACAAGAAGGTTTCCATAGCCATAAAAGACCCAAAGCAAGGCTTCCTCCTTGTGTTACCTGATGCTCAACAGCTACACGATCTACTCCTGGTCCATATCCAGGCAGGATTTTAAGAGGGGGCGGGGGGGGGGGGGCAGGTTTACAACAAAAACTCACATGTGCAGAGCTGTCATGCAACTTAGTTCCAGGAGGGAGATTTTAGGCTAGAACTTGATTTTTGACAACCCTATCCTGGTGCATTATGGGGCTAGTGGCACTGATCTCCATTTATAGAATCAGGATCTACAAATCCCACATTGCTTTGGGATGGAAGTTCAAATCCAGGACTGGCCAAAAGTCTCCATCCTGAAACTGAGAAGTTGACAGCTCTGCGTGTGCAGTCTTAATTTACTGCAATATCCTAGGAAATCATGATGATTAGTAGTAGTGTTGCTATAATACATCTTTTCACAACTTTATTTTGTTAGTATTCTCCCTTTAATTAAAAATCATCTTGTTATACCATTTATCTTATGCACTCATGCATTTCTCCAATAATATGTCATACTTATACTATAAGGGCCTGAGTTTCAAAAGGATTAACATGCTTAAAAATTGGTTTTACACATGTAAATGTACTTTTGAAAATTGCTATAATATATGCCATTGAATTGTCCATAAGCTTTACACATGTAAGTGCACTTTACGTGGGATAAAGGCTTTTGAAAATTGCTATAATATTAGTTATATTTATATATGTACTGTAACCAGAGAATCTAAACCTGCTCAATAGCACGTCTAAAGTTAGCTGGATAAGACTTATTTGGCACTTATTTGGGGATATTCAGCAGCATAATTGTACTGCTGAATATCTCTTGTAAGTTAGCCAGATATGTTTTATCTAACTTACTTAATTGGATATTTTTGAATACTATCCAAACTGATGATGAAATCACTCGCAACACACAAAAGCCTCAGCATCCATTTAATTTGTAGTCTTTTTATCAAGCTATATTGCAAATATAATATTCCTTAGCAGTTTGACTTCATAAATTTCCAGATAGACAAGGTCTTTATTTTGAAGGTCTAAGGGAAAGCTGTCCATTGGTACCCCTTTGTGTGTGTGTTAAAAGTGTCATTTTAAAGTCAGTAATCCCATTACAAACAGCCCCATTTTAATCTACGTGACTGCGGAGATTTGCATCTGTTGCTTAGAAGTTTAACCTTATGATTACAAACTTGCAGGCCGATACAGAAAGAAACGCGGGAGAGCGGACGAGTGCCCGTTCTCCTGGCGCGCGCACAGCAGTGTCCTGTGCACGCGATACAGTAAATAAAAATATGCTAATTAGGGCCTATGGTAAAAGGAGGCGCTAGGGACACTAGCATGTCCCTAGCGCCTCCTTTTTGACAGGAGCGGTGGCTGTCAGCGGGTTTGACAGCCGACACTCAATTTTGCTGGCGTCGGTTCTCGGATGCGCTGACAGCCATGGGTTTGGAAACCGGACGCCGGCAAAATTGAGTGTCCGGTTTTCGAGCCGCGGGCTGATTTTAAATTTTAAAATTTTTAATAATTTTTTAGTTTTGGGACCTCCGACTTAATATTGCCATGATCTTAAGTCGGAGGGTGTACAGAAAAGCAGTTTTTACTGCTTTTCTGTGCACTTTCCCGGTGCCGAGAGAAATTAACGCCTACCTTTGGGTAGGCGCTAATTTCTGAAAGTAAAATGTGCGGGCGCTATTAGTTTCGGGGGGGAGGGGTTGGACCCGCGTTTTCGATGCGCCACTACCCCTTACTGAATAAGGGGTAAAGCTAGCGCGTCAAAAGCGCGTGCCCAACCCTCCGAAACTAATAGCGCCCAGTGGAACGCACAGTGCTCTATCGGCCTGTTGATTTGTGACTATTTTAATAGTTCTGCATCTGATAAGAGGCATCCAGGGTTCATAATTTGAGTATCATCAGCATTGGGAAATTATTCGATCTTAAGTTAAGTGTCAGTTTGTACAATCACATGACTTTCTATGGCACGGGGTGTAAGGAATATTGAATACTCCTTGTCCAGAACCACTTATTTACGGGGTCCCAAAAAAGAATGCAGTCAGGATGTATAGAATTTATTTATAAAGGATTGAACTGACATACACACAATCATCATATCACAAAGAAATGTAATAGACTAAATGCCTCACCAGCAGTACTTGTTTCAAGACTTTACCGTCCGATTTCCTCAAGCCGAGAAGCGGGGGGAGGGGGGCTAAGAGGCAGTTTTTCTGAGGAGAAACTTTATTTGGATTGTATTGGAAATGGGAAAATGGTTTTGAAAGAAAGTTAATATCTTTAGGCATTAGTAGTGAAGAAAGTATGTGCCTGCACCGTGGCAGTCGGGCCAGTGCCCGACCACCTTCCCTTCATCCTCTGGGCCCTGACACTGGCTCTGCCAACCTTCATGGCTATGAGCCACAACTGTCAGATGCTCCCACGTGGCCCGGATACCCCGCCACTGTTGTCCATCTTCACGGCCCCGCTGAGTCTTCCAACTTCCTGAGTCCATGTCTCATCTTGTTCCTGCCCTCAGCCTCCATCTGGCCTCATGTACTCATCGTTCCCAGGTGGCGGGTCTGGAAGGGCTACCAAGTGGATGGAGAGACCAGCATTGCATTGCTGGGTTTCACCTGTGCGTGCAGGTCCAGTGGAGGTCTGAGCCTGCCTTGTTCCAGTTCCTCGATGTTCTACATCTTGATCCTGGTCCAGCCTTGCTACAGCTCCAGCCCGTGCTTGACACTCTCACCTCCCACGGTGCGTCTTGGGGGTCCTCCCTGACCTGTGCCGTGGTCCAAGGGCTCACAATCCCTCTAGAGCAAGCGACTACACCTCTGTGCTTGCAACATAGTGAATAACTGGATATTTTAGAAAGCCATATAAAACCAGCCAGTTTAGTGACACAATTTTATTTTTTTTAAGAACATGCCATACTGGATCAGACCAAGGGTCCATCATTTATGAGGAAAGCACCAGTGGCTATGTTGGGCTGGACTGTAATGAATGTGGACCACTTGCCCGAGGAGGAGTTGGCGCTATCTGTGAGAGTAAACCCCCACAGGTCCCTACCTTCAGGAGGTGAGGTTGAACTGATGCAGGGGCCGGCTGGAACTTCACCAATACCAATCCCGTTCCCTTGGGTGCATGGGGCCGGCTGGTCTTAGGTGGGACCCTGTGAAGATGGTGGAATCACAGCTGAAAGTAATGACGATGATCAGCCCAAGGTTGGAAGCCAGAGAGTCGCCGATAGCCAGTCTGAGGTCAGAAGCCAGAGAGGCGCTGATAGCCAGTCCAGAGTCCGAATCCAAAGAGTCGACAATAACCAGTCCGAGGTCAGAAGCCAGAAAAGTCACCGAAGCCAGTCCGAGGTCAGAAGCCAGAAGATCCGTCCGAAGAGACTGGAGGATGGGAACAGGAGCAGGAGCAGGACTCAGAAGGCAGGAACAGGACTCGGAAGGCAGGAACAGGAACCACAAAGAACTGAAGACCTCACCGAAGCGAAGCAGACTCGTTGCCAAGTCAAGGAACATGAAGAGGAGGCTCCAATAAATATTCTCAGGGTCCTCCTGACGACATCCCAGAGGCTGGCCTGCTCTAATTGGTGCTGTCCCTTTAAAAGTGGCCAGGGGGCACGGCCGCGTGCCTAGGGAGGGCCCGACCTAGAAGAGCTGCCTGCGGCATCAGCCAGTGGCATGAAGCCACGAAGAAGGAGCCGGGGACTGCCGTGGGAGGCAGCTTCTTTAATGGCAGCGGCCGCAGGAGAGCCCAAAGCTGGCGGCGCATGGCAGGGACGTCTCCCTGCTGTGCTCCCGATGCCCACAGAAGAGGTAAGGGGGGGACGTCCATGGCCGGCGTATCTAACAATGATCCTCTGTAAAAAGTTGTTATATTGGTTACACTGTAAATCTCTGTTGCTGACTCCATGTTGCCTGTAAACCAATATGATGTCCAACAACGAATGTCGGTATAGAAAAACCTTAAATAAATAACAAAAAGTTGAGGAAAGGCTTCTGTGACTGAAACATAGCCACTGGACTTTCAGAAAAGACAACAGCAGTAATAAATATTACAGGATAAGTGCATTTGTCTGAGAAAGCAAAACACCAGTTTTACCCTCTTTTTGAATATAGAATTGTGGCCCCTGCTAGACCATTAGAGATGAACTAGAGTGTAATGGAATGATCTTTATGTTCTAACAATGACAATCTTCCAGCATTGGAGGGCTCACTAAAAGTTCAGAGGTTCTATGATGTGCATTCTGTCTGTTGATATGGGAAATCTTCTGGCAAAGGTTGTTCATAACAAGTTCAAAGGAGTGTATATTTCTTAATTGGAGTGACAGGGTGGTTCTTCCTCCACAGGGTATGTGACAAATCTGGGCAGCCCTGGATTTGTTAATAGGCACCCATTATACCTCAGCCTCGGGTGGCAAACATTTAGGAACAGCAGGCTGGCTAAGATTTGCTGCCTTCCAGCTCTGCTGAACATCACAGGAGGTAGGGGTTTAAAGCACCAAAAATACTTAGAGTGGCAAATTTTTAAATCTGTCCCTGAATCTGGGAAGTATAAAAGCTGCCTCCTATGAGGCACAGGCAGAGCAATGAGGAAGTCTGTTGAAGAATCTTAAAATTGAGAAAACTAAGTAGTTGTGCTGGGAGACAGGAAGAAGCAGAAAGGGGATGTGACATAGCCTTAGTTTCCAGTTCTTGAAATCAGTGGAAGATAAGGGACATTTTCTACTGGGAAGATAGGCATGGACCAGGAGCTTCTACCCCCAGCACTAAGTAAGGAGATTGATCTTAGGCAACAACGTAAGATGTAAGTACTTGGAGAAATTTCTGGAGTTCACACAATTGTGTATTGTGAAAATGAGTGGGAAGATTTTGGAGAACAGAGGTATTTTTCCTCTTGATTGTAGAGTATTTTGGACTATATTTAAAACCTGTTTTTTTGTATCTGCTGGACTTTACTATTTTTGTAGTGGACTTTACTTTGTTCTGGCTGAAACCTGGTTATTTTTTAAGTGCACTTCTATTGCTGTTTGGAGCACCAACTATTGTGTGGACTGTGTGCTATTTTTGGAGGTTACCTCCCAATTCAGTGGGAAGCAGGAACACTGAGAGAAGAGAATCACCTTGCTGGTCGCTGAAAAGATTCGGTAAGTACTGCTTGGGAAAATTTTTAGAACTTAAAAGTTTTGGGGAGAAGTAAACTAATAGAGTATATTCTTCAGTATGTTTGTGTGTCTGCATTAAATAGTTAGTCAGTAGACAGGCAAAAACCAGGAGTTTGTGTATTTGTTATTCCCTCCCTCCCACCCTCCCTTAGCTCATCCATTAATTTATAGGCAGGTGATACTTTCACACACACAAAAAAAATTAATCAGCCTTTTAACTTAAATTCAGAAATTCCCCACGCCTTATCTAGAGTTTAATCATTACCTTGTAGGTCACTACAAGATAAATAGTGAATACACTAATATAGTTAAAGGACCCTTATTTTATGCATTCCTACTCATATAGCAACCTAAACTTAACTAGGAACTGAACAAATTTAGTCCAGCAGCAAGATAGGGGCCTCTCAGTCTTTTGCATCGAGTGTCACGTTTGATTTTTTACCTGCTGGTGAGAAGTTGTATGTGTGTACCCGGTGCAAATAGCTTCTGTTTCTTAGAGAATGAGTCCAATCTCTGGAGGCTAGAGTGGAAGACCTGGAGAAGTTGAGGCAGATAGAGAGGCATATAAATGAGACCTTCAGGGACATAGTAGCCAAGTCCCAACTCCAGTCTGGCAGCCCTGGTGCTGCCTTGGAGGAGGAAGGTCTCCTGATCATAGAGGATCCTCTTGGCACAGCAGGAAATGATCCTGTAGCAAGGACTTGCTCTCCAGGTGGAACATTGTCCTCTCGAACCAAGGCTGTGTCTCCCAGGGCGACTGCCCAGGAAGGAAGAGTTAGGTTGGCCATCATAGTTGGTGATTCAATTATTAGGAATGTAGACAGCTAGGTGACTGGTGGGCATGCGGATCACCTGGAAACATGCCTACCTGGAGTGAAGATGGTGGACCTCATGCGTCACCTAGATATGATTTTAGATAATGCTGAAGAAGACCTGACTGTCATGCTTCATGTGGGGACCAACAAAATGGGAAAATGTGGGAAAGAGGTTCTGGAAGCCAAATTTAGGCTCTTAGGTAGAAAGCTGAAATCCAGAATCTCCAAGGTAGCATTCTCTGAAATGCTCCCTGTTCCATGCGCAAGTCCCCAGAGGCAGGCAGAGCTCCAGAGTCTCAATGCGTGGATGAGATGATGGTGCAAGGAAGAGGGATTCAGTTTTGTTAGGATCTGGAGAACCTTTTGGGGAAGGGGGAGTTTCTTCCAAAAGGATGTGCTCCATCTTAACCAGGGTGGAACCAGTTTGCTGTTGCTAACCTTTAAAAAGAAGGTAGAGAAGCATTTAAACTAAATAAAAGGGCAAAGCCGATAGTCGCTCTGCAGTTCATGGTTTGGAGGGAGGTATCTTCGAAGGATACTAATAAAGCATTAGAATTAGGGCATCCCAACAGAGAGGTTCCAATAATAAGAAAAGTAGTCCAAGTGCCATGGAATAGACTTAGTTTTTGGGTACATGCCAGGTTCTTATGGCCTGGATTCGCCACTGTTGGAAACAGAATACTGGCCTTGATGGACCCTTGGTCTGACCCAGTATGGCATGTTCTTATGCCTATAATTAAAGACTCACCTGAGCTAAAAGATTCCAATTATCCCTATCAACTGAAAATCAGAATGTTAATATAAACAAAAAACACACTTTGAAATGTTTGTATGCTAATGCCAGAAGTCTAAGAAGTAAGATGGGAGATTTAGAGTGTATAGCAGTGAATGATGACATAGACTTAATTGGCATCTCAGAGACAAGGTGGAAAGAGGAGCAACTTGGTACCGGAGTGGCGCTTTATGTTTGGGATGGCATAGAATCCAACAGGATAAAGATCCTGCAAGAGACTAAATGCACAATCAAATCTTTATGGGTAGAAATCCCTTGTGAGTATAACAATGGAAGTATACTACCGTTCACCTGGCCAAAATGATGAGATGAACAGTGAAATGCTAAGAGAAATTAGGGAAGCTAACCAAATTGGTAGTGCAGTAATAATGGGAGATTTCAGTTACCCCAATATTGACTGGGTAAGTGAAACATCAGGACATGCTAGAGAGATAAAGTTCCTGGATGGAATAAATGACAGTTTTTTGGAGCAATTGGTTCAGGAACCAATGAGAGATCTATTTCTCAGTGGAACACAGAATTTAGTATATGGTGATGGTGGTGGGGCCACTTGGCAATAGTGATCATAATATGATCAAATTTGAATTAATCACTGGAAAGAGGACAATAAGTAAATCCACACTCTAGCACTAAATTTTCAAAAGGGAAACTTTGATAAAATGAGAAAAATAATTTTAAAAATCTGAAAAGTGCAGCTACAAAACTTAAGAGTGTGCAACAGGCGTGGACATTATTAAAAAATCCCATTTTTGAAGTGCAGTCCAGATGTATTCCATGCATTAAGAAAGGTGAAAGGAAGGTCAAATGATTGCTGGCATGGCTAAAAAGTGAGCTGAAAGAGGCTATTTTAGCCAAACAATCTTTATTCAAAAATTGTAAGAAGGATCCATTAGAGGAAAAAAGGATAAAGCATAAGCATTGACAAATTAAATGTAAGACATTGGGCCTCATTTTCTAAAGTATCACAGGCCTGAGATACTTTAGAAAATCGCACTAATGGGGGGCGGGGGGGGGGGGGGGGGGCGGTCCTGCGCTAGCTGGCAGCAATCGCACCGCCGCGGTGCGATCGCTGCCGGTTTCGCCCCCAATAGCGCCACCGTGAAAGGTGGTGCTATTGGGCGCGAAATAGTACGCGAAAAGGCTCCTTACCTTTTCGCCGTCCGTGCCTTCTTTGCAGAGTTGGCCCCGGTGACGCCCCGACTCCTCCTCTTCTGGGGCCGACTCTGCCCCTATATCACTAGCTCACACTTGCACTGATAATGCAAGACTGCGTGTGCTAGCATTGGAAAATGAGGCCCATTGATAAGATAGGCTAAGAGAGAATTTGAAAAGAAGTTGGCTGTAGAGGGAAAAACTCATAATAAAAACTTTTAAAAATATATCCGAAGCAGAAAGGTGTGAGGGAATTGGTTGGACTGTTAGATGATAAAAGAGTTAAAGGAGCACTTAAGGGAAGATAAGGTCATGGCGGAAACACTAAACAAATTCTTTGCTTCGATGTTTACTGAAGAGGATGTTGGGGAGATACCCATTCCAGAGACGGTTTTCAAGGGTGATGATTCAGATCAACTGAACCAAATCACAGTGAACCTGGAAGATGTGGTATGCCAGATTGACAAACTGAAAAATAGTAAATCACCTAGACTGGATGGTATACACCCTAGGGTTCTGAAAGAACTAAAAAATGATATTTCAGACTTATTTTAAATAATTTGTATACTATAATTAAAATCATCCGTTGTACCTGAAGACTGAAAGGTGGCCAATGTAACCCCGATATTTAAAAAGGGCTCCAGGGTGATCCGGCCCAGTGAGCCTGACTTCAGTGCTGGGAATCATCGTGGAAACTGTTATAAAGAATAAAGTCCCAAAACATTTAGATAGACATGGTTTAATGGGACACAGCCAGCATGGATTTACCCAAGGGAAGTCTTGCCTCACAAATCTCCTACATTTTTTTGAAGAGGTGAATAAATGTGGACAAAGGTGAACTTATAAATGTGGTGAATTTGGATTTTTAGAAGGCCTTTGACAAAGTCCCACATGTGAGGCTTCTAAAAAAACTAACATATCATGGGATAGGAGGTGATGTCCTTTTGTGGATTGCAAACTGGTTAAAAGATAAGAAACAGAGAGTAGGATTAAATGATTCATTTTCACAGTGGAAAAAGGCAAACAGTGGAGTGCCTCAGGGATCTGTACGTGGTCCGGTTCTTTTTAATATATTTATAAATGATCTGGAAAAGGGGTATGACAATTGAAGTGATCAAATTTGCAAATGGCACCAAATTATGCAGAGTAGTTAAATCTCAAGTGGGTTGTCATAACTTGTAGGAGTACCTTGTGAGATTGGAAGTTTGGACTTCCAAATGGCAGATGAAATTTAAGGTGGACAAGTGCAAGGTGATACATATAGGGGAAAAAAACCCTTGCTGTAGTTACACAATGTTAGGTTCTATCTTAGGAGTTACCACCCAAGAAAGAGATCTAGGTGTCATTGTGGATAATACATTGAAATCGCCGGCTTATTGTGCTGTGGTGGTCAAAAAAGCAAACAGAATATTAGGAATTATTAGGAAGGGAATGGCAAATAAAACAGTGGATGTCATAATGCCTCTGATTCGCTCCATGGTGAGATTGCACCTTGAATACTGTGTGCAATTCTGGTTGCCACATCTCAAAAAAGATATAGTTGCACTGGAGAAAGTACAGAGAAGGGCGACCAAAATGATAAGGGGCATGGATCGGCTCCCCTAAGAGGAACGGCTAAAGAAGTTAGGGCTGTTCAGTTTGGAAAAGAGGCGAATGAGGGAGGGATATGATAAAGGTCTACAAAATCATGAAAGAACTTGAACCGGTTAATGTAAATCAGTTATTTACTCTCTCAGAAAATAGAAGGACTAGGGGGCACTCCATGAGGTTAGCAAATAGCTCATTTAAAACAAATTGAAGAATATTATTTTTCACTCAGAGCATCGTTAAGCTCTGGAATTCATTGTTAAAAAATGTTTGGATAAGTTCCTAGAGGAAAAATCCATAAACTGCTATTAATTAATAAGCAATAGTAGCATGGGATCTATCTAATGTTTGGGTACTTGTGACTTGGATTGGCCACTGTTGGAAACAGGATGCTGGGCTTTATGGTCTGATCCAGTATGGCATACGTTATGTTCTTATATTCTTATGTTCTCTGCCCAGTTTGGCCTTGCAGGAAAACCTGCTCCCATTTCACGGAACCCAGAGACTTTATTCCCCCACCCTAGTTTAGTGAACCTAGTTCTCTCTTGAGTTGGGAAAGTGACCTCTGGTGAAGGGGGGGGGGGGTATTTTACAGAAATGTTTGAGAAGTCGTCAACAACTATGTTTAACCAAAAATAACTAGTCAGTAGAAATAGCTTTAAATACCTTCATTAAAATGAATCAATCCCTGCAAATGTCTAACTTCTCGAAAGATTCTCAGGGAGAGCAAAGAAAGTTCACAAAGAGAATTAGGCAGGGAAATGGGCTTTTAAAAATGTGCCTGCCTAATATGCAAGTAAAGTTATGTTTGTGTAGCATGTTTGTGCACAAGTTTACCCATATTTAGTGGGGGCATTTCTAGGGTTGGAGCTGGGATGGTTTGGGTCTTATGCACATACCTTTGAGTTTTCAAAAGTATGTACGTAATTTTCAAGGAAAGTTTTGCTGATGTTTAATAGGTATAACTTGTGCAGGTAAATCTGTTGGAATAATTTTCATTGCCAACCTTTGTGTTTAAGTCCACTTTGATAATTGGTGTAATTTACATGCATTTTTAATGACTTTCCTATGTGGGCTTTTGGTGTCTAGGCATTATAGGAAAAAAAAAATGGCCCAGCCAAAATAATGTAAGATCTGTTGACAGCATTAGACTTCTCTAATTTGAATACAAATGTTTAGTCAATGAGTATAATGCAATTTGATGAAACGCTGGAAAAAGTGAAAGATTTGAGAAAAGAAAGCATGTCACTCGACATCCTGAATAATACCATTAGAATTGACAATAATAATGACGGCTTTCTCCTAATTAAAAAGATGTCCCTATTTCCTCCTTGTTGATCAGTTTTGACATACTTGATCCTCAGATATGTTGATGTTCAATGCAGTGACACCATCAGTGCCGCCAAATGACTGAAGCACACAAAGCTACTATGCTCCAGCATCCTAATGTGTAATTTCCTTTCAATTTTCTCAAACTACACTAGAAGGCATGGGCATATAGCAATGTAAAAGATGTAGGAAGAGTTGCAAATGTTAAAAGATTTGAGAAATAGCAGCACACTGGTCTTAGTGTCTGGAGTTTGTAAAGTGGAGAGGTCAGATGATGATGTCCTTCTGACTCAGGGCTGGCAGGTTTCTCTTCCTGGCGTCAATGGGATGGATGTGCTGGGGCTTATTCCTGTCCTATTCCTCCTTGGCAGACACCTAAAAAGCACGTGTTTTTGTCCTGAATTTTTCTGTCCTGGAAGATTTATTTCTTCGTTCCTCTTCTCTTTTGGGGACTAGATGCTCTCCCACTTCTGCCCTCAGCTCCATGTGCCAGGCATACTTTTATGCAGGCTTTCAGTAAATGTGCTGAATCAAGAAGAAAAGAGGACAGCGCAGGCTCAGTATGGTAGGGCCATACTGTTGTTATGGTGGCCTCATGCTATTTAACACATAAACACTATTAATGCAAAGGAGTTACAGTTCTATGGGTTAGTTTGCATACTGAAGGTGTTCACATTATTAAAGCTAATTGCTATCATATGCACTAAAATGTTTAGTGTGTCCCATGTTAAGGGACACATTTTAACTTGCACTTTATTATTTTTTAGCACATGCATAACAAAAAGTTTTTATGGTGAGTTATAGTGCATAGGCCCCATAACGTTTGCTAGCTGACCTTTGAGTAGGCTGTGGTATCTTGAGAGTTTTCTTCAAATATCGGTGGTAAGTAGGGAGGCAGAGGAGATATTTGTGTTCCCAATTGCTAAGATTATGTAGAGATGCAGGATATCTGGTTCTGGAAAATGTAAAGCATTGAGAGTTTGAAAGGTGTCTGTTCTGACTGTAAGTGTTCTCTATAATGTTTCTTAGTTAGCGGTCATGCAATGAGCAGGAAGTTTTCTACACCTTTGAAATAAGACAGGGGGGAAAATTGATCATGCACTAAAATCCTAGCAAGATGAAAGCACCAAACGGACAAGTGACACCTCAGACATTACGAAAGGATGAATGACAGTTTGAAAATTCTTTGAAAGTGCCACAAATGGAGATACTTCTGTTTTGTGTACTGTCAGAAAGTACTGAAATGGAGCATTGCTGTTACCATTTGTGAAGAACAGAAATGGGAATTTACAGGTGTTAAAAACCCCTCATAGCATATAATCAAAGCTATTCTTGTTCACGTCCTTCTGTCTTAGCTGTGCTGGATCACATTTTTTTTTCTTTTTTGCTATTTTGCCTTTGTGGTTATTTTCTGTCCCTTTTGTGTTTTATCTCTGATTGTTTTGAGATAGCATGCCTTTCAAAACATGGGATAAGATACTTAGTTTTTTTCTAAGGAAAAACTGCAAAATATTCTAAAAAAATCCCTCTATTGATTGGATCTGAAACCAATTTGAATAGCAATGCAATTGGCACACACTCAATGTCTTAATAGGAGACTAATTGAAAATAAAGTCCACTCACTATGCAACTTTGTTTGAACATTGTCGTGTTAAACAATTTCCTACAGGTTTACATATCCTAAAAGAACCCAGACTGCATAATAAGGATTCAGAATTAATTACAGATTGGAATCAAAATATCACTGACTCAAAACTGTGATAGGTGCTACTTGCCTCCTCCCTCTCAGCCTTGTTCTTGCCCAACCCTCCCCTCTTCTCTTCTTGACCTGTAAAAGAACACTATATCACATTGCTATTTGAGAGAAAATATCTTTATTGGAGATACATGGCCACAGCATAGATCAATTGCATACTACAATTCAATAGGGATGTGCAGAGGGACTGCATATGTTACATTCGGTATTCGTATTCGTGGGGGGGCAGATACATTGCATTCGGCAAGGGGGGACCCCGATCCGTTCATGTGTTCCATTCTTATTCGTTTCCCGGCTAAAATTTAATTAACTACAACCCCCCACCCTCCTGACCCCCCAAGACTTACCAAAACTCCCTGGTGGTCCAGCGGGGGTCCGGGAGCCATCTATTGCACTCACGCTGTTGGCTGCCGGTATTCAAAATGGCGCCGATAGCCTTTGACCTTACTATGTCACAGGGGCTACTGCTGCCATTGGTCGACCCCTGTCACATGGTAGGAGCAATGGACGACCGGCGCCATCTTGTGCTCCTACCATGTGACAGGGGCCGACCAATGGCACCGGTAGCCCCTGTGACATAGTAAGGGCAAAGGCTATCGGCGCCATTTTCAATACTGGCAGCTGACGGCCCGAGTGCAGGAGATCTCTCCCGGACCCCCGCTGGACCACCAGGGACTTTTGGCAAGTCTTGTGGGGGTCAGGAGGATCCCCCAAGACTTGCCAAAAGTCCCTGGTGGTCCAGCGGGGGTCCGGGAGCGATCTCCTGCACTCGGGCAGTCGGCTGCCAGTAATCAAAATGGTGCCAATAGCCTTTGCCCTTACTATGTCACAGGAGCTATCGGCACCATTTTGAATACCGGCAGCCGATGGCGTGAGTGCAGTAGATGGCTCCCGGACCCCCGCTGGACCACCAGGGAGTTTTGGCAAGTCTTGGGGGGGGGGGTCAGGAGGGTGGGGGTTTTGTTTAAATTTGCTCCTTTAATCGGCCGAATAATTTGGTGAAGATTGGTTGTATTCGTGGGAATCGCGATACGTTTCGCTTCCCCACGAATACAATGAATATGGCCCTATACGTTGCGGATTGCCAATACATTGCAAACGAATGCACACCCCTACAATTCAATCACTGAACAGAAATACACCAATTAACTTCCTATTTGCCTACAGTTATGCCCTCACCTGCATAATTTCAATTCATAAACATTCAATAAACATTGCACTGCCACAGGGTTGGCTGTACAAGCCAATCTTCTTTCAATATTTTACTCTCCAGCACTCAGAGCTGTCAAAACCTCGCCCCTAATGTTATCCTGCAATTCAGTCCTTGATTACTGCGTAAGACATTCTCTGCCATGCGAAGATGTCCTGGTCTGTAAAAGATCAGGAGTCACTCATAAATATGCAACATAATGTGGGTGATGAGCAAGCCGGTCCTGGTTGTCAAAGCTGATGATTTGACAGGTGAATCATCTCAGTTCTCACCCACCCATACAAAATAGAGGCAGGAAGACCAATTACTTGATATTATCTGCCTGACCAGCTTTAGCACATTACTTGTCATGTGCCCCTTGCTACAGCCTACAGCAGTAAAATCTTGCTTGCTGAGGGCTCCCCACCTACCTAGCTGCAGCCATCCACATCTCAAATTTGGTAAAACTGCACATTACTGTAGACATGAATTCTTATGTTCTTATATCTGTCCCTGTTCTCCAAACCTGGTAATGCTATAATCTGCTGTAAATACATAGCATATTGCAGTAAGCATATTAAGGCCATATATGAAACTAGATAATGCATATTGTATATTTCCATAAACATATCAAAGCCCATCTAAAGTTATTGCCCCATCCCCTCTCTAGTGTGTTTGATATAATGTCACTCTCATTCATGAAAAGGATAAAAGCCCCTGCCCCCTTGCTAGGCACAGACAAAGGATGATCACACAGGATGTGCAGCCTAGGCAACATCCAAAGAGGATCTGCTATTATATAGAATTTCTTGGCCTATTCACATCTGACCATTGTCCTTCTGTGCAATCTCCTTAGTGTGTTGATGTGAAGACATTGGAGAGGATGGCACAGTCAAACTTCACCTTCAGGGTGTGCCAGCTGCGTGAGACCTAGAGGAGAACCTGCTAGGAGGGAAGAACTTTTGATCAATGCAGTACTTGCCAAGCAAAGGATTCACCATGCTCTTTGTAAGAATACATGCATAGTTAAAAAGAGAAAACGTCTGGACAGGTAAAGCCCAGGAGAGGCAACAATACCTACATGGTAGGGTATAGCCGATGAGTGGCTACCACGCGAGCTATGTTAGAATTGCAAAAGGTGTATATCTGAAGAAGAACCAGAGTCACAAAGACAAAGTTGTTAAGGCTGTGAATAGGAATTTCAACGCAGACAAGGATGCATTGCAAACTCAAATTTCCTAATGGCAGTTTAGCTAAATGGCATATTGATGAACTTGCATCGAGCCACATGACACTTCACTGACCTTGGCTATGGCTTGGAAGATAAAGTGTACCTAGGAGACAGGAAATGCATTTTTAGGTGCTGTCATCTCTTTTGGTCAGCAAGTCATTTATTGCACGACAAACTGTAAGCCCTCTGGGGATAGGGAAAAAACTACAGTGCCTGAATGTAATGTGCTTTGAAGTTGCAAAAGGTGGAATATATATAAATAAATCTGGGCATCGGTTCCCTGTGCCATATACGTTTGCAGTTCTGCTGTGAGTCAAGTGCCTGCTTTATGGAATGTACAGTGAGGTGAAAACTGTTAGAATCATGGAGCAATCAAAGGCAACAAGTGCTCTTTCTTTCCTAAATTGGGATTTTAGCCTGTAAGTGGTGGCATGGGTTCACATCCCTCTTCTTATACATTCCTCCAATTTCACTTTGGCATTGTGACCTTGAGCATCCATTAATATTCCACTTTCTTGCTGTGTGGTGGCAAGCATTTAAGCTTTCAGGTTTTGTTCATTATTTATATATATTCCACCTTTTGCAACTTCAAAGCACATTACATTCAGGCACTGTAGTTTTTTCCCTATCCCCAGAGGGCTTACAGTTTGTCGTGCAATAAATGACTTGCTGACCAAAAGAGATGACAGCAGATTTAAAGATATTGCCATACACAGAGACTCTTACATACCTAGTGACACATAGCTTCCATAGGCAAGGCACAGCTACCTGCATGGAATAAGTGACTTGGCGAAGAAAAAAATAGATGTTAGTGAATTTAAATATATTGCAAAGCACATAGACACTGACATGCATGTGCTGTCAGAAAGGCAAAGTGACACATGTGTTACTGCCAGTGGCAGTGAAAATAGAAAAATCCTTTCTGAAAATAGATGTTTTGTAACCCCCAATTATGATTATGTGATCCCTGTGTGCCACAGAGAAGATGGCAGAGTATATAATGGTGAGAATTTGTTGTTTCCTCCTCAGGGAAATTGATAGAGGTATGGTGACAGTGTGGGTGTCATCTAATAGTTAAAGGGAGTGTATGGTAACGCTTTGACTGATAGACTGGTTCAGCCCTTAAAGGCTGGGTTTTGGAAAGGGTATATTACCCTGGTTAGAGCAAGAGTGGGGGGCTCCCCCAGAGTCACCAAGCCAAGAGATGGCAGCAGCTGGGACCCGATCCCAGGGTACCAGGGAATAGAGCAGAGCTTTCCAAACTTTTCATGTCGGTGACACACTTTTTAGATAAACATAATTTCACGACACAGTAATTCAGTCTACTAGCAAACCAGAGGTTAAAGGTAAACGAACAAAATGTATTTCGACAATGTATGTATATTTCCTTAAATATATACATAAATTTTTGTGGATTACATAATGTTACACCCACACTGACCCCCAGGCAGCTCCCATTCATTCTCACACCGCTCACTCCCCAACCCCCAGGCATGCACACATTCATTCTCACACACACACACAGACCCCCAGGCAGGCAGGCACCAATTTATTCTCACACACACATACACTACACACAAGCAGGCACCTATTCTCACGCAGAAAGACCCCAGGAAGACACCCATTCCCAGTGCTCACATACATGGGTCAGTGGGTACTCACAGTGGCTAATCTGCTTTGAAGAAATGATGTGCCCTTGCAATAAAAGGATGGAAACCAATATTGTTCAATGGAGAAAACTTTACTTCAGCTTAAAAAAGATGATCCAAGATAGTATTGCAAAAATCGTAAATAGCAAAATAAAAATAATCACAAGAAAAGAAAAGGTTTCTGTTACAGTTAGTGAGGTTTTAGGTGGACCCTTGGACACTGTGGCAGCTGACCACGCCCACGGTGGCAGCTGACCACGCCCACGGGGGGGAGGGGGAGTCCCATGAGGGGCCACAGGTCAGGCTCAGCTCCGGACACACAAACACAGATAGTTCTTTATTTAGACAGTTTGAGAAGCCACCAGAGGTGGCAGTAGTGAGTAGAAGATGTAGCCCGGCTGGGCTAGTATTCCCCAGGGTGCTGGAATAGCTGTTTCTCCGGTAGCAGTGCTGTAGTGGAGAGAACTGAGAAAGTGAGTACAATAGAACATTCACAGAGTCCCAAGTATGGAGAAGCCCCGAGGTAGGGAGAGCTGGCCCTCGAGGAGCGAGTACCAGATCACTGAGAGCAGAGAGACTTGTTGGCAAAGTACTCACACAGCGGTTCCACGTAGGAGATGGCACTGGAACGGGGGCAGGCTCTCGAGGAGCGAGTACCTGGTTCCAGGGAGACAGCTCTGAGGAGTAGATGATAGTAGTACTCACTGATGGTGTCTGTAGCGAATTCCTTCAAGTAGAAAAGGAGATAGGTGCAGGCAGCGGGTCAGGGAACATGGGCCCTCGAGGAGTGAGTACCGGTTACCTGATAGCGACCTGAAAGAAGCAAAGAGGCCCCCGAGGAGCGGGTACCCCGTTAGCAGAAAGAGTTCAACATGGGTCAACAGGTGCTAAGAGATAGGCTGGCAGTGGCTACAACGGGGAGAGTTCCCTTTCCATTGAGCAGGGAAGGGCTCCCCAGAATGGGTTGGCCCCTAGAGTGGAGCATGAGCCTTCAAAGCATGCGACATGGAGCAGGGTCTCACTGAGCATGGTCTCACTGTGTTTGCCACAGTCTAAGTATTTGGAGCTCTTTTCTCGTTCTGAACATGGGTCAACAGGTGCTAAGAGAGAGGCTGCTATATCCGGGACAAGTTCCCTTTCTTTTAAGCAGGAAAGGGCTCCCTGGAATGGGTTGGCCCCTAGAGTGTATAATGGTACAAATTGTTAGGATTTCAGCATTTGCAAACAGATCATGACTTCATAAGCAAGATGGAGGGAGTTCTCTTCTCTGCCCTGAAACTAAAGAAAATTGTTTGTTTTATTTAAGGATCCATGCTGTGAAGGATTACTAGTTTGAATTGCCAGAGACTGAGGTTTCCCTTTGCTACGAGGGTTCAGCCATTAGGACTGGACATAAGACCTGGATGAACAGGCACAGCATTTGAGGACAGAGGTCAAGCCCATGTAGGGACATAAGGCCTGGAAGGACAGGCACAGCAATCAAGGATAGAGGTCAAGCCCATCTAGGGACATAAGGCCTGGATGGACAGGCACAGCAATCGAGGATAGAGGTCAAGCCCACCTAGGGACATAAGGCCTGGACAGACAGGCACAGCATTCAAGGACAGAGGTCAAACCCTTGTAGGGACATAAGGCCTGGATGGACAGGCACAGCAATCGAGGATAGAGGTCAAGCCCATGTAGGGACATAAGGCCTGGTCGTATAAGCACAGCAATGGAGGACAGATGTCAAGTCCATGTAGGGACATTAGGCCTGGACGGACAGTCACAGCATTTGAGGACAGAGGTCAAACCCTTGTAAGGACATAATGCCTGGACGGACAGGCACAGCAATCGAGGATAGAGGTCAAGCCCACCTAGGGACATAAGACTTGGATGGACAGGCACAGCAATCAAGGATAGAGGTCAAGCCCACCTAGGGACTTGAGGCCTGGATGGACAGGCACAGCATTAGAGGATTTCCTTTGTGCAGGTATGTTGTGGTTTGACCTGTCACTTCTTCCTGAATTGGTTCACTGCCAGAAGAAAATGGCATCTTTTTCATTTCAAAGATAATTCAACAGAGGATGCTTTTAGAGCAATAGAGACTGCCATTTGTGAAGCAAGAACTGAGCTGGAGATTATTTTTGAATACCCAGAAGCTATTAACTGTACTTATGCACTTCAGCTGATGACAAAGGAACATGAAGAGCTCTCAGAAATAAGAAAACCGCTACTCAAGTCCAAATCTACAATATCAACCTATGTTGACTTTGTGGTTTACACAGTACCTCTGTAAACAATGGGAACACAGGATGAACTAGAGTACAACTACCACCAGTTTTTGATAGTACTAGAAACATTACTGTTGGCAAGGTCATGAAAAATATTGAGCATATGAAATATGCAAGCTCCAAACATCTTAAGTCAGCTTTTTATGTTCTTACATTCCAAATGTGGACAGACAGGCACAGCGTTAGAGGTCAGGCCCTTGTAGGGATGTACGGCCTTGACAGTGGACGGACAGGCACAGCATTTCAGGTCAGGTACATGTGCTGCAGTGCTTATATTATCTGGAGCATAGGAGGCAGTTGGAGCTGCTGCAAGGCTTTCAATTGCTTTTATTCATCTTGCCTTTCACAGGGAAAATCTGGAAACCTAAGCAAAGGCAGGTTTACTTTCAAAAACACTAGCAATTCCATCAACTCTGGTGGCAGCCTTGAGTGATGAGGGCTCATGATATCCCCTGTCATTGAAAAGACACGTTCACTGGGCACACTGGTTGGTGGACATGACAGATATTGCTTAGCCACTTTGGCTAGGTGTGGCCAGACAGTGGACTTGTGTGCCCAATATGCCAGTGGATCTGTCTGCATGTTCTCTGTGGGCTTTGAGAGATGCCATGTCACTGACAGCTGTGCTGGTGTCTCCTTTGCTTGGGTGGACTGAGAGTCACTCATGCCAGCTGCTTTCTCTCTAACCCATAGCACAAAAGATGAATCTTTATGGGCAACATGCCTTTGGCATTCTGAAGTGGAAGAGAAGGAGGTTCTAGCTGTTGCTGACAGTGCTGCTCCTGCTTGGGCTAGCACAACTCTCTGAAGTGCCCGCTGTTTCCTCCTCTGTTTCACGCCTAATCTGTCTCTGCCTATGGCGCTCTTGTTCACGGACTTTTGCTAACGGCAGGTCCTTCACCATTAGGAGACAATAGTACTGTAGGGCAAGTTTCCCTTTCACACGGGGATCACAGACTGTGGCGAGCATTTATGCATTCTCTTCTGTTAAAGGCTTTAATCTCTCTTCCACCTGTTGTTGCAAAATGTCCAGACAATGCAGCACCTCAACTGTCATTCCCTCTTCCTGTTTAAAGGCCTCCAAATTTTCATCCAGGAAATTAACTATAGGGATGATATCAGCCAAGGTGGCACTTCTGGAACTCAGCTCCTCTGTGACATCCTTGAAGGGCTGCAGGATTTTTACCAGCTGACTCATGACTAACCAATCATGATGCCCTAGGGGATTCTGAACACCTATGTCCATTGAACCAGGAAGTTCATGAAGGGGTGTCTGCAAATCCACTAACCTCTCCAGCATCATAAAGGTGGAATTCCACCGGGTGGCAATGTCTTGAATGAGACGCTTGTGAGGCATCTCCAAATCAGTCTGCTTTTGTTGGAGAACCTGCCCTGCCTTCACACTTCTGTGGAAGTGCACTGCTATGTTCCTGCACTTATGTATTAAGTCCTCCAGGTATCCATTTTCGTGGTGCTTGGACTCCATCCCCAGAGCTGACTTCACTACCAGGTGCAGAGTGTGTGCAAAATATCGGATGTTCTTAAAGTGCCCATTGGTTATTGCCTTAACCATGTTTGCACCATTGTCTGTGACAAAGAACCCTGCCTCAGGATTGCTGTCTCGCTGGTGTAATTGCCAGCCCTCCAGCATCTGTCTGATGTATGCTAGAATATTGGCTGTGGTATGGGCCCGGTCCATCAGGTGGGTGTGCAGTAAAGCCCACTTCCACTCTGATACTTGTTCAGTAATAGAGCTGCTGCCTGCCCCTGCCTCAGCCAGGTCCCACCAGTGTGCTGTCAGGGAGAGGTAAGAGTATGCAGCATTCGTGGTGGTCCAGATATCGCAGGTGAAATGCACACTCCCCTCTGCCTTAGCTAGCAGCGCTTGGATGTGACTGTGACACTGCTTGTACAGGCTGGGGATGACCTTTCTGCTAAATGTGGTTCTGGAGGGGCTTTGTAATTTGGAACTACGACCTTCAGGAAATGCTTGAAACCCACATTCTCTACTATCTGCAAGGGCTGGTCATCAAGGGCAATCATTTCCCCAATGCTCCTAGTTACAACTTTTGAAGCTGCCTGCCTCCTACCCCGGGATAGCGTTACCGCACTCCACCCCATTTCCTCCATGGTGGGTTGTCGCTTCTGCCACATGTCAGGGGGTTGCTGGCCTGCCACTTGACTGCTAGAAGGGGCTGAGGGCGTGGGGTGACTCTTCTCCTTTTCAACCACTTTATGCTGCTTGGAAGGGGTCCCCTGACTGGTACTGCCACCATCCCCAGATGGCAGTATTGTTGTTGGGTGTTGCCTCTTCATATGATGCGTCATGCCAAAATTAGATCGATGACCCATTTGCTTGCCTCTGCTAATATCCCTGCCACAGTAATTACACCGAGCAAAACGCGGGTCATCCGTCACTTTAAAATGGCTCCAAATCGCAGATGTCTTTCGTGATCCTCTCTTCTGTATAGCCTTGGGGGTGGATGCTGGCACTGGAGCTGAAGTAGTGGGTGCACCCTGAGAAGCAATGAGGAATATAAAACAGAGAAGCCGAAGTCCTCAAAGGTATTTATTGAAAAGACAATATTCCAGTGAGTGCCCGACTCATGGCCTGAGTTTCGCCCGAAAACGGGCTGCCTCAGGGGCTAAAAACAAACAAAACATTGCATAATTTATTCAAAATACATAAACAACACACAGAAAAAAATCTTTTTTTATAATTTAAAAAAGAAATGGTCGACATGCAAAAGCCTAAATAGTGTAAGGACAGAAAACTATATAGGAAAAAGACCATGGCAATTATTACCTGTTCATGACAGATATTTCCAATTGTCAGGAAACAATATAATTATCTCATACCTATTAGGAGAAAAATATTCAAAATAAATATTGCTTGAAAGTAAAATATGTGATAAAACATTTCTCTGTTAAAAAAGTAAACAGGTGTTACCTCATTCAGAAGTATAGGTACTTTAAAAGCAGGTATGATCCAATTTTGTTTGTGAAGGTACTAAAAAGAACCAAAAAAAAATAAAAATAAGAAAATAAAAAATAAAAGTACACACCGAGCTTGTAACTACAAAAGAGGCCCACTGGAGATTTGGCTGCACACACAATCCACTGCTGTCCCAATATACTTGAGTCTGCTAAACTACCCAGTGCCCACTGGCACTGATGCCCAGTGCACAGAGAGACTACTCCTTTTGTAAGGCATCCTGCTTCTCTTTATATTAATATACTGTTGAGACTTGGTGACTTCCACACATGAAAAGATGGGCTCTTTGTTTCCCTACACGGTATAACAGTTGGTCAAATGGTGGAACCAGGACTACAGTACATGCTGCCTGGAGTCTAATCTTCAGCAAATTGGAACATACTGTGATAAGACCCTAATATAGACTTTGCAGACAACAAATTAAGTTAATTTAATTACAATTCTAATATCTATTATTCACTGGCTACCTGCTATGATCCTTTGCTAAATAATAATGAATTTGACTGGATTGTATATGTAACATATTATAATGTCAATAGAAGGAACAAAAAAATCCCATTAGCTTTTTTTTTTAAATTGCTTTTGTTAGCCTCCTAATAGTTTCAATAATATCTCAGCATAGAAATTATTCAGAGTTGAAAAATACGCCATTATTTTTTCATGCAATTTGACATAAAAGGTAGTAGTTTCTACATAATTATCTCCTAGCATTAAGTAACGTGCTATGAAAGATAATATTCATAATAATTACTGCTTATTTGCCTCTATAAGCATAGGGTAATGAAAAAATTAAGCCTTTAAATGAAAGGGTTGAAATAATTTTACTAACAGTAAACAACAAAATGTGGACTTTAAAACAACATCAAGTTGATCCATTCTGTTTAGTGAATTTTCAAAAGGTTAGGCACACAATAATGCGCATGCATGTGCATATGTGAAGCATCTGCATGCATTGTCTCTAGAACCTCGGTATATAAAAATGTTAAATAAATAAATTCCGTAGTGTATAAATGGGTCACATTTGCGCATATATGCACAAGTAAAAGTATGCAATATCGGTGCATGGTTTGTAAGTATGTGTGTAATGTACTGTTTTAAAAACTATTTCCATGCGAATGTCATCAACACTGCATCAGTAGATTTACTATTGCTCATTTATGCACCAAGTTCAAACTTTCATGGTGTTTTTCAACTTGGTGTTTGGCAAGCCACCTTCTCCAGGTGAGTAGACAAGGCAGCAGCCTAAGGGATGGAAGTGAGTGTACATGGGACACACTGTGCCATACTGGGGGGTGTGAGTGAGTGTACCTGGGACAGACTGGCCTCTACTAGGGGGTATTGGGACAAACTGGGCTATACTGGGGAGGGCGAGAGTGAGTATACCTGGGACATACTGGGCTATACTGTGGGTGGGGAGTGAGTGCTATAGATTCAAATTTTTAAATTACTCTAAAAGGCTTATGGATATTCATGGCACACGATTGAGGAGGGAGGTAGAGAGAACAGAAGAAGAGGAGAAAGGACTCCTTATAGAAAGTATAAAGGACTAGGTCAAAGTTTTGGTATCTGTCAGAGAAGCAAGTGATGTGCAGGTTAGATTCAACAAGGAAACTATATTGTACCTTTGCCAGCAGTTAGAGCAGTTTTTTCACCCTTCCACCCGCAGGAGTCAAGTCTTGCCAGTACACATCAAGGTCACTAATGCCCTGGCATTTTTGGCCACTGGCACCTTCCAGACACCTCTAGGGGTCACAGCTGGAATAAGCCAGTCTGCCTCCTCCTCCACATGTATTGAGCAGCTCCTGGCTTTGTTTTTCAAGAAGCTATATATCTTTTTCTTGGAGCAGAGAGAAACAACATCAAATAATGACTGATTTCTACCACATTGCATGCTTTTTCTCTGTCTTGGGAGCTATTGATTGCACTCACATTCCTATAAGGGCACCAAGAACCAAAGAGGCCACCTACTGCAATCACAAGGGCTTCTAGTACCTCAATTTGCAGATGGTCTGCAATGCCTAAGGGATCATCATAGATTTTTGTGGCCAGGTTTATAGGATCCTGTCATGATGCCTACATAATTTGAAATGTCTGCATGACAATGCAGAAGTCTAAGAAGTAAGATGGAAGAGTTAGATGTATAGTGGTGAATGATGAGATAGACATAATTGGCATCTCAAAGACTTAATGGAAGGAGGATAACTAATGGGACAGTGCTATACTAGGGTACAAATTATATCGCAGTGATATGGTGGATCAACTTGGTGGGAGGGTGGCACTTTATGTTCGGGATGGCATAGAGTCCAGCAGGATAAAGTTATTGCAGAAGACTAAATGCACAGTATAATCTATATGGGTAGAAATCCCATGTGTATTGGGGAAGAGTATAGCGATAGGAGTATACTACCATCCACCTGGCCAAAATGATCAGATGGACGATGAAATGTTAAGAGAAATTAAGGAAGCAAATAAATTTAGCAGAACAGTAATAATGGGAGATTTCAATTATCCTAATATTGACTGGATAAATGTAATAGCAGGCCATGCTAGAGAGATGAAATTCCTGGATGAAATAGATGAGAGCTTCATGGAGCAATTGGTTCAGGAACTGACAAGAGAGGGAGCCATTGTAGATCTAATTCTTAGTGGAACGCAGGATTTGGTGTGAGAAGTAATGACGGTGGGGGATAATAAGTAAATCTACAGCTCTAGCAATAAACTTTCAAATGGGAGACTTTGATAAAATGAGGAAAAATAGAAAGAAACTGAAAGGTGCAGCTATAAAGCTTAAAAGGGTACAACAAGACATGGACATTGTTTAAAAATGCCATTTTAGAAGTACAGTCCAAATGTTTCCAACACATTAAAAAAGGTGGAAGGAAGGTCAAACGACTGCCAACATGGTTAAAAGTTGAAGTGAAAGAGGCTATTTTAGCGAAAAGAATTTCCTCATAAATTGGAAGAAGGCTCCATCTGAAGAAAAAAGGAAAAAAACATAAGCATTGGCAAGTTAAATGTAAAACACTGATAAGACAGGCTAAGAGAGAATTTGAAAAGAAACTGTCCATAGAGGCATAAACTCGTAATAAAAACGTTTAAAAATGTATCTGAAGCAGGAAGCCTGTGAGGGAGTGAGTTGGACCGTTATATTATAGAGGGGTTAAAAGGACACTTAGGGAAAATAAGACCATCACAGAAAGATTAAATTAATTCTTTGCTTTGATGTTTACAAATGAGGATGTTGAAGAGATACCCATTCCATAAATGGTTTTCAAGGGTGATGATTCAGATGAATTTAACAAAATCATGGTGAACCTGGAAAATGTAGTAGGCCATACTGACAAACTGAAGAGTAATAAATCACCCACACCAGATGGTATACACTTTGGGGTTCTAAAATAACGCAAAAATGAAATTTCAGATCTATTACTGGTAATTTGTATCCTATCATTAAAATCATCCATTATACCTGAAAGACTGGAGGATGGCCAATATAACTCCAATATTTATAAAGGATCCAGGGTGATCTGGGAAACTATAGACTGGTAAGCCTAGCTTCAGTGCAGGAAAAAATTGTAGAATATTGTAAAGAACAAAATCATAGAACATATAGCTAGACATGGTTTAATTGGATACAAACCCAATCAGGAAACACAATTGATCTGGATATATTAAACACCAAATTCCCCAAACAATGGAAGATTTTTGCTATTAAATATGATGGGGCAATGCTCTTAACTGCAGATGATGATATTATTGACTGGTTGCATAAATATTATCTTTCTCTGTATTCCTCCCAATCATTTAAAGATCCTAGTTTAATTGCTGACTATTTATCCAAATTACATCGCATTCTTATGAGAGAGGATTGTGAGCTTTTTGGTTTGCCTAACTCTAGAAGAGTTTAGGAAGGTCACCTCTCACTCCAATTGGGGAAGGCGCCTGACCTAGATGGCCTCTCAGTAGAATTTTATAGATCATGTCCAGAGAAAATGCTATTAAAACTACTATTATAATGAAATGGTCTCCCTTCTCTCATTTCAGTGATAGAAAAGTTGTAGTCTCTCAAAACTCATAGAAACGATCAACTATTTACTAATTACAGGCCAATGTCCTTATTGAATGTCAATTATAAAATTCTGGCAAAACATGAGGCATATAGATTGGAACATGTAATGGGACAGTTAATCCACACCAATCAATCTGATTTCATTAAGGGTCATATAACGGATAATCCTCGGATGTTTCACAATATTATTAATATAGCTCAAAATTCTGATGAGCCAATTGTCTCTATCTATCTGGATGCCGAAAGGCTTTTGATGAGGTTAATGGGACTATTTTATTTAACATATTGCAGAGGTTTAGGTTAAGGGACCAATTTATCAACTTAGCACAGACATTATATAATAATTCATGTTCATATTTGTTGATTAATGAAGTTTTATCTGACTGATTGATGCTTCAATGAGGCAGCATACCCTCTTTACCCTTTTCTTTTAAATGTAATTGCTAGAACCCCTGCTACTTTCTCTCTAGCAAAATTCATTATTAAAAGGAATTCCATGTGGTGAGACTGAATCTAAGTTCTCCACCTATGTGGATGATGTCCTCTTATATATTCGCGATCCAGACTCTGGAATTCCAATTCTGATAGAAATAGTTTCAACTTTCTCCATGATCTCAGGATACCAGATCAATTGTCACAAATCTGAGATTATGACATTGAATGTATTGATAACAAATATAATGAAGGCTCTGTTTATATTTTCTCACATATCAATATAATAAATACACCAAATTAGAAAAACAATCTTTTTGAATAATTATACTTCAATTTTTAATGTGAATCTGCAAAGCCATATTTATCAAACACATTTATCAAACCCTGCCTATACATATTAAAAACTACCTATCTCACTCATTATGCCATACAAAACCCTATGACACATTCACTCAATCATACATTAAAAATATCATGTATCAACTTTTTCAAAATCACTCTAACAATGTAACAATATAGTTTACAATCCTAATATATAATTACATATTTAACCAATTTCTCCTAAAACGTTTCATATTTTAGAACATCTTCTGTGTACAATATAATGACATGAGTCCATTCGAAATACTATAAATGTGTTTGTATATCAATCTTCTTTAATCTAATTCAAATGCAGATTCTTCCAATTCTTAGACCCTCCTTCATTCATGAAGAGGATCTTCTAAAATAATTCCCAACAAAGAATTCTTCATTTTGCCCTCCAAAATGGGCTTCATCAGGGGAATATTAACCCTATAATATAAATTTAATGAAGTCAACAACTACTAACTTGTACCAAATGAAGACCATAAATTATAATGAATATACATCTTCACCAATATCTCTGCACTCTATCCTCTTGTTCTTATGTTAACCAATGACTTCCAATTAAAACTGCACTAATCGATGCGATGCATCACAAATTCCTTGAATCATTCCATTCTCCAACCTGGTCTCATCACAACAGCTATAAAAACAAAATAAAAAACTTAATCTTATCATGTCATTGACAATCTTAAAATCTAAACCTTATATTCACCCAACCAACCCGATCCTACAATACAGTACACCCGCTACTCACCTTGAAACAGGAAATGGCTGTCATCTCGCTTATCGAACCACGTTGCGTAAATAATTCTTTGCCGGTAACCCCATATATATGTTTATACTAATTAGGACATTTTATAATTACTGCCACTTAAAATAAATTAATCCATTAGTTAAACAATAACAGCACATTAACCAAACTGTTCATTCCATAATAATTCCCCTTCATGAAAAATCTATATTACCTAATAAATCACTATGAAAAGCAGATCCTAATAATCAATACCCATTTCTCATTTACTACCAAATATTTCCTAAATTACCTAAAAGACTGAAGTTTTAATCAAAGGAAATACCTTTTATAAAAAGGCAGACCACTCAATAGGACCATTAAGACCTTGAGGGAATGTTGTGTGCCATGAAAAAATAAAGCACTGCTCTAAATGTCTTAGTGCCAAGGATAATTCACCTTCATTTTTTATTGTATTCTTTGTATTACAAAAAATTTTAAATCATTCAGAATGGTACTTATCAATCCAGTGATCCACTAAAGGTGCATTTTCCCCTCATAGATTGAATGCGACTTTTGTGCTCTATAATCCTAGATTTAATTGATGTGTAATTTGTCCTTTGTAAATAAAATTACATGGACACACTATTGCGTATACTACACTATCCATATTACACGTCCACAATTCAGATAACTCATAATGATATTTCAAACCGAGATGATTAAAAGCATTTAATGTCAAAACATGAGGGCATACTGAACATGTGCCGCATTCAATGTCCCCTATGGCTGTCAAGACTATTTACTGACTTCATTCAGCGGCTTAAATATGCACACAAATTATGTCATTTTTTTATTGCAAAAATAGGATTCTCTGTGAAATTCTTTAAAGGTGACAAAAATATGCCAATGTTTTAAAATAATGTCTTTAATATAAAATGTTCTAGATGAATATGGAATAGTACAAATCATTCTAGAGGGAACTTCTTTACTAGATTTTATTAAGAGGTTCTGTCTATTTAGCATATAAGGCCCTCTTATATGCTTTCCTAATCACAGATCGTGAATATCCCCTTAAGATGAATCATTCCAAAAGGATTTGAGCCTGAATCTTGTATTCTGCCATCATAGAGAACAAATGTCTACATCTTAAAAATTGCCCAATAGGTATATTATTTTTTAAATTATGAGGATGAAAACTCGAATCATGGAGAAAAATGTTTTTATCAGTCGGCTTACAATACATCGTTGTAGCTAGCACTTTGTCACATACATATACACAAATATACAGGAACGCAACTGATTATCATAATTTACTCTAAATGACAGACTAGTATCCCTAGAATTCATCCAGTTTACAAGCTCATCTAATTCTGTGCTTCCACCTTTCCAAATCCAAAATACATTGTCTATGTACCTTCTCCAGAAAATAATGTCCTTTGGTCTATGTTGTGCTGTATATGAACCTCTCTTCAAATTGTGCAACATAAAGACATGCTACTCTAGGTGCCATAGGTAACCCCATACGGATCCCATTACTTTGTAAAAAGAACCGTGCTTTATAAGTGAAAAAATTACTAGCAAGAGGGATTTCAGCAATCGTTAACAAAAACTCACATCTTTTCTGGGGCATATCAATATTATTAATAATTTCTTTGATAATACATAAAGCTGGATCAATAAATTTGGCCAATGGCTCCAATACTGAGCCAATGCCTGACACAATCAGCCTCCCTGGTGGATTGGTCAAAGATTTATGAATCTTTGGTGTGGTGTAAAAGTAAGGAGTCGTTGGATGGGCAACGCACTGCCGCGCGCATGTTATAAAATCTGGGGTTGGCGCGCACAAGGGGATGCACACATGTGCACCTTGCATACGCCGAGCCCAAGGGGAGCCCCGATGGCTTTCCCAGTTCCCTTCAAGGCCGCTCCGAAATCGGAGCGGCCTTGAAGGGAAATTTTTTTCCGGTCCCCTCCCTTCCCCTATCTAACCCAACCCTCATCCCTAACTAAATCCCCCCCCCTACCTTTGTTGGACAAGTTACACCTGCCTGAGGCAGGCATAAATTGCGCGCACCAGCCGGCTGCCGGTTCGCCATTCCCTGGCCCGGGAGCTGCTTCAGAGACCTCGGCTATGGCCCCTGAACACCCCCAGAATGCCCCCGAATGCTGCGCCGCCCCGACACGACCCCCGACATGCCCCCCCAAGCAAAGCCCGGGACTTACGCGCATCCCGGGGCTTTGTTCGTGCCGGCGGCCTATGTAACATAGGCATGCTAGCACGCAAGTCCCCTGCACGCGTAAATCCAGCTGGATTTACGCGTGCAGGGCTTTTAAAATTTACCCCATGCTCTTTAGGTGAAATCACCTTATCTTTCAATGCTTGATCTAATATGAGATTCACTTTCTTATGTAACAAAGGAATAGGATCTTCTGTCAACTCTACATAAAAGCAAGTATCATTAAGCTGCCTCAACACCTCTCTATCTTAATCCACTTCATCCACAATAACTATTAGAGATGTGAATCGTTTTTTGACGGTTTAAAAAAATCATCAGATATTTTTTAAATCGTCAAAAATCATTAGAGTCACGATACAATAGAAATTCCCCCTTTATCGTGAAAAATCGTAAATCGGGGGAGGGGAGAGATTTTGAATCGGAACCGGAACCGATCAGATTCCGGTTCTGATTCACATCTCTAATAACTATTCCACCACCTTTATGCGCTGCTACCACTACAATAGATATATCTTCACGTAAACCTTTAACTGCATGCTATTCATCTATAGATATATTAAAATGCAAATGTTCAGATTGATATTCCAGGGTGTCTAGTTCTTTTAACAGTAAGGTTTGAAACTCTTGTATAAGTGGAGATGGGGTTATAGGGGGGATCCACTTTTTTATCTAACTGTGGTCCAGAGACAAATTAATCATTGATATGCAATCGTCTAAAAAAATGTATACAATTTGACACATGTTTCGAATGCATAATACTTAACATAGGTACAAATGAAAAACCTTTATATAACACAGAAACCATAGCCTTAGACAATCTTTTGGTGCTAAAAAATCTTCAGGTGCTAAAAAGACTCAAACTGCTTCGGTACTTTCAGGACTTCAGATCTGTACTCCAGGCCATTATATTTTCCAAATTAGATTACTGCAATTCCATTCTACTAGGCCTTCCCGCTTCCTCCACCAAACAGCTTCAGATGCTTCAAAACTCGGCCGCTAGAATCTTAACAAATTCCAACAGAAGAGACCACATCACACCCATTCTAAAAAATCTGCACTGGCTCCCTGTAAGCTTTAGAATCTTACACATGTGTCTCACCATCATTCACAAATCTGTTTACAACCAGGCCCCTATCGATATCCACTACCCACTCACTCTGCACACCTCTTCTAGACCCATCAGAGAAGCTTACAAGGGCTCGCTACACCCTCCCACAGCCAAATCCCTACTCCACTCATCCACCAAAGAACGAGCCTTCTCGACAGCGGTGCCAACCATCTGGAATGCTATGCCCCCTGACCTTAGACAAGATACCTGCCAACTGACATTCAGAAAAAAACTCAAGATTTGGCTATTTCAACAAGCCTTCCCTTGATCTGGGACCTCCCCAGCTACAGTGACACTCCAAGGCCCTCTAGTCGATGCACCCCAATTCCGATATTGTACATGACTTGATATTGTTTAGTTCCCTCTGCCTCTAGCTCCTCTTCTTCCCAGTTCAAGTACCCCTGTTTTATTGTAACTTTTCGCTATCTTTATTTATGTTAACGTTATTTCCCCCTTGTTCCTTGTCAACCGATATGATATGATCTGATTCATGAATGTTGGTTTAAAAAAGCACTAAATAAATAAAATAAAATAAATAAAGATAAATTAAATACAACTTGTTGTATATCCTGATTTACGTCTTGGTCACAGTCCTTAATGTTATTCGACCCTATTCCTATCTTGCTTATTGACGTAGGTTGCAATTTGTGCCTGTGCCCTTGGCTCTCTGATATTGAGTACCCCGGGGTCTCTTGTTGTCTCGAGCACAGGGCCCTAAAAAACAGAATGTTGATTGGTATTCTGTATACCCATATCAGTATCAGAATCCTGAAACAAAACCTGTTTCACTTCTTTTTTTTATTTTGAACGGAAGACGACTCATCGGCTGAATCATCAGACGATGAGAAGTCTCCTTTCTTACGATTAACTTGTTTTTTATTTTTCTTCATATATAGCTAAATGTCCATGTATTGAGCCACAATGCTGTGCATAATTTATACCATTTTCATTGGGTGTCTGAAGGTTTAAAGTATTTGGGTATCTACTTTTATTCCAATTTTGCTGCTACAGTCTCTAAATGTGAAAATCACATCTATGACCTTCTACATGATACTATTACACGTTGGTCTCCCCTATACCATTCATGGTGGGTCAGTTAGATGTGATTAAAATGATTTTGATCCTGCAGATTAATTTTATGCTAAGCATAGAAACATAGAAACATAGAAATGACGGCAGAAGAAGACCAAATGGCCCATCCAGTCTGCCCAGCAAGCTTCACACACTTTTTTCTCTCATACTTATCTGTTTCTCTTAGCTCTTGGTTCTATTTCCCTTCCACCCCCACCATTAATGTAGAAAGCAGTGATGGAGCTGCATCCAAGTGAATATCTAGCTGATAAGTTAGGGGTAGTAGAGGTAGTAACCGCCGCAATAAGCAAGCTACACCCATGCTTATTTGTTTTACCCAGACTATGTTATACAGCCCTTATTGGTTGTTTTTCTTCTCCCCTGCTGTTGAAGCAGGGAGCTATGCTGGATATGCTTGAAGTATCAGTTTATTCTTCTCCCATGCTGTTGAAGCAGAGAGCCATGCTGGATATGCATCGAAAGTGAAGTATCAGGCACATTTGGTTTGGGGTAGTAACCGCCGTAACAAGCCAGCTACTCCCCGCTTTGTGAGTGCGAACCCTTTTTTCTTCTCCCCTGCCGTTGAAGCAGAGAGCTCTGCTGGATGTGTGTAGTATCAGTTTTTTCTTCTCCCCTGCCGTTGAAGCAGAGAACTATGCTGTATTTGCATAGAAATTGAAGTAACAGGCTTATTTGGTTTGGGGTAGTAACCGCCGTAACAAGCCAGCTACTCCCCCCTTTGTGAGTGCAGATCCTTTATTCCACATTTCCTCTTGCTGTTGAAGCTAGAATGATGTTGGAGTCACAGTAAGCATGTGTACGTTTATTGAATAAGGGTATTGTCTCCAGGCATTAGCCATCATTCTGGCGAGTCACCCACTCTTCATTGGCGGCCTCTTGACTTTATGGATCCACAGTGTTTATCCCACGCCCCTTTGAAGTCCTTCACAGTTCTGGTCTTCACCACATGATACATATCTTCTTCTCTTCAAAATTTTACAAGACAGTAGATGCAATCTTAGTCCACATCTTGTAGAATGGGAAGACTCCGAGAATTGCGCTTAAAAAAATTAAAATTTCACTGATTATTATTACCACCATTCTTTTATATTACAGCAAGGTCTAGCATGGTTGCAAGGTAAAATAGAGATGGATTACACTCCATGTTTACCGATGGAAAGTGCACAGATATTGCCTTTTTCTTCTTGGCTACAACCCAGTATGCATCTACCCTCTTGTTTAAGTCATTTTGCTTTACATATATCCACGATAAAGGCTTTTGAAGAAGTTGAAGGTCTGATTGAGTCTTTACATACACCTTGGAAGTTTTCTGATTTTGCCTCACTTTGGTTTCACTCTGATATTAAAATTAATCAGAGGACCATCAACTGGCGCTTATGGCAACAGGCTGGTTTATGGACTGTGAATCAAATAATTGGATTTTTATTCCCTTTTCAGAGCTAACTACATGTTTTCCTTTACAGTCTTCTCACTATTTTGTTGGTTACTACTACAACATAGCATTAAACCTATCTTATCTGACCTGAAGCTATTAACTCATTCTCTGTAGATTTTGTCAATATTTCTCCAGCTTACTTCTGATGGTCATATAGCTTCACTTTTATATAAATATATGAAAATAAAGAAATCTCCTGGTTGCACTGCCTTGGAAAAGCTTTGGGAAAAGGACTTTTGTATTACATCTCTGCTTTCTTGTGAATATTATTGGAGATTCACTGTATATGTTTATCCTCCTCTGTAATACAGTCTATGTTTTTTGTAGCCCATCGAGCTTATCGGACTCCCTGGAAAATTCATAAAGTTGGTCTGCTTTCAATGGCAGCTTGCTGGTCATATAGGCCAGGGCACCAAAATTATCCTTCTCCCATATGTTATATTATTTTTCATTGACCTGTACCTTTTGGGAAGAAATATGGGCGAAAATATCTACAAGGTTGTACACCGATGACAAATGCTATTTGTATCTTGAAATCATCAGCACTAGATTCGACTATATCAATATCTAAAGGACAATTAATTTTTTTTGCTTTGTTTCTATTGCAATGAAAATGATACTAACAAACTGAAAAAAATATGTGGATTATTGTTCATTTTTTGGTTCGACTTTGGTGTGTCTATATTATAAATATGAAAATTTGTCAGCAATAAAATATAGACAGTGTGTCTGTGAGCACATGAGTGGGTGCTTGTGTGTGTGTATGTGTATCTGTGTGAGCATGGGTGAGTGTTTGTATGTGTGTGTGTATGTGTATCTGTGTGAGCATGGGTGGGTGTTTGTATGTGTGTGTGTGTATCTGTTAGAACATGGATCAGTGTTTGTGTAGGAGAGCATAGGTGGGTGGTTGTGTCTGATAGATGTTGGGTGGGTGTTTGTGTGTGTGTCTTTGAAAGCACAGGTGGGTTTTTATGTTTGTGTCTGTGAGAACATTCATGGGTCTAGGAGAACCTAAACATTCATAAATATAAATTGATCATGTTCATTATGAAAAGCTTTGGACCTGATTTATCAAACATTTAGCTTTTTTGTGGCTTTAAGGTTTAATTACTTGCCTTTCCAAACCAAAGCTAAGTTATAAATCTGGTACAGTAGGCATTTCCCTGTCCCAGAGGGCTTCCAATGTTAACTAGGAGTTGCACCATGCCGCGGTATGGCTCTAACACACATTAAACACCCCTAACCCCCTTTCAAACCAAATATGGTCCTTGCAAATTCCCCCTTCCTTCCCACCCCAATAGTTAAAATATACTGTTGGGATATAGGCCCCCGGTCCCCCCTCCAAAGCTCCTCTTCCCCCAAAAGGAAATTACTGGTGTTAAGTGTACACCTTCCCCCCACCCCAAGTCCCCCTCCTGTACCCCCTAAGCTCAAAAATCCCAAATGGACCCATTGTTGGAGCCTGG
This sequence comes from Rhinatrema bivittatum, assembly GCF_901001135.1. Lineage (NCBI taxonomy): Eukaryota > Metazoa > Chordata > Amphibia > Gymnophiona > Rhinatrematidae > Rhinatrema > Rhinatrema bivittatum. The sequence goes on from NC_042616.1 coordinate 179,928,009, forward strand.
GATGCCCCCTAGCCCCAGCCCGGTTGGTGCTATTTTTCAAAATGGTGCCATCCTGTCCTTGCCCTAGTCATGTAAACTTACTGACCTGACATTACCCCAGTCATGAAAACTTATTGACAATTCAATAGCATACATTTTAGCAATCTTCAAAGGCTCTTGGAAATTGCTACAATATATGTTATTGAATCGTCAATAGGTTTTACCTGTGCTAAGTGCACATAACACAAGTAAATGGGCTTTAGAAAATTGCTATGATAATGTTACATTTACATTTTCCTTTGAAAATTACCCTATATACAGTAAGTTGAATGGGCACAAAATGAAGAAAAATCCTAAATAAATCATGCCCTTTATCCCTTTAGCAGTGGGAAACATTTATTTGAGGTGATAACAAGAAACTGAAATGTCAGATTCAGAAAGAATACATCTAGAGCTTCATATTTTATTTCTACTGTGCAGGTACTGAATACAAAAATAATTTGCAGCAATAAAGGGAGCACATATAGATCCTTGAAATAGAAGCGAAATATAGTCAAACAGAAGGCCTCTTTTTTAGAGTAACTTTCTCAACAGATATCTTAATAAAGTTGAGCAAAACTAGTAAATGCTATCTATAGATACAAAAATAAAATACAAAACATGTTTTTCTTTAGAGATGTTTAATCTGATGAAACATAAAATATAAATGTCTGACAATATTCTATAGACCGCCAATTTAAAAAAAATGGTAAACAAAGCAAAAACATAAAAGACATGGTAAAGTAAAGAATGAAATCGGGGATAACAACAGATATAGCAAATGGATATGAAATTGAAATGTACTTTGATTCTGCACACTGCATCAGACATCAGCAATGACTACTGTCACAACAACAAAAGAATCCATCTGAGATGTGTTATTAAATGTAATCAGTTGGCCATTTATAAGCAATATAGTTTACTGGATGCTAAGTGGAGCTTGGAACAAGATAAATCCAAATGCTGTTTACTTAATTAAATGATCTATAATGCCAATATGTTTTGTTAAATGCTTTCACTCTCTGAAAATATCTTTCTGCGAATTTTATTTCTCATGCAATGTAATGGCTGCAAAGCTATATATAGCACTCAGCCTAGTTGATATAGCATTGCTTCTTTTGACTTATTCGTGATATTGTTTCACATATACTCCATTTGCTATTGAGCAAAAAAATGTGAAGTTGTGTAATGCTGCCAGAAAGTACTGCAGAGCTAAAGCTATCTGATAATTGAATCAATGTTGGACCAACTGGATTAATGCTACAGCAGTAAATTCATTTTTACAAAGACTATGCAGTGGAAAATTTTATTTGTTTCATTTTTCTTGTTTTGTTTTTTTGTTGCATTTTGAAATTGTGATTTGTTTCATTACTTAAGCAATTGTGTATGTGCATAACATTGATTTTCTGCATGCAAATATGATTTTGTGTGCATAAAACATTTATGCACATAAAGTAACAAAAAGACACAAAATGAATGCACATTCCTAAATTTTACTTCCTAGTCCCTGTTCAACTTCATAGATTTTCTGTATGTAACCTTCTCGCTTGATTTTGCTTGTGTTTCCTAGGGAGAGCACTATTAATGTTCAAAGTTTTGATGTAACATTTTTTACCCATGGTGAGGGAGATGAAAAGCGGACAGGATCTGTTGATTCATCTCTTATAAAAGGCCTTTTTACCATGCAATCATTAGGAAAAAGCTGTCCATGGGGCATCCTGTCTCTTCTCTGGCACTCAGTGCACAACTGTACCTCTGCAGTGGCAGGGGCCTTTCCAGAAGGAATACTTATTGATAGCTGCCACTCCAAAGGGCCTATTGTATACCTTTTAATATGTTTTTTCCTTAAGAAAAAAGAGTGTGCAGCACAAATCATTTATTCATATTTTGGTCAAGATGATCTTTTTCCAAGATCCTAGAAAGCTGTATCAATGGCATAGCCACTGGTGGGCCTAGATGGGCCGTGACCCACCCAGAGCTGCCTGACACCACAGCAGCACGATGATAACCTACCCATGGGGATATCCCCCCGTAGGCACATAGGAAGAACCGCAGCAGCACGATGATGACTTGTTTGTGAGGATCCTGCCCCCCCCTCCCATGGGTACAAGAGCAGAACCGTGGCAATGCAATGGTGATGTGTCTGCGGGGTTCCCACCCCCTGTGGGCACAAGAGCAAAACCACAGTGGTGCGATGATGATGTGTCTATGGGGATCCTACTCCCCCTTGGGCACAAGAGCAAAACCACAGTGGTGCGATGATGATGTGTCTATGGGGATCCTACTCCCCCTTGGGCACAAGAGCAAAACCACAGTGGTGCGATGATGATGTGTCTATGGGAATCCTACTCCCCCTTGGTCACATGAGCAGAATCGTGGTGGCGCATTTAAAGATCTGCCCATGAGGATTCCACCCCCCCATGGGCTAAAGAGGACATTGATGGTCGGACAGCTTGGTGAAGACCAGGCTGAAGAAGACTGCAGTGATGTGACAGGCCACAGGAGGTGACGGAGAGGATTGAGAATGTCTCACTTCCTCGCCTCCTCTCCCCATCCCTTACCATTCCATCTGCCTCACTCAGTTTCCCTTCCCTTCCTTTCCTTCTTACTGAGAAGGTAGGGGAGGAAAAGGGAAGTGACCTAAATAAAAAGAAGGGGAAAGAGGGTATTGCGAGTGAGAAGGAAGGGGATTAGTGAGAAGGAAGGAATGGAAAGGGAATGGAGGAGGAATGAGAGGGAAGGGGAGATAGGGGAGGGAAGAAATTGAAAGGTAAGAGGAGTGAGTGAGAGGGAAGAAAAGGAGGTGAGCAAGTGAGAGGGAAGGTGGAAAGGGAAGAGGAGTGAGTGAGAGGGAAGGGGTAGGAACAAGGTAGGCAGTGAGAGAATGACTGTGAGACTGATGGGGATGGAGGGACAGTGAGGTGTGAGTGTGAAACTGCTGGAGATGGGGGCAGTGAGGGGTGAGTATGAGACTCATTTGTCTTGAGTATGTGACTGTAGATGGGTGTGTGTGAGAGAGTATGGGGGAGATTGTGTTAGTATGTGGGAGCCTGAGAGCAAGAACCTGTGTGAGTAGAAGCCTGAGAGTGAGATCCTAGTGTGTGTGAGTGAGAGCCTGTGTGTGTGTGTGTGTGTTTGTGTATGAGAGAGAGATGTTAAGTTCCATAATGGAGTTACAACCCAGGAAAAGGGCCTGGGCATCTTAGTGGATAATACTTTATAATACTCTGTTCAGTGTGTGGCATGGGTCAAAAAAGCAAACAGAATGTTAGGAATTATTAGGACAGTGGGAGCTTTTTGTGAGAGAAGAAACAGGAAGAGAAGAGTGACCCTGGAGAAATAATTAGGAAAATACTGATAAGGGGAAAGTGGGAAAAAGAGACCAGGACCAACCAATTAGAAAAATGAAAAGTAAAAAAAAAAAAAAAAAATTTTTTTTTTTTTTTTAGCAATTGGAATATGACATCTTTGGGAATGTGCATTTCTTATGTATTTGTATTTCGCTCTCTCTCTCTTTTACTTTTTAAGAGTTCTACAGTTCAGAGTCTGGTTTCTCAGGCTTTCTATTTTGTTTTTGTCTACATGCTTTGGTTTCTAATTTGCAGTCCCTCATTTCTGTATTAGGTAAGGGTTGCTTTGCGTTCTGCCAGTGTGTGACTGAGGGGCAGTATTTCTTTTAGTGTGTATTTTCTTTGTAGGGATTTGTACCAGTCCAGCTTGTTCTCTTTGCCCAGTAGATGGTGTTCTGGGGCCTGGTGTAATATTGTATTGCTGTCTTTTATAAATAAGAGTGCTGCTTGATTCCTGTGGGTTAATGCTGTGTTTGCATAGAATGGCAAGGTTCAAGGTGTCTTTTTTTTTTTTTTTACAAGGGTTTGTGTTACTTCACAAAGTGTTAATCAGTGGAAGGATTTTGTTTTGCTGAAGTGATGCCAGAATTTGAATTTTTTTTTTGTTTTGCATGTTAGTTTGTAATATGAACTGTCCTAGTACTGCTCTGTACTCGTTCTTATGATTATTGCTATTTTATTGTAGTTATGACGATCTCTGCCTTTCTAGAAAGAGGAATCATGAAAGAATTCATTGATATTTGTTTTATTACATGATTGATTGGGTCTGATGTTCATGGTATTTGCTTTTTACATGACAGTCTTGGTATTTATAAACTACAATAAAATGAATACAAATTAATAAGGCATATATAATGTTGGTAAATGCTTGAAATAATTAATTTTAAATGTTTTAAAGTTTCAGTCATGATGTATAACAGCTGTTACAAATTACTTAGAAATTCTTTGTCAGGTGCACTCTAAGGCATTATTGTTGCACGTCCCGCTCGTGCCCGACCCACTCCCTGGCCCACTTAACCTTCCTCCACACCAGCCAGTCCTGGGTCGGCCTCCCTTACGTCTGCTGCCAGCTTCTCACGGCCACGGCGTTCTGCGGCGGCATTTCCTGACGCCTCACCTCCCGGCTCCAGCCAGGCCTCACGGTGAGGCTCAGCATCCTCTGTGGCATCGGCCCTGCCCCTAGGTATGTGCGCGCGGACTGACTGCCCTCTTAAAGGGCCAAAGGCGGGCCCTAGCTCCAGGGTGCACCCGGATTGAGTCTAGTATCTGAATGTAAACCAATGTGATATCTCAGATCGAATGTCGGTATATAAAAAAATAATAAATAAAAAGTATAAAAGGAAGTGCCTCACTTCACTTCCTTGCCTTGGCAATAGGGTCGATCACTTAGTGATAGCAAGTTTGCCTTCCTGTGTCTCCTGTTCCAGTCTCTGTTCCAGCATCTCCTGTGTCTCCAGTCCCAGTGTCTCCTGCTCCTTCATCTCTCCATCCCTGGTAGTACCCTTCGGACTGATCTCATGGTACTGACCTTTGCTTGTTCTTGACTACTCCTTGATTGCTGCCTGACCTGACCTCTGCCTGGAACTCTGACTACTCTTTGATTGCTACCTGCCCTGACCTCTGCCTGGAACACTGACTACTCTCATCTGCCACCTGGAACCCTACCTCCTGCTTGACCTATCTACATCCAGACTGACCTCTGCTACCGACCCTGCCTGGCTGACCATCCATACCAAGACTCTGGCTTTAATTCTCGCTTTACACTTGGACACTCTATTCTGGCCTCCTGTGACCTCTGGACTTCCTTGTTTGAGCACCCTTGTTCATGGTGGGCACTCCTTTGAATTTTCTCTTTAGGAGACCCTGTGAGGCCCACCTAAGACCAGGTGGCCTGGGTAACCAAGGGCTCAACCTGAAGGATCCCCGGGTTTCTATTGGTGAAGCTCCAGCTAGCCTCTGTCTCCTCCTGTGCTCCGCCTCCTGGTGGCAGGCGCTCTCCGGGACCAACCGGAGGGCCATACCAATCCTGCCCCAGACCAAGGGTCCACTCCCAGTGCAACAGGTTGCCAAGGCCATGGACTTGGTGGAGTCTCCCACCTTGCAGGCCATCCCTGGTCTAGCAGCTCATATCCGAGAACAACAGCGAACCATTGAGGTATTGACTTCTTCAGTAGAGAGACTACAGTCTCAATTGGAAGATGCTGTCATGACCCAACTCTTGGGGTTGGCCCCAACCCATGCCCTCACGGACATCTCTGGCTCTTCCTGCTCCACCCCACTTCAATGGAGATCCGCGCCTCTGTCGAGGTTTCCTCATCCAATGTTTTATGCAATTTGCATTACAGCCTGAACTGTTTCCAAGTGAGAATACCAAGCCCACTTTCATCCTCTCACACCTTGAGGGGAAGGCCTTGGCATGGACTTCCCCACTTTGGGAACGTTCGGATGACATCCTCCGCCACCTCTCCCACTTCATCTCCGTGTTCAAGCGAACCTTCCAAGACCCCGGCCGACAGGCGGTTGCAGGTCACCAGCTCCTTCATCTCCGTCAAGGTTTGCATTCGCTCAGCAAATTCACGGTAGAATTCAGGACATTAGCCACCGAACTGGGATGGCAAGAGGACTGCCTATGGGCAATCTTTCTGGATGGCTTATCTCCTGCCCTCAAGGATGAGCTGGCCACTCTAGAGATTCCCACATCTCTAGATGACATCATCACCTTGGTTGGCAAGATTGATCACCTCCTATGTCAGCAACATCAGGAGGTAAAAGCTCCTCTGCCTTCTACCGTGCACCCAGTTCATGCCACCGGTCTTCAGCTGAAGGCCTTACAGGCGCCTCCTCCATCAACAGAGGAGCCGATGCAAATCAACCATGGGAGCTTGTCTCCTGAAGAGCACCTTCCTTTGCTTGTACTGCGGTGGCTCCGGACATCTCTTACAAGCCTGTCCAGTTCGTCCATGAAACTGCAGAGCCTGAGCTTGGGTGCCACTGTTGCTGGCCCCCAATTACTACTTCCTGTGTCTCTCTCCCGAGAGTCACGAGCCTTTGCACCACTGCTCTTTTGGACACCGGGGCGAGTGGCAATTTCATCTTGGACAATATCGTCACACTCCTCCAAATTCCACTCCAGCCTTTGGACATTACTCTCAGGATTGCGTCCATCCAGGAAGAGCACCTTCCTGGATGCATCACTCATCCCACCATAGCCTTCCGTCTCTCTGGATCCACTCCCAGCGCAACATTATTTATAGATAAAAGTACAACTAGTAGACTCAGAGCTATATATCTACTGCCCACCCATGTTAACCTTGCCCCCCACCAAAAAAAAAAATCAGTTCTGGCTACACTTCTGAGTTGTATTACCATAAAATAATACAAGCCACTATCAAAAAGATACAGAGCAATAATACAAAATCTATTTATTGTAGTCACAATATGGACATTCATTGAAAATCAAAAGGCAAGACAAAATAATTGGATTGTGGTAGCGTGTGCGGTTGGTGGCTGGATCACAGCCAGAAGAAGATACCTGGACACTCTGGCTGTGTTATAGTGCTTTTTATTTACAGTGCAAGAAAGAATGGCTTCAAAACAAAAATGGCCACTGACCCTCAGTTTAAAGTCAACAGTGCTCTTCAGCAAACAAACCAAAACAGTTCCACGGTGGTCCTTATGCCAGGATACACCCGATGTTTCATACAAGTAATCAGCATGGTTCAGCTTACTTGAGGCTTGAAGCTAATGTAGCTCAGCTTTAAAATACATGCAGTTCACCAACCTTATAAATACATTGCATAACCTGGGACTCCATCTGCTTCCTGGGGACTCCCTAACCTTCTTAGGCCCTCAGGTTTTCAGGACTGGTAAAAGGCTTCTCCCGTCATCTAGGGTTCCTTGCAGGATTCAGCCTTAAGGAAGACCAGGTGGGATAGCTGTGCCTGGTTTCTTAAGGTGGACTGAGGGAATTGTCTATCAACTCCCTCATATGGATCATGCTCAGAATGAATTAGAACCACGTTACAAGACTGGGCAAAGATCTGAGCCAGCACAGACTAATCCAAACTGTTTTATATCAGAAACACAGTCAAGACTAACGTAATGAGTGACAACTGCGGGAAAAGCCAGGAAGTTAATTATTTAAGAGGAGTGAGAGTTGACTAAGTGATGGAAGAGCTGATCTGTACAGAACTGAGATTCTTTACCTAGAAAATCTGATCCCAGCATCGCTTCTTTTTTACACTTTATAAGCTTATTTTTAAATAATATGTGTAAGTCACCAAATGTGCAAATAAGTGGACCCGTAGAGACTTATAAACTGTGAGGTTTATAAAATATCACAGATTTCTGTCCCAAAAGTACACGCGTATGTTTCAGTACATATTTATATTTGAAATACAAGAAGTTGCATGCTTTCTCTACTTATTTTATAAAATAATGTGCATATATTTTATGGCATAATAATTATAACATGTGCACATAATAACCCTGAGTTATATGTGGAAGCGTGTATTTTATAAATAATGTGCGCATTCCACTTCTGAAAATACATAATTGTGTATATACTAGCACTCACCAGTTCGTTGGCACCACTACCATTTCACCCAGACCACCACCAGTCTGCCCAGACTCTCATGCATGACTTCCTGACCCCCCCACCCAAAAAATGCAGACAAAAAAACAAGTACAATTTCATATCTGCGATTTGTCAGATATAAAAGCATAAGGACAATATCGGTAATGTATGCACATATATTGCTTACAATATAGAAACTTGTACCTATACTTCTGAACACCACTCCAAAATGCCCCTAAACCACTCTTTTCTTCCCCATTAACATTTACTTGTGACACCACAATCATGCACATACTTGCAATGTTTCTAAAATAGCGTGTACATACTAATTACATGGGTATATACCGATCTTATGCACAGAAAGCATTTGAAAATTACCTCCTATTGGTATAAGTTTACACTTAAAGATTTTAAACTTGGTAGACAATATCCTATATTTATTTTATAAATATTTACCACTTTTACACCCTATTACTGGTGAGTATTCTTTAGGTAGATCCCCACTGGGATTTCTATGAGGAAGTTTGACACAGTGGTTAGGACTGTGCAGCGTGAGTAGAAGAATGTTCCGTCTTGCCACACAGCCACCACGGGAGGTTGCTGCATTGGTAGTTTTCTGCATGCATATTAGCAGGTGATCTTTAGAGTCAATGTTACATTTTGTTTTGCAGTCTGAAGGAGGTCTACTTTCTGTAGTTTCCCTTTTCTTTATCAGTATTGGCTAGTTCCTTTGCTGAAAAGTATAGGAATGCAAAGAGTTCAATATTACTGGCCTATGTCCAGTGTCTAGTGACAGTGGTCTCTGTGAGTTTTGTGTGTTTTGAATATATGCGTCTTGTTGGGAGGAAGCACTTTTCCACCCTTCTTGTCCAGGAGAAAGGGATGAGGAAGAATATAGAATTTTTCTCGTTTGTAGTATTTTTGGATCCTTCAGATTAACTGATCACGGTAAAGTTGATTCAACTGTGATTGTAAACGACCTTCAACCAATGCATTGTAACTGTTATTTAAAACTTGTTTTATCATCCACTACGAGGCCACTTATAAAAAAAAAAAAATGGAATATCAAATGTCTATGCATAAATAAAAGTCACAAAAGGTACCATCAATGTCACTTCAGGCGCACAAAAAAACAAATTCCAATTGCATAAGGAGATTGTTTACATACAGCTAATACAGGGGAGATTGTTTATATACAGCTAATGGAACGGGACATTGTGACATTAGTTATGCTATTTTAAAAGCAACTGACAAAAGTTCTCCAATTTAAAACATCCCTCCTAGGCTTAACAGCCATAACAACTACAGCAGGCTTACAGAGCCCGGTAAGAGCTGCAAATGAAGAGAAGACCGGACGGGTCAACCTGAACACGTTGACTGGCTGGCAGATGCAGCTCTTACTTTATTAATAATTTTCATCTTATGCAATTGGAATTTGTTTTTTTTGCACGCCTGAAGTGATATTGGTGGTACCTTTTGTGACTCTTGTTTGATTTCAAGGACCTATTTAGTGCTCTTTGTTGTTTTGCTTATAAATAAATAAACACATATTTGTGCCACCCTCCTTCACAGGGGGGGTCACCTTCAGAGGCTGTGCAAGCCCTGGAAAACCAGGCACAGATTCATGCTGTGAGGAGCAGGAGCAGGCCTGAATTTATCAAGAGGCACACTAGGGTGGCAAAATGAGGAGGGCAGCAGATTGGCTGAAGATTTATTGCCTTCCAGCTGTGCTGAATCTCACTCAGCAGGGAGTTTCTGATTTCTGAACCAGGCCCTTCCTTCCCAGGCAACATGCAGGGAACAAAATGGGAGGAGAGTAAGCCTGGAGCACAGAGAGCAAAGGAGGATCATTTTGGTAAGATTAGGAGGGGCTGAATGGGGATCAGAGATGTAGCAAAGGTCTCCAGTGCCTCCTTGTAGAAATGCTTAAGGGCAAGAAAGTCACACTAATAAAAACCACAGAAAAGAAATAAACATAAGAAGTTGTCATACTGGGTCAGACCGAGGGTTCATCAAGTCCAGCATCCTGTTTCCAACAGTGGCCAATCTAGGCTACAAGTACCTGGCAAGTATCCAGACATTAAATAGATCCCATGCTCTCTCTGTCACTTATCACCCTCCCTCCCTCTGAGTCACTTACTACCCTCACCCCTTCCCTTCCTATCCCCTTTACCATCCCCCACTCTCATCCTCTTTCCTTCCCTCACTCATACCCCTTCTCTTCACTCTCAGTCACAACCTGCCATATCACTCACCTATCTCCTAATGGTCCTAGTGTTCATCCTATTGGCAAGGTTCAGGAAGTCCACCAGTAGGTCATCATTTGGGCCATTGCTAGATATCTATTGCCTACCTCCCTCTCATATGCACATGCTCTCAAAGACATACAAACTCCCCCCCTCTCTCATATGCACATCTGCACATGCATGTTTCCTCTCTCTCAGACACACATGTTCTCACACATACATACAAGCTCCCTCTTTCTCATATACACAGGCTCTCACACACATGCATACACCCTCTCTCATATACACGTTCCCTCACTTATGTACACATGCTCACACAAATGCCCCTCTCCCTCATATACACAGGCTTTCACACATATGTTCCCTCTCTCTCTCTTATACACACATCTTCTCACACACACACAAGCTCCCTCTTTCTCATACAAAAGGCTCTCACACACATGCCTAGTCCCTCTTTCTCATATGCACACAGGCACTCACATAAATGTGCCCTCTCTCTCATACACATAGGCTTTCACAAACTCACACATATTCTTACTCACATACATACAAGTTCCCTCTCTCTTTTACACACACGCATCCTAGATAGGATCCCATTCACACAGACTTCCCAGACAGGTTCCCATTCACCAACACACACACCAGTCAGGCTTTCATTCACACATACACACACACACACACACCCCAGTTGGGTTCCTACACCCACAAACATAGCAGTTAGGTTCCCATGGACACACATGCTTGCACACAGACAGCCCAGTCAAGTTCCTATAAACAAATACACACCCACACCCCACTCAGGTTCCTATTTATACATACACACACACACACCCCAATCAGGCTCTCATTCACATCTACAACCCCAGTCAGGCTCCCTTTCACACCCACACACTCCCCAGACAGGCTCTCATTCATTCACATTCACACACATAGCATCGGGAGCAGATAGGGGAGCCAGTTGTCCTGCTCTTCCTTGTGTGCCGGCCCCTGCACTATTCAAATCTCGTGAGGTTAGCACTTCCTCTATGCTGATCTTGTACATTGCGAGATCACACATGCACACACATGCCAGTCAGGGCATCTTCCTCATGGGCGTCTTCCTCAATGGCGTCTTCTTCTTCTGTTGCCAGTGGGATGGGGTCCACTGGCGGCCTCCTCTTCTTGGCTGTGGACCTCCTTTTTCTCTTGACTGCTGGTGGACCCTATTAGACCCGGAATCTGTACCTGAGCTTCAGCAGAAAACTATGGGACTGTGGCTTACACCTCCTGCTCACTGGCAAACTACTAAATTTGTCTCTAAGAAGGATTGCGTGCCAGGCCCACGGGATCACAAAATGTTAGTCCCAAAAAAACTTGGGAGTTTATATTCAATTGCTGTGTGACTCTGCTAGTTAGCTGGATAAATCTATATCACTAATAGTAATTATTGCTATATATTCAGCAGTGTGGCAATTCTCCTGAATATACCTGGCTATCTTATATTTAGCCGGGTAAGTTTATCCAGTAACCTTAGGACAACAGTATGGCCTGATCAGAGTTAGCCAGATAACTTATCTGGCTAGCTCTGCTCCTCCCTGGCACGCCTCCCACCCATTACCAGAATGCCCCCAATTTATCTGGCTAAACTATTTATCCAGCTAGAATTTAGCCGGATAAGTGGCTGAAAATGCTGTTTTTGTCTTTTAGATAGGGGGAGGAGGGGAGGGGTAGAGAGAGAGCGCCTCTGTGAAGGTTCACTTGTATTTGAACTTTTTATATCACTGTAAGAGGGGGCATTATGAATTCAGTGTAAGGTTTGTGGGGTGGGTTCTTGGGGCAATTTTACAGGCACAGTCATATGTACGAACAGAGCAGTTACCACCCATGAAGATTTAATGCTATTTGGAGGGATGAAATGTAAAAGAAAAGTAGATTTGTGCCATGTTCTCTCTATCTAGCTTGATGCTCTCTCTACCTAGTTGCAGTCAAGGTAGGTAGAGAGTAAAGTGTACAAATGTACTCTTCTTTCACCTTTCATCCCTCCAAACCACATTAAATATTCACTAATGGTAACTGCTCTGTTCGTACATATAATTGTGCATGTAAAACTGCCTCCTAGAACCCACTCTACCTCACAAACCTCACCCCAAGTTACTAATGGCTCCTCCTATAGTGGTATAAATAATTAACTTTTTTGTGAATCTCTATAGAAGTTTCTCTCTCTCTCTCTAGCAGCATGCAATAAGATAAAATCCTGTTCGGTCATTAATATGGCTTGCATTGTGAAAATAATGTGCATGTAATGTGTGTGTGATAAATTTAACGCATGTTGCAAAAACATACCAATGTGGTACCAGGAAAAGTAGCCTAACCATTTTTTATCGTGGGCACTATTTTTGCTATGATCATGAATCTAGGCCTAAGTCTGATATCATATTTGATTGTGTCATGTTGACTAATCTGTAGCTAATATCTTGCCTACAAAAGACTTTAAAAACACAAAGGCTGCCATGATTATGATGGTGATGTGGTTATCAGTTCAAAGACCACTGTAGGCTTTCTAAGCTTTGAGCCAAAATATTTCTAACCAATCGGACACTTTGAGGTAATGACTCTCCCACTTCAGGGGTCAGTGGCAATAGTAAGCCATGGGGTTTCTGTTGGTAGGGAGTGAGCCAACCGAAAGTGAAGATTAGTAGAGAAAAAAATGTTGCTCTTCTTCAGGCTGGGTCTTCTCAAGGGAAACAAGGGACAGAACCCACCCAGGCAGACTCCCAGGGTTAGAGAGGGAAGAAAGAATATTTTACGATAAATAAGTCAGATGAATTTGAAGGCGGGATTCCCACACCACAGTTTTCTCAAACTTTAATCAACAAAAAACAGTATTATGAATAAACAATTGAAATGTTTGCAACCTTTTGAATATCATACATATAAAACAAATCATATTCTTTACATTATAGAAGTATTCAACCTTCTCTTGTATCTCTCTTTTCCTCTCTAGGACTGCTAATCCTTATCTGGTACCAGAGTTTACTATATGAGAGCTCTCATCAGATAAGTGTAGCTCTTTGCATATGACTGAATTATCAAATTTGCCCCAACTGAAATGATGTGTTTTAAAGTAAGTGTTGGTTGCTAACAAAAATATGATTCTTTGCTGATACTTTGTTTTTCACAGGTGTTCCAGCCGATCTCCTTATAGTACACAAATGGTAAGTATGTTCTGGGTATATGTTACTGTCTTTTCTTTGTGCTTTCTCCAGTTGGTCAAAGTGTTTTAACACTGTCACTCTGTATTTTCCCTTTCCTTTTTCCCTTGCTGTCTGTGTGTGTCTCATTCTTTCAATCTATTGCTGTGGTCTAGCTAGCCAATACTTGATTTTTGGGTTAGTGTAACCACTTAGCTGATCTGTGGAAATCTTTTCCGGCTCTGGATTCAGGGGTACATAGTCTGCCTTTCTCTTCTCTCCATTGTCCAGTGATGGTCACTTGAAGCTAATCTATCTTTAAATAACATAAAACGTATGTTCCCTAAATACTCTTTCACTTCCCCTTCTTTCAATGATGTATTACATATTGCTGCTAGGTTTGGTGTTGATGCCATATAATTATACTAGAGCTGTCTTATTGAATAAATAAAAAAAAATAAGTAATGCACCCTATTCTAAGTCACGGAGGAGCTAATTTTCAAAGGAGTTAGCATGTGAATCTAACATACTATTATAGCAATTTTCAAAAGCCATTTACTCAAGTAAATCCTATGGACAATTCAATGGCATATTATATTGTAGCAATTTTCAAATGCCCAGTTACTCGAGTAAAGTGCACTTACTTGAATAAAACCCAGTTTTACTTGAGTAAATGCTTTTTAAAATCAGGCCCGGAGAGAATATGGGATGTCTCTTTCCTCTCCAAAGTTTCTCACAGTCACGCACAAATTCTCTTTTCTTATCACACTCGATCACTATCTAGTGCCTGGACTTCCACACTGACACACTCCTTGAGTTTGTACTTTCACTCATTTGACTCTGCTGATTACGGGTTTTGCTTATTCAGAGATTCCTGGTGCCAAATATTTTATCAAAAATGGAAAGATTGTGCAGAATACAGGATTCTTAAATCACTTCCACAGACTGTTATGAACATATAATCCTCTAAATTCAAAGAGTGTCTCACAGTCTGTATAGCTTTTACAGAAATTATGTGGGAAACGTTCCCTGTCACTGTTCCTTATGCCAACTCCTGTTTTAATTTAAATAGTGATTCCTCAGTTACTCAGATAAGTAAATAATGATATCAACAACCTGCTCAAAATGTCTTCTCTCTCTCACAATCTTGGTGAATTATCTCTCACACTCTTGGTGAATTATCTCTCTGTCTCCCTTCAATATTCAAGCAGGCTTAAACAATAGCACTGCAGTACTGCAGGAGCATACAGTTTATATGCATTATCCCATAAAGAGTGACACATTGTACCAAAGAATGCTTTTTTTTACTTATTTCCCCTGCATTCAATGACTCCTTTCAACAATTCTAACTCATTTAAGCCAAGGAAATCCCGCAATTTGGCTGTATTTAAACTGTATCTATCTATTCTATTCTAACTTTTACCTGAGAGGACTAGAATTAAAACAATTTAAATCTATCACTGATACACTTCATACATTCCTCCTCATTCAAACAAGAGTATGTTTATATGAATTCCCTATGTGTTTGCTGCTGTTGGACACCAAAAACAGGCCCTGCAACAGAGCTCTACAATGAAAGGTCTGCTTGCCTCTTTGTCCCACCATCTCTCTCCTTGTGCAAAACTCTCAGAAAATGGTGAGGGATGCCAATTTGCATAACAGCTCAGCATGGACTCCTCCCAGCAGCTATAGCATTAGAAGGGCTGCCATTATAAAATGAAAGCAAAAATCTTCAACCCTTATCCTCCCTTCTCCCAGCTCACTCTCTTCAGTCTCGACCCACTTCTTTGCTTATTTATTTAATTATTTATTTATTTATTTATTTAACATTTTTATATACTGAAATTCATGTAGCAAAGTTACATATCATTTCGGTTTACATTATAACAGAAACAAGCATGTAAGAATGCGATTACATCAAACCGGGAGAATAAACTTGGATCAAGGAACTGGGGAGTAACTTACAAAGATTACGATTAGGTAGTGAGATTCTATAACTGAAACCTGGCTGAGTATCTGGAAGTCATGTTACATGGTGCATATTGCATGGTGTATAACTTACATGGTGCATAACTTACATGGTGCATATTGCATAACTTACATGGTGCATATTGTATGGTGTATAACTTACAGCTATTCACTTGCTTCACAGCAAGTGAATAGCTGTCCTAAATTAAAGAGCCCATTTACGGCCAACTTAGGCCTGGATTTATCAAAATGCACTAAATATCACATTTGATAGGAAAAGGGGTATATGGTAATAAGTGTTTATTGCAATTTGTGCTAATACCTATGTGAAGCCATACAACCACTGGGGGAACCATGTTTAAGCTGAGAGAGAGAGAGAGAAGCCATAATGCCCTCATCCTAGGTAGGTATTTATATCTCTATAGGAGGCCCACCTAGTAACTCGAGGTGAGGTTTAGGTATTAGTGTAGGGATTAGGGGCCACTTTGACATTCAAAGTGAGACATACGAACAGAACAGTGCTCTCTTGTGAAGATTTGATGACCTTCGGAGTGAGGAAACTCACCGAAAGAAGAGATTTGTGCAATGTTCTCTCAACCTAGCTTGATGGACTCTCTACCTAGGTAACATCAAGGTCATCAAATCTTTACAAGAGAGCACTGTTCTGTTCGTACGTCTCACTTTGAATGTCAAAGTGGCCCCTAACCCCTACACTAATACCTAAACCTCACCTCGAGTTACTAGGTGGGCCTCCCATAGAGATATAAATTATGGCTAGTCTCTCTCTCTCTCTCTCTTTCTCCTGTGGTTGTAGAAGGGCCCTGATAGCATAAAACTACTAAAAACGGCATATGCTAAAACTTTGCAACATGCGATAAAGCCCTATCACACGGCTTTACACAAATGCGAAAACGCCCTAATGCATGCGAAAACGGCATACAGCACTTTCATAAATCACCCCCTTAGACTCCTCTAAGTTCAGCTGAAAATAATTTCTTATCTTACACCCAAAGCCAGTAACTTGTGTTTTTTCATGGGCGGAGTCCCACTATCACAGGGGGGTGTCACCATGATAGTGGGGCTCCCTCCACCAAAAAGACATCGTGGCTCTATGGCAATTTATTTTGTCTTGCTGCCAAACACCGTGGGACAAAAACATGGCTGGTGGCCTTTTAGGTGCGATGGGGGCCCCAACCTTAAGGCCAGCCAGTACCTTAAAGGGTCAGCCGCTGAAAAATAGCTCAGCAAAAAAGATCAAGTTGAATGGTGGTCAGGGCTGACTCCTGGCTGAACCTGGGCTGCCACTTGAGGTGGCCCTGACACCCTAAAGTACAAAAAAAGTTTTAAGTATGTTGCACGGCAACAGCCTCCCCCAACCCAGACTTCAATAAAATGCACTCCACTCCACCCTCCTTTTCCAATGACAATAAGGCTTCCTATATTCCTTCCACCCCCACCCCAATATATCAACCAACTTGTTGCAGGTATAGTGACCCACTCCTTCACCCTCCCCCCAAAATATAAATAAAAAGATTGTGGTTTAGTGGACCCTTCACACTCCCAAGCACTCCTCATCTCTGACCCACCTTCAGCAGCCCCAAACCTTTAAAATGTAGCTGCCCTTCCCATGATGTGATTTGAAGCACCCCCTAGCTTGGTCGGTGCCATTTTTCAAACATGCCCTATCATGAGATGGGGCAAGGTTCAGGGATTGGATCTCGGCTATGTGCATCACACATCAAGTGTCATTTTAGTGTGCGGGCTAACATGTTTAGTGGGTACATACTTAAAAATTTGTGTGTGAGTTTTCGCGCTTAGGTCTCTATATAAAATATTTTCAGAAGTTTAGGTTCTAGGTTTCACATTTTTGTACTTTGTTTTCTTTGTTTTTGCAATGATTTAGTTAATCACATGAGTATTCAGTCTTTTTGTTGACTTCTAATCTTGGATATGTAGTTTTCTTTTAGATACTGGAATATGCTTTAAAATATATTCCATTGGTCTTCAGATTTACCTATTGCAGACCCCAGATGATTTTTTTTCTTAGTTCTTTCTGCTTTTCACACATCCCGTATCGTTCCTCTCTTTTCTGTGTAAAGATGAAGCTTTGATTTTTTTTTTTTTTTTTTTACCTCTTTAGCTTTCTCACGCCATCATGTCTCTGTTATTCTTGCAACATCCATGCTGCTTACCATCAAGGCTGGATGAAAAAGGGGTCTCAGTGTTTTTATTTGTTTTTGTTTTAGTCATTAGCTAAAATAACTAGAAAAATGTTGTTAACATTGATGCTTTAAATATTCTGCATGAAGTGCTCGCTTAAAAGATCATTAGCAAAACTGGACAACTGAATTTTTTGTAGCTGTCTGTAAGAATTAAGTCCTTTTAACTTAAATAGTAAATATATTAATTATCCTAATTTTTCAATAAAAAAAATGTAAGACATTGCATTTATAATGCACCCATCACTTAGTGTATATGCATGCGTTTAATTTAAAGTGAATTCAGAATGTCATGAAGATAAAAAGGCACTTATACTTCCAGGAGATGAGATTGAATTATGCCATTTTAAATTAATGATATTAAACAATGCTCTTGGCATCAAAAAGTTTTAGATTCTTCCTAAGTGCATTTCTAAAGTGTATTTAAAGGGAAGTTGTGCACATTATGACTGTAAGAGGACAATTAGATCTAATATGACTGAGTTTTTGCTCTGCAAACTAAGCACAAGATCAACAGTAAACTTTTTCTAGTTTCTAAATGTTTCACATGAGCTAGAACAGTAAAACAAACATATCATTAAAAAAAAACACTATCACAGACTTTCATCACTTTTATTGTGATATAAAGGTTTTAATTTTACAGTAAAATGTGTTAGTTAATGGAAGGTTACTTGGCTTGGGAGATGTACAATGCTACTATTTTCAAATTTCATGGCATGTTTTACTGCTTTTATGCATGAAGAGCTGCATAGCAGTTCCCATGATTTGTCATAGTAAAACTTTTATATTTTAGGACTCAGTTCAACAAAAATAAATGTGATATGGGGGGAAATACTGAGCAAAAACCGGACTTGCAATTGTAAATACAGATACAGAAATATAGGATATGATGGCAGATAAGGACTATAAGACCTGTCTAATCTGCTCAAATTGCAGTAACCACAATTGATAGACCAAATAGATCTCTGGCTTTGCCTTCATGTCTTCATATCTAAGCATTCTCTATGCTTTTCCCATGAATTCCTTATTATGGGCCTTATTTTCCAAGGCTATCGCAGGCCTGCGCTACCTACATTGGGGTGGAGTCGGCCCTGGAAGAGGAGTTGGGGCGTCACCGGGGCAGACTGCGAGGACGCCGCGGTCAGCGAAAAGGTAAGAGCCTTTTCGCTGCCTATTTCGCGCCCAATAACTACACCTCCTATGGTGTAGTTATTTGGTGCGATGTTGGCAGCGATCGCATCGCGGAGCTGCGATCGCTGCCGGCTAGTGCAGGGCCCCCCCCCCCCCCCCCGTTTCAGCCCCCCGCCCCTCATTACCGCAGTTTTCTAAAGTACCGCAGGCCTGCGGTACTTTAGAAAATGAGGCCCTATGATACTGTTTTTGCCACCACCATCTCTACATTCATCCACCATTTTTTCTGGTAGAAAATATTTTACAGCATTTCTTCTACCTGCTTTAAGCTTTATATTTTGACTTCTTGCTCTAGAAAATCATTTCCACTGAAAAATGTTTGCCCCTTTTGAGCTGGGTTGAGAGAGTGCAATTTTCAGATGGCCAGTTTACACATGTGAATTAGAACAAAAGAAATGCTGTGCTGGTTCAGACCAAGGTCCATTGAGTCCAGCATCTTGTCTCTGTAGTGGCTAGTTCAAGTTGATCCTAAAAAGTAAATCTGTTCCTTGTTGCTCACTCTCAGGGATAAGCAATGGGCCTCATTTTCAAAAGCATTTGTATGCTTAAAAGGGGGTTTTACATGTGTAAATGCATTTTATCCACGTTAAGTGATGTTTGAAAATTGCTACAATATATGCCATTGAATTGTCAATAGGTTTTATCCACGTTAAGTGCACGTAACACTGATAAGTGGCTTTTGAAAAATTGCCAAAATAATATAATATTTTACATGTGTAACTCCTTTGAAAATTTACTTAAGGCTTTCCCAAATTTACCTAGCTAATAGCTATTAAATGGACTTTTCTTCCAAAAATGTGTCCAAACCTTTTTAACCTCGCTATGCTAGTTTCTTTGACTACGTCCTCTGGCAACAAACTCCACAGCTTGATTGTGTGCTGAATGCAAAAATACTTTTTATGATTTGCTTTAAATCTGCTGTTTGTTAGTTTTAATATTATTTGAAAAGGTAAATAATCATCCCTTATTTACCCATTCTATCCCATTCGTGATTTTACAAACTTCTATCATATCCCCTTTCAGTCTTGTCTTTTCCAAGCTTAAGAGCTCTAACCTGTTTAACCTTTTCGTCATAAGGAGCCGTTCCATCCCCTTTATCATTTTTGCTATTTAAATACATAAATGGCTTTGAAAATTGTACTCTCCGTGTTCTAGATTCTACAATCTGTTTCCTTTTTTGGTCCTGCAAACCCTTCTCACCTTCTGGGCTTCTCTTTTATTTTGCTTCATTTTTCTGTCATTTTATGAACTCAGGCATTAGCTGAGAATAGGCCTGGATAAAGGAAGAGCAAGATTTCCCTGATTGTGGGTTCTGATGTTTCCTCACGTTTTCCATTTCTGGGTTGTTGAGACCAGGCTTGTTCACTTTGCAACAATCTCTCAACCTTCCAGTCTCTATCTAATGCTATCTGGCAAGGCAATTTTAGAGTTACCCCCTACCTTTATAAATGTAGTTTGGTATTTGACTTAATACTGCACTAAGATATTTCCTAACATTTACATAAATATATCATATTTTTAAGGTGTTGCAGTCCTTCCATAGCTTAGCATTAACCTATCCAACTCTTACAAATGTCTGGTGGGTCCCAAAATGAATGAGAGCCATGACATCCATGCCTGTTACCCCTCATAAAATAAATGCTTCTTTCTTCTGTCCCAGACTATTTTACAAGGTACAATAACCCCTCTACTGCCCTTGGAGCCCAAGATTCCTTCATGATTCTTCCTGACTGTCCTTCAGATTATCTCTTAGCCCCATGCTTGGTCTTATCCAGGTTCTTTAGCAGTAGGTTTGTGGGTTGTCAGTAATAGTCCTACTCCATTGTGATGCAGAATCAATCCAGGATTACAGCTTTGACTTCTAAATAGTCATGGGCTATTCCAATATTCAAAGCTGGATATGCCACTTGTGTGTCTCCTAACAAGTAAGGAGATAACCATGTACCAACTATTCCCTGGGCCATCTGGCTGCCTCTGACATTCTTTCAAAAGTAACCAGAAATGCTTGTGGATCTTCATTAGGATGCAGTTTAGTCAGGCCATTGTTTAATAGGGCTCCACTCTGGTCAATGTGGTCTGTCTCTCTTGTGAGTTCCCTTGTCACTTGTGGTGCCAGCTTGGCCAGTTTCTGAAGTGCCCATTTCTGTAGAAACTGCCGTTGCTGTGCTAAAGCCTCCTGCTGTTTGTTGCATCCGTTGGTCTTCGATGGCTTCGCCTCGCCTACCACTCTCTACTCTCGGCTCCTCCCGCTCACCTTGGACTGATGACCGCCGTGGTGTCTGCTTGTTGTTCTCTCCAGCGTCCCCGGACCAACTTTGGTGCTGCCTCCCGCCATTCTCCTTCAAGGTACCTCTAGGGTACGTGCGTGCACACCACCCTCATCTTTAACTCTACATTAGCGCGAACCTCATGGGCGTCCCCCTGTTCTGACCTCACGTCTTCCAGGTATATCTGCCTACAGTATTTGCTAGCTTGTTGAGTTAGCAACAGGATTCTTACAGATGGGATTCGCTCTCAGTTCCTAAGCTACTCTGCCACTCCAGTGTTATCTGGAACTCTTACTACCCTTTGGGATCTCTAACGGGGTACCCACTCCTCGGGGGCCTCTTTGCTTCTTTAAGATGCTATCAGGAAACTGGTATTCACTCCTCAAGGGCCCATGTTCCCTGTGTCGCTGCCTGCAACCTCTACCCTTCTACTTGGAAGAATTAACTTACAGTTACCATCAGTGAGTACACAAACCATCTCTCTCCACAGTACTGCTTCACTGGAATCAGGTACTCGTTCCTCGAGGGCCTGCTCTCTGCTCCGGTGCCAGACCTCTCGTCTAGTGGAATCTCTGTTACTGCTAAGTGAGTACAACGCTACCGAGTCTCTCTGCTCTAAGGGATCAGGTACTCGCTCCTCGAGGGCCTGCTCTCCCTGTTTCGGAGCTTCTCCTATTTCTACATTGGGACTCTGAATGTTAAGCTTATTGTGTGCTCATAACTCTCAGTCTCTTTCCACTATAGCACTGCCTTGCCGAGGATCTGCTGTTCCAGCGTTCTGTGTGAGACGCGCCCAGCCAGACTCTACAACCACTACTCACTACTGCCACCTCTGGTGGTCATTCACACTGTCTAATAAAAGATTCAAATCTGTGTTTGTCTGTCTGGAGTCTGGCCTCACAGGACTGCCCCCCGTGGGCATGGTCAGCTGCCACAGTGTCCAAGGATCCACCCAAACACCATTAACCATAACACTTTTTTTACAGTCTGTAGCTTAACAGTTAATGCTTCTGCTCGGCTATCCTTTGTAAAACACAATGTCCAACAAAAGGCATATCCCACACCTGACAACCTACTATCAGGTCAGGCAAAATGGATACATTTTACAAATCATTAGTTTAGATCATGCAAGTTTGCACTTCGATTTAAAAAAATAAAATAAAAATGTCTCATATAAAATCCCATATTAAATCACAACACAGAAGCCAAACAGATTCATATAAAATCCCAACATTCAGTAGGGGCATACTAACCTTATCTCAGGACTAGTTGCATTCTCTTTCCCCTACCTTATTAGCACAGTTCTGGCCCTGCCCTCATGTAGGGACACCATTTTCACAGTCCTCAGAAGTCTTGGGCAGTTTACTAGTAAGCAGTGAATAAATCAATAAATTAAATATCAATAAATAAATCAATAAATTAAATGATTTGGACCTCTGCAGCCCTTCAGTACTCAATATTATTCAGGATTGAGGGACCTTTATATTAGGGTAGGCTATTTTATATCTATTTTGACAGTACATGGCTTGGATATTTTAATATGATAGAAAATATTGTATTATTATATTATTGTTTTTGTTTATTTTATTGATTATTATTGCATGCACTATTATGTTTATTTTGCATTTTTCTATATTTTGTGTGTTGAATGCATTTTTATTTGGAATCTAACATAGACAATGAAGTCAATACTTTTACTAATGCTCCTGGGACTGGACAGAGACCAGAATTCATTTTAAGTAGACTGCCTTTTTTAAAAAAAGTTTGTATTAGTCCAAGCAGGATTTGAAATGGTGACTTAGATGTAAAAGACCCTATGGTATACATATTGAGCCATTGTGTGGTTTGGCTAGCTAGCTGGATAAGCTTATCTGGCTAACTTAACCCATATATTCAGTGGCATGGCTGTGCAACTGAACAAAACCAGTTATCTTAAAGTTAGCCAGATAAGTTGGCTTTTTTTTTTTTAAGCTAACTTTATGACAGGTCTATTGGCCGACCACTTAGCTGCATTAGTTACTGGGCTAAGCTAGCTTCTCCCTGGAATGCCCTTACCCTGCCTGTCACTTAGCCAGTTATTTAGCCAGATAACTAGTTGTCTGGCTAAGTGGCAGCCATTCAGTGGGGCCAGATATTTAGTCGCTGCTAATTAGCCGGATAAGTCCTAACTTATCCCGCTAAGTAGCACTGAATATCACCCTAACTATTGCTCTGTGACAAATCTCTTGAACCATCTAGTCTCTGCTTCTGTTGTTCCCACTCTTATGGAGTGAACAATGTCTGTTGCAATTAGTTGTTTCTGCAAAAATTGGGACGGATTTTAAAAGCCCTGCACGCGTAAATCCTTCCGGATTTACGCGCGCAGGGCCCTCGCGTGCCGGCGCGCCTATTTTGCATAGGCCGCCGGTGCGCGCAGAGCCCCGGGACACGTGTAAGTCCCGGGGCTTTCTAAAAGGGGCAAGCCCAGGGGTGTGGTGCCGGCCCGGGGGCGTGGTCGAGGCCTCCGGACCAGCCCCCGGGTCGGGTGACGGCGCGTCAGCAGCCTGCTGGCGCGCGCAGATTTATGTCTGCTTTTAGCAGGTGTAAATCTGCCAACAAAGGTAAGGGGGGGGGTTTAGATAGGGCCGGGGGGGGGGGTGGGTTAGGTAGGGGAAGGGAGGGGAAGGTGGGGGGAGGGTGAAGGAAAGTTCCCTCCAAGGCCGCTCCAAAATCGGAGCGGCCTCGGAGGGAACAGGCAGCGCGCGCTGAGCTCGGCGCGCGCAGGTTGCACAAATGTGCACCCCCTTGCGCGCGCCGACCCCGGATTTTATAAGATACTCGCGGCTACGCGCGTATCTTATAAAATCCAGCATACTTTTGCTCGCGCCTGGTGCGTAAACAAAAGTACGCGATCGCGCAATTTTTTAAAAATCTACCCCATTATGTATTGCATGTAATATAAGAGATAAGGCTTCAATTCCATTTCTGCAAGCCAAAAATGATACTCATGCTAACTTCTATGACAACTCATGCTAACTTCTGTGAACCTTGATGGAATACTTCACAGTGCTGAAGCTAGTAAAAATAGATCAAAAAATCATGCCTGGAAGGGCAATACGGTCCTAAAACACCTTCATTGGTTACCTGTCGCTGAAAGGATAACATTCAAAACCCTCACCCTCATCCATAAAGCTCTCCATAACCAAAACATGCAATGGCTCACTGAGCACCTTATCTTTCACACCTCAAACAGACCTATAAGGCAGCAACATAGAGCAACACTACTTCCCTTAAGCAGTTTAAACTCGGCTCCACCAGCACTCAGGCATTCACATTGGCGGGACCTGTCCTTTGGAACAAGCTCCCATCCTTCCTACATCAAGAACCCTGCCCAAAGAAATTCAAGCAGAACCTTAAAACTTTCCTGTTTAGACAAGCCTACTCTTGACTACCTACTTCTCCCCTTGAACTCTGCTACTCTAACTGATGTGATATTATTACGCTATTTATCTAAAAGTATTTAATAACCATTGTTCCACTTTTATTGTAACATGTTCAATTTAATGTTCAGTTCGCCCCTATTGTTTTTGCCCCATTATTTTATTTGTTCTCCCCCCTATTGTTCTACAGTATACGCATTGTTCATTGTTCTCTGTAAAGCTTGTTTAGCTGCACTTTTTGTTCACTGTGAACCGATGAGATGTTCCCAACATTCATCGGTATATAAAAGCCAATAAATAAATAAATACATAAATAAAACTATTTTATGCTCACAATTTTTGAAAAATGTTTGAAAAGAAAATGTCTAAGGATGGACCTATGATTAAAAGTGTGCCTCTCTCATTTATCGATGGAGCATTTTCTAAGGCTCTGAAAGATAATAATTAAGGGGTTTATATGATGGTCCCATAAATCATAAAAATTACATAAATTGAAATTTGGCAAATATGTTTATTTTGTGTGTTGGTTTCAATATCATATTGCCCTTCAAGGTGTGATTTTTTATAATATTGTACTCTTTATTGCCTTCACGATGTCTCACATACAATGGGAAAGCACTTTTAGTTTTTCTCAGGACCACTTAAATGAAGCTCTGAAAGGGGTGTCCTTGTTTTCTGATAATCCCCAAGAAGGGCTAGCACCCAGTTGCTCTGAAATGGTGGCTTTACAAAAGTGATTGATCCGCACTGATTTACATTGTGCAACACCGATTGAGTATTTGAAGCATCAACACATACACAGAGGTCTTCGTATAGTTAAAGAACCTAAAGTGTACACTGAAGTCCCAGAATTTCTTGAAAAATGGTCCTTTATTTTAAATAAATGCTCCATGGACCTTATGCTTTTAATAGTGGAGCAAGCGCGTAAGATATCTAAGGACCTACATCTAAAGATGCAAGAAATGATGGAAACACAAGAAGGATATTGTTTTAGACACATTTGATACCAATCTTCAAGAATTCCAAAAAACTATGGATAAGTTCAAGGTAGAAGTAAAATCTATGAAAATCAACAAATTCAAGAGGGATGAGGCAGTCTACAAAAAGGGGCCCATATATTCATGGTTGATTCCCAAAAATCAACAGGGTTCAAGACATGTTACATTTATCTTTCAGATAGCTCCTCGGGAAGCAATGAGGAATTACCGTCGGGGGACTACCCTCGACCAACAAGAAGAGGATATGGATCCTGCAACAGAAGACAGGATATGCAAAATCAACAAACAGTCGAGTGGGAAAAACCAGACAAGATCTCAATACCAGCCAGACTACCCTCTGCCTTAGATGAACATCAGAAGGACGGCGGTGTTTAACATTTCAGGACTCCCTTTATTAAACAAGAAGAAGAAATTCTCAATAAAGACTTAATTTTGTTCCAACATCCAAGCACGATCCTTTTCTGTTCCGCTGTAATTTTTTTCAGTTTATTCGGCAACTTCATTGTGCAGCATTTTTTAACAGCATTCCGGAGAACATGAACAGACAACTCCAAGAGGTATCATTGGTAAAAAATAAATCCACATGGTGTCTGCCGATATCAGGAGATTCAGCCATAGCTACCTTTTAAAAATTTGGTTTTACGAGATATTGAAATTCTTGAAAATAAAAAGCAACATATGTATTTCAACTTGACCCGAGAAGAATTTTCCACCCTACGGGAGATGAGCCGAAGGAGAGATATTGTGATCAAACCGGTCAATAAAGGCGGCACAGTGGTCGTTATCAGTGAATCTCAATATTCTCAAGAAATCATAAAACTCTCTAATTTTATCAACCTATTTCTGAAGATCCAACATCGATTATCATGGAAGAAGTGGAACATCTAGCCAAAGAAGGTTTTGAAGAGGGATTTCTAACCAAGGCAGAGTTTGAATGTTTGATTAAAAAACATCCACGTGTACTGGTGTTGTACACAGTTCCTAAAATACATAAGTCACTGGAAAATCTACCGGGGCGCCCGATTGTCTTGGCAAATGATTCGGTTCTGGAACTGTGTCAATTTTGCTTGATAAAATATTACAACCATTAATCCCATTGGCACCATCATTTATCAAAGATTCCTCCAGCATGATTCAGTTTCTTGATACCTTGGAAATAGATTCTAATTCAATTCTGGCTAATTTGGATATACAATCATTGTATACTGTCATCCCGCAGGATGAGGCTTTAGCTGCTGTTCAAAAAGTCTTAATGAAAAGAGCATCACCTCAACGTATTCCTATGGAATATATTTTGAAATTACTTACATTAGCGCTGAGCAGGAACTACTTTGCATATAATGGCCAATTCTACTATCAAATTTATGGCACAGCAATGGGAGCTGCCATGGCTCCAGATGTGGCCAACATTTTTGTAGCAGATTTTGGGAAGACTCATTTGAATAACACTCCAAGGACATCACAGCTCATGTGTTGGAAACGTTAACATAGATGATGTGTTCGTTATTTGGCAGGGCTCTATATCATCGCTATTGGATTTTTTCAACTGGCTTAATTCATTAACGACGGGTCTCAAGTTCACCATCACTTATCATACATCCAAGATTATATTTCTAGATATTCTGATTAGTAAACATCAGAGCTCATTAAAAACCAGCATTTATCGAAAACCCACGGAACGTAATACTTTATTACATTTTGATAGTGCACATCCAACACAAGTGTGCACCCCCTTGCACACGCCAACCCCTGATTTTATAACATGCGCACGCATGTTATAAAATCGGGCATAGATTTGTACGGGCCGGGTTGCGTGCACAAATCTACGCCCACACATAGCTACTAAAATGCATTTTTTGTAAAAGTTCCACACAGATGTTTTTCCTTATTGATATTTTGCCAAATTTCAATCCAAAATTATTTCAGCTAGTTAATAATCTCAAACTTTAAATTTTTAACTAAAGAAAAAAAATCTTATAGCCTATCCTGAAGTGGTTGTGTTTCAAAACAAGTCCTTCCTCAGGGGATCCAAATTTTTATTTACAAAGATCTACTTCCTTATTCCTTGTTTGGCAGGTAACATCTGATTGGGAAAAATGCTTAGAATTTATTCAGACCAAAAACGTTACCCATGAGACCCGAAATCAACCAATAATAGAAGGCAACGTCAAATAAGTGATAATAACCAATCCAACTCCTCATTCATTTCCAATGAGGTCATTGTCTTCAATGTGAATATCCAAAATTGCTCATGGAAATTTGACTGTGCCACTTTGTCCCCTTAGTGAAGTGTAATTTGTACTTATTCAATGCAGGTCCAACACAATTCTTCAAAGGAATGCTGATAATCAACACAATGTACGACCATGATGGCACTAATTGTTTTTGCATTCAAACACTATTGTTCAGTTCACAGGTCAACTAGTGTGCCCAAAATACAATTTTGGACAAGGATAAATGATAGCGTACACCACATCAGCAGACCCACAATCTATTCTAAATTTTCTTTCAACTCAGTATCCTGTAACCGGGTTTTTAAAATCTTCACCTTCAATATTATCATTATTGCATCTCTGTTGTGCCCCTTTTATTGGGGCAGGTGTATTATCAATAAAATAAGAGTGTACAATACAATCCCATAAATTGGTAGCCCTCAATAGTGCTATTAATGAAGGGTCTCTAAAAATTTCATGCAAGGCAAACACATGCCAGTGCTCTCTAAGGGGATCATTTATCAAAGTACTATATGGCGTTTTCGCTTGCTTTAAGCATCTTTAATGCATGCAAAAATGCCTTAATGCCTGCGAAAACACCATAACACATGATGTGATGCAAATCAGAAAAAGGGGAGGAGTTTGGAGCTAAGTGGGCTTCCTTCCCAATTTTGTGAAGCCATAGTGCATGGCTTTCACTAGACCTTTTTCATTTGTGTTAAGCCATGTGATATGGCTTTATTGTCTTTGTGATGTAGTATTTTAAGCTGTTGGAGAGCCAGCTTAGCTATGTGAGAGAAAGAGAGAGAGAGTGACTAGCCATAATGCCCTCATACTAGGTAGGTATTTAAATCTCTATATGAGGCCTACCTAGTTACTCGAGGTGAGGTTTAGGTAGGAGTGTAGGGGTTAGGGGCCACTTTGACATTCAGAATGAGACATACGAACAGAACAGTGCTCTCTTGTGAAGATTTGATGATCTTCAGAGTGAGGAAACTCACCCCAAAGATGAGATTTGTGCAATGTTTTCTCAACCTAGCTTGATGGAACATTGCACAAATCTCATCTTTAGGTGAGTTTCCTCACTCCCAAGGTCATCAAATCTTCACAAGAGAGCACTGCTCTGTTCGTATGTCTCACTCTGAATGTCAAAGTGGCCCCTAACCCCTACCCTCCTACCTAAACCTCACCTTGAGTAACTAAGCGGGCCTCATATAGAGGTATAAATACCTACCTAGTATGAGGGCATTATGGCTAGGTGCTCTCTTTCTCTCTCTCTATCCCCCCAGTGGTTGTAGGTAGGAATTACATCAATTCTGGCACTTACCGCAATTTGTGAAGCCGTCGGGGAGCAACGGTTGCAACAGTACCCGCCTTCAAAGGGCGGTCTCCTCTGTGGCTACCAGGTTTTGGTTTCCAAGGATACGAGAGATGGAACTGATGGAGCATCTCTTTGTCAAGGATATTTGCCAGAGTGTCCCAAGAATTTTCTTCAGGGCCGAAACCTTCCCATAAAAGAAGGTATTGCCAAGTCTTGCCTCGTCTTCGGACATCAAGAACGGCTTCGACCTTGTATTCTGGGTCATCTTCTGCATTGATGGGAGATTGTTCCTGAGACTTGGAAGAGAACTCACTGAGAATGAGTGGTTTCAGAAGTGAAACATGAAAAGCGTTGTGGATGTTCAATCCAGGTGGTAGCTTCAGACTGTAAGTGATGTTGCCAAGATGTCAGAGGATTGGAAATGGTCCAACATAGCGAGGAGCAAATCGAGTGGAGGGTAACTTCAGTCTAAGGTGCTTAGTGGCAAGCCAGCTTTGCCTCCAGGTTGAAAGATAGGCGCTTTGGAATGGTGAGCGTCATAACATATTTTGGCTTGATCACTCACTTTGAGTAGCATTTCTTTCGTCTGAGTCCATAATTGATGGATATCATCAGCAGTGGATTGAGCTGCTGGGGGACGTCACTGAGAGCTTCAGTGGAAGTGGCGGAGATGGTAAACATCCATATACCACTTCAAAAGGTGTTGATGCAGTGGATGTTGCTGGATGAGAGTTAATGGCGAATTCAGCCCATGGTAACAGTTCGGCCCAGTTATTCTGACGGCAACTCACATAGGCCTGAATGAACTGTTTCAGGGTCCTATTCATCCGTTCTGTTTGGCCATTTGATTGAGGATGATAAGCTGATGTATAGTTTGATGTATAGTCTAGAGAAATGTCGAAAGGTTTGCACAAAGCCTTCCAGAATTTTGCCGAGATTTGTGATCCTCGAACTGATACTATGTGCTTCGGTAGGCCGTGAAGGTGAAAGATGTGGGCTATGAAGAGCTTCGCAAGCTCCAAGGCTGTGAAGGTAAGCCAGGAAGCACCATGAAATGGGCCATCTTGCTGAAATGGTCGACTGTGACCCAAATGGTATTCATACCTCCAGAAAGGGGAAGATCAACAACAAAGTCAGTAGCGATATTTGTCCAGGGCTGCTCTGGAGCTGGAAGCGGTTGCAGCAATCCCCAAGGTTGGCCAGAAGTAGGTTTGTGATTGGCACAAGATGCAATGTAGGAGAATGTATCTTCCTTGATAGTTGGCCACCAATAATACTTCTGGAGCTTCAGCAGGGTGCAGCGTTGACCAGGATGGCCAGCCAGCTTGGAATCGTGAGCCCAATAGAGCATTTTCTTCCTGAGATGTTTAGGCACGATGGTTTTACCAGCGGGCACAGAATGGGTAGCACCCGAGATGACTTTCTTCGGGTCAATTATATGCTGAGTTCATCTGGAACATCCTCCGAGAGAAAGGAGCGTGACAGGGCATCAGCTCTGGCATTCTTGTCTCCAGGGCGATATTTGAGCACAAAGTCAAAACGGTTAAAAAATAAGGACCATCTGGCTTATCTATGGTTAAGACGTTGCGCATGGTGGAGATACTCTAGATTCTTATGATCTATAAACATGGTGATTTGATGTTGAGCACCTTCGAGCCAAGGCCGCCATTCCTCAAATGCCAACTTAATAGCCAGGAGCTCTTTATCTCTGATCCCATAGTTCTTCTCTGCCAGAGAGAAACGTTGCGAGAAGAAAGAGCAGGGACGTAATGCTTTGGAGTCTCTGGTTTGGCTCAATACAACCCTCACACCGACATCAGAGGCATCGACCTCCACTGAATGGCTTGTGGGGGTCTGGATGACACAGGCATGGTTTGGTGGAAAAGGCAATCTTTAAATTCTCGAACGCGGAAATGGCCTCCTCAGACCATTTAGAAGCGTTGGCCCCCTTCCGGGTCATTGCAGTTAAGGACACAGTTAAAGAAGAGTAATTCTTTATGAAGCTTCTATAATAATTGGTGAACCCCCAAAATAGTCTCAGGGCCTTCAGGCTGGTAGGCTGGGACTAATTTTTAATATTCTCTAGTTTTTGGGGATCCACCTGGAAGCCAGCTTTAGACACAATGTAGCCAAGAAAAGGCACAGAGTCCTTATGGAATTCGCACTTGGATAGCTTGGCGTAGAGCCAATGTTCTCGTAGTCTTTGTAGTACTTGTTTGACATCCTCTAGATGGGTAGACAAGTCCTGAGAAAATATCAGGATATCATCAAGGTACACCACGACACTCTTGTACAACATGTCCCACAAGATGTTGTTCATCATGTTCTGGAACACGGCGTGTGCATTGCACAGGCCGAAGAGCATTACTAAGTACTCGAAATGACCATATGCCCCTGACCATTTTGAGTGCTGAAGGCTGTTTTCCATTCATCGCCACTGCGAATGCGAACTAAGTTGTAGGCCCCCTTCAGGTCAAGTTTCGAGAATATTTTGGCACCTTGAAGCCGGTCGAACAGCTCTGAGATTAAAGGCAGGGGATATCGGTCTTTGATCATGATCTCATTGACCTCGATAGTCGATACAAGGACGCAAGGTACTGTCCTTCCCCACGAAGAAGAAACCTGCGCCGGCTGGAGACTTTGATGGTCTAATGAATTCCTTCTGTAAATTCTCCTCGATGTACTCGGACATAGCCTTGTTCTCTATAGCAGAGAGTGGATAGACACATCCTTTAGGAGGTTCAGTGTTAGGTTTCAGCCTTATGGCACAGTCGTAAGATCTGTGTGGAGGAAGGATGTCAGCAGCTTCTTTGGAGAACACATATTGATGCATATTGAGGTGGCAGTCCTGGCATCACTGGAATTGTAGGCATGTAGAGGACAGGAGAAACCTCCTTAAGGCACTTGCCATGACAACCTGGGCCCCAGCGGGAGAGTTCCAACATGGCCCTGTCGAATTGAGGCTGATGCGACTGCAACCAGGGTAACCCCAGAACGATAGGGTGCATAGCCTTCTCTAACACAAAGAAGGAAATTAACTCACTATGGAGGGCTCCGGTGTGAAGGGTTACCGGTTCGGTATGCCAGGTCACGTCACCCGGCAAAGGCTCTCCGTGGATAGATGATAAAAGCAGTGGAACTTCCAAAGTGACGAGGGGAATCCTCAAATGTTCCACTAGGCGTCGAAGTATAAAGTTACCTCCTGTCCCTGAATCCACCAGGGCAAGAGTTTGAACTTTGGACAGTCCGCAGATCAGGGAAACTGGGAGAGAGAGCAGAGGAGAGGTCGTGGTAAGGTTTAAGAACAGTCCTCCCGCAGGACTTAGGCCTGTCCGTTTCCCAGACAAATTGGGAATGTTGGGACATCATGACCAGTCTGTCCACAGTACAAACACAGGCCATGCCTCTTCTGAAGTCTTCTCTCTTGTGAATTCAGGTGACTGTGACCAAGTTGCATCGGTTCTTCTCCACTGGCGACAGGTATTGCTGGAACTATCTGGAGGGGAGGTTTTGCACGAACCTCCTTCTGAACCGGTCTAGTGGTAGGCTTGAGTTCTTTCACCTTATCACGGAGCCGGTGGTCAATTCTAGTAGCCAAAGCCACTAGTTCATCCAGCGAGTCAGGTGTCTCACGAGTGGCCAGCTCATCTTTCAAGCGAGTATACAGACCTCTGAAGAAGAGGGTTTTCAGGCATTTGGAATCCCAGCACAGTTTCATAGCAAGAGTCTTAAACTCTATTGCAAAATCAGCCAGTGGTCGGTTGCCTTGCTTCAGGTCCACCAGAGTAGATCCAGCAACAATCACTCAAGCAGGATCATCAAAAACGGACTTAAACAAATCCAAAAATCCGTCAATATCCTGCAGAATTGGATCCTTACGTTCCCACAGCATTGAGACCCAAGATAGGCCCTCCCATCAAGATAATATAGAATATAAGTAGTCTTGACGTAGGCCGAGGGGAAGTGAGAAGGCTGTAATACAAAATGCATGTATCACTGATTTAGAAAACCTTAGTCCTTTGAATCTCTCCAGAGAAACGAACTGGAGCAGCCAGAGGTACAGTAGTCTTTATAGTTACTTCAGGTAATTGACCTTCATTACTGGAAGCAGTGCCTTGATTCTTCTGTGCGTGCAGCTGATGGAACACAGAAGTGAGTTTCTCCAATGTGTCTTGTTGTTCAGCAATGCGCAAGGCCAGGCCCAGAATGGCCTGCAGAGTATTGAGCTGTGCCGGATCCATGGAGTTAGCAGTCTGTTATGTTTTGTAAGGTTGGGTGGACCCTTGGACACTGGGGCAGCTGACTACGCCCACGGGGGTAGGTTCTGTGAGGGGCCACAGGTCAGGCTCAGCTCTGGACACACGCACAGATTATATCTTTAGACAGTTTGTGAAGCCACCAGAGGTGGCGGTAGTGAGTAGAAGATGGAGCCCGGCTGGGCTAGTATTCCTCAGGGTGCTGGAACAGAAGTTCCTCCGGTAGCAGTGATGTAGTGAAAAGAACTGATAGAATGAGTACAATAAGACATTCATAGAGTCCCCAGTATGGAGAAGCCCCGAGATAGGAAGAGCTGGCCCTCGAGGAGCGAGTACCAGATCCCTGTGAGCAGAGACTCGTTGGCAAGTACTCACGCACCAGTTCCACATAGGAGATGGCACTGGTGCTGGAATAGAGGCAGGCCCTCGAGGAGCGAGTATCTAGTTCCAGGGAAACAGCTCTGAGGAGTAGATGGTAGTAGTACTCACAGATGCTGTCAGTAGCGAATTCTTCCAAGTAGAAGAGGAGATGGACACAGGCAGTGAGTCAGGGAACATGGGCCCTCAAGGAGCGAGTACCGGTTCCTGATAGTGACCTGAAAGAAGCAGAGAGGCCCCCGAGGAGTGGGTACCCTGTTAGCAGAAAAGAGTCCAATAGAAGTTGGAGGCAGGGTAGCTGGGTACGGAGAGCGAATCCCATCCGTAGGAAGTCCCTTGCTAACTCAATGACTAGCAATAAACAGTAGGCTTAAATATCCGGGCAGCGTGACATCATCACAGGGGGACGCCTCTGAGGTTCGCACCATAGAGGAAATAAGAATGAGGGCCACGCGGCACGCGCACCCTAAGGTACCTGAGGAGCATGGTGGGAGGCAGCGCCCAAACCGGTCCAGGGATGCCGGAGAGGACAGCGGGCAGATACCGCGGCAGCCAGAAGTCCACAAGGAGCAGGAGTCATCGCAGAAAAAGAAAGGTAGGTGGAGTGAAGCCGTCGGGCAGCGAAGGTTACAACAGCAGATATCTGTGCCATTGCTGTATTTTGTTGTAATACACACACCAAGCTGTGTGTCTCTCATCTCGGTTTATATCACAATAAATTATTCCTTTATGAATACTAGACTTTTATAAGCCTGACTTATAACTCTGCGAGGGTACCCTCTTGCTCTAAATCTTTAAGACAAAATATTAGACGTGTGCATTCATTTTAGAGGTATTGTGAATCCGCAACGTATATGCCATATTCGTTGTATTTGTGGGGGTTCTGAAAAGTATGGTGAACCCCCACGAATACAATGGATCACCAACGAATAGGCCTCCCACCCTCCTGACCCCCCCCAAGACTTGCCAAAAGTCCCTGGTGTTCCAGCGGGGGTCCTGGAGCAATTTCCTGCACTCGGGTCGTCAGCTGCTTAAATGGCAGTAGTTGTGACTCAGGGACAGCCCAAATCATAAAAATATCATCTATAAAATTATACCAATTGATTACGTATTGCTACTACTCTGAGTTATAAATCCATTGTTGTTCAAATGCTGCCACATATAGGTTAGCTACTGCTGGTGCTAATGAAGACCGCATGGGAATCCCATGGATTTGGTGATAAAAATTAGCCCCAAAAATGAAATAATTATTGAACAAGATGATCTTTGCTAGATCAACTAAAAAATTCATAGGTAGTCATTGGGCAGATGTACGTTGTCTCAAATAGTTCTCAACTAATGCAATACTAACTGTTGCAGTATATGCGTATATAATGCCTGCCTGTATATCCATAGTAATCTACAACACTGGTTGTTGATCCAATTGTAATGTTTGTAAATTATTCAAAAAATGAGCCATATCTTTAATGTATGATGCTATCTGTGCCACTAGAAGTTGAAAACAATCTAAAAACATGGCAGGAGGTTTTAATACTGACCCATTCAGTGACACTAAAGGTCTGATAGGAGGTGACTGAAGATTTTTGTGAATCTTAGGAATGGCTCGGATGATTTAACAAAAATTGTTTCTCCTTATTTGTCAAAAAACATGCTGGTTCTACTATTTGCCTAATGCTTTCTTTTAGAGATGGCATTGAATCCTGTATTATAGGACTATAGAAACTGGTATCATTTAAATGTGCCAACATAACCTGTTCATACTGAGCCCAATCCTGCACTAGTATTGCTCCTACCTTGTCTACTAGCTTTATAATCCAATGGGAAGCCTTAGCCAATAGTCTAAGGGTTATCTCTGAATGTTTGTCAAACTGTGATAATGTTGCTTGTCTCTCAATTCCATGGCTTCCAAATCTTGCAAAACTAGTTGCCTGAAGTTAACTATGTAAGGATCCATAGGGTAGGGTGGTTTCCATGTAGATTGCTATTTCACTATCGAAATATCTTGCATCTGTATACTATTTTGCTCAAAATATAATTACAAATTTAGGCCTGGATTTATCAAAATGTGGTAAATATTGCATGTGATGGGAAAAGGGGTGTGTTTTATAGAGAGAGAGAGAGAGAGAGAGAGAGAGAGAGAGAGAGAGAGACTAGCCATAATGCCATCACCCTAGATATGTATTTATATCTCTATGGGAGGCCCACTTAGAAACTCGAGGTGAGGTTTAGGTATTAGTGTAGGGGGTTAGGGGCCACTTTGACATTCAATGTGAGACGTACGAACAGAACCATGCTCTCTTTTGAACATTTGATGACCCTCGGAGTGAGGAAACTCACTCAAAGATGAGATGTGTGCAATGTTCTCTCAACCTAGCTTGATAGACTCTCTACCTGAGTAGCGGTGTTGGGCCACATGGGAGGGGCAGCAGCGGCCTAGGCTGCAAGAAGATGGGCCAGCGCTATGCAGAGGACGTCTTGCAGGAGTGGCGTCGGGCCGGGGAATGTGAGAAGCAGCTCACGGGATGGGCTCCACAAGCAGCATCGTAACAAAGAATCATTGTAGAATGCTCCTAAACTGAAACCACACAAGTGTCTGACGTGCTATGCATTTCAGTTCTTTCTCAGGGGCATCGAGTTTTTGCTAGAAAAATAATTGGTTAAAGTTGGGATTCTCTTTGAAAAAAAGACCTTTACAAATTAATTTTTAGCATCTGCTACAGAAAAATGAATGGGCAATAACAAATGGGGCTAGCTCAAATTTAAAGAAATTTTATATGGTTAGGCCGGGGAAACAGAAAAATGAATATCATAAAATCCAAAAAATGTACAACGGAATTCCAAAATGCATCTTTATCATTTCATTATGCATTTTTTGTGTACCAATATGTTCTTTCACATTTAAATATAAAATGGACTATGTCCAGAATGAAGACAATGGAATGAAGCAATAATATGGTAAACCTTAGGAATGTGGACAAATCATGAATAACATTATAGACCCATTCTATAATGTATAAGAAATTCTGGGCAATAATGAATCAGGGACTTAACCCAGAGTGCCAATCAATAACTTAATTCATACCCAATGGAGCCATAGTATTCAATTTAAAAATCCATTGTTGCTCTTTGACATTGAGTAGGTTAGATGTATCCCCTCCTTTCTTGTGACTTACCACAGAATCTATAACTGTCCAGCGTAATTCCTGAAATTTCTGTTGAACCTGGAGGCAATGTTTAATAATTGGAGCCTCCTCCATTTTAGTACTTAGGCGGCTGTGATGTTTACATATTAGAACTTTTAAAGAACATGACATCCTGCCCACATACGATAAAGGACAATCACATTTGATGAAATATACTACATTCGGCGTGTTACAGCCCGTATACTGAATCCTTTTATAAATCATATGGATTATTGGGTATTCACGAGATTCATCAGTCAATGAGTTAGTGCAGATGTCACATATATTACAAAAGTAATGTCTAACTTGTGATTTATATTGAAATTGATTAGTCCTTTCAGGTAAATCTGCTCTTATCACTACATTCCTATTTTTGCCTCTTCTATAAGCTATCTAAGGGGCCTCTGCAAAGATTGGATGTAAGGCCAAACCATCCCAATGTCATCTAATGCTAGATGTCACTACCATTATATTTCATAGTGGCACTTTTAAAGATGGCCGCTGTCATTCTCTTTTCACCTGCCCCCCCCCCCCCCCCCAAAGATAGCTGCTGCCAAGCTCTATCAACATACTCTCTCAAAAATGGCCGTTCACATATACTGTATAACCAACAGTTAAAAATGACTGCGCCCACCACCAAATCACAACTGCCAGCTCTGAAACTGGCCACTGGAAGGTACATCAAGTTCAGGAGCTTCATTCACTTATTTACCAGCCATGCCAATTTAAAGATGGCCTCTCACTATAGGAAGATGACAGCCTAACTGTCTGCAATACTTTTTCGGAGAACAGCCAACCACAGGATGACTTCTTAGAGCCCCATGCTTTGTCACTCTGTCATAGTACTGGTGAGTTTTGTGAATACTTGAGGCTCTGCACTATCATAAACTGCCATCTCTCCATGCCCGGCCGAGGAGGTAGTAGGGGATGAGAGTGGGAGGATCACTGGTGGAATGCACAGTGCTCTGGCTCCAGCTCCAGGCAACTCTGAGCCTTTGACTTGGGGAAAATATCATTCACGAAGAAAAAAAAATTGTTCTTTCATGGAGACCTCCTAAGCAGACTGTGCACGTGCACACTGCAGAAACAACCTAGCCCACAGGAGACACAATACTGCAATGAACCGGCCCAGTGAGTCCATCCTCATATCTGAGCTAAGGGCCCATCCCCTCTTCCAGGATGTTAATGCAGGACTCTCCTACATGGGATTGGCTACCACTATTGGCATAGGGGCGGATTTTAAAAAGCATTTACATGCGTAAATCTGGGTTTTACGCATGTAAATGCACTTTACTCGAGTAAGTGGGCTTTTGAAAATTGCTACAATATATGCCATTGAATCGTCCATAGGATTTATTCGCATAAGTGCACTTTACGTGAGTAAAGGGCTTTTGAAAATTGCTACAATAGTAGTTACATTTATGCGCGTAACTCCTTTGAAAATTACCCCCATAGAGTCCAACAGGATAAACATCCTGCATGAGACTAAATGCAAAATTGAATCTTTATGGGTAGAAATCCCTTGTGTAACGGGGAAGACTATAGTGATAGGAGTATACTACTGTCCACCTGGTCAAGATGGTGAGACGGACAGTGAAATGCTAAGAGATATTAGGGAAGCTAACCAAATTGGTAGTGCGGTAATAATGGGAGACTTCAATTACCAAAAAATAGACAGTTAGTTCTTAACACAACGAGTACAAAATCTCACAAAAAAACGTTATGCAATTCAATTTTTTCTTTCAACGTGCAACGTGAGGAAAAGGCGGTAAGGTTGGGTAAGTCAGTGCTGGAACTCCATTAACCCATGAAAATCATATGTATGTGCCTGTTTATAGTTGAATGTATGTGCGGTGAATAACTAAATCGAGCCATCCTGTTGTTTGTACTTAAAAAATCTTTTAACAATAAAACAGAGTAAGTGGATTTGAGGAGCAGAACCTTTTGGTGAAAAGCACGGAAGAATTCATGTTGATCACAGTCCCTGAAGCAGCATTAGCGAAACGTACGTTGGACTGTAGCCAAGGGCTATCCGCCCTCCGAGTGAAAACTGCCACTGGATGGTCTTCCAAATAAAACTGCCTTTGGGAGTGCGGTTGCACCGAGTGAAAATTGAAAAAGCTTCACAAAAGGAAGGTATCATTCCACTTTTGTTTTAAAGAAAATTCCATTTATAAATTGATAAAAAATAAGATAAAAAACAAGAAAGAAGTGTTTAGTAATAAAGGACATGGACCCATGATTAAGCATGACCCGAGGAGGCAATACATGAATGCAAATGAGCCTGTATGCCCACAGGTGTTATGATGGTTCTTTAGAAGAAAAAATCATATTGCACGTTGAAAGAAAAAATTGAATTGCATAACGTTTTTTTGTGAGACTTCAATTACCCCAATATTGACTGGGTAAATGTATCATCGGGACACGCTAGAGAGGTAATGTTCCTGAATGGAATAAATGATAGCTTTATGGAGCAATTGGTTAAGGAACCGATGAGAGAGGGAGCAATTTTAGATCTAATTCTCAGTGGAGCACAGGATTTGGTGAGAGAGGGAACGGAGGTGGGGCCGCTTGACAATAGTGATCATAATATGATTAAATTTGAATTAATGACTGGAAGAGGAACAGTATGCAAATCCAACGCTCTCGTGCTAAACTTTCAAAAGGGAAACTTTGATAAAATGAGAAAAATTGTTAAAAAAAAACTGAAAGGAGCAGCTATAAAAGTAAAACATGTGCAGGAGGCATGGTCATTGTTAAAAAATACCATTCTAGAAGCACAGTCCAGATGTATTCCACACATTAAGAAAGGTGGAAAGAAGGCAGAATGATTACCAGCATGGTTAAAAGGGGAGGTGAAAGAAGCTATTTTAGCCAAAAGATCTTCATTCAAAAATTGGAAGAAGGATCCAACAGAAGAAAATAGGATAATGCATAAACATTGGCAAGTTAAATGTAAGACATTGATAAGACAGGCTAAGAGAGAATTTGAAAAGAAGTTGGCCATAGAAGCAAAAACTCACAGTAAAAACTTTTTTAAATATGTCCAAAGCAGAAAGCCTGTGAGGGAGTTAGTTGGACCGTTAGATTATAAAGGGGTTAAAGGAGCACTTAGAGAAGATAAGGCCATTGCGGAAAGATTAAATTATTTCTTTGCTTCGGTGTTGACTGAAGAGGATGTTGGGGAGATACCCATACTGGAGAAGGTCTTCATGGGTAATGATTCAGATGGACCGAATCAAATCACGGTGAACCTAGAAGATGTGGTAGACCTGATTGACAAACTGAAGAGTAGTAAATCACCTGGACCAGATGGTATACACCCCAGAGTTCTGAAGGAGCTAAAAAATTAAATTTGAGACCTATTAGTAAAAGTTTGTAACCTATCATTAAAATCATCCATTGTACCTGAAGACTGGAGGATAGCTAATGTAACCCCAATATTTAAAAAGGGCTCCAGGGGTGATCCGGGAAACTACAGACCGCTTAGCCTGACTTCAGTGCCAGGAAAAATAGTGGAAAGTGTTCTAAACATCAAAATCACAGAACATATAGAAAGACATGGTTTAATGGCACAAAGTCAGCATGGCTTTACCCAAGGCAAGTCTTGCCTCACAAATCTGCTTCACTTTTTTGAAGGAGTTAATAAACATGTGGATAAAGGTGAACCGGTAGATGTAGTATACTTGGATTTTCAGAAGGCGTTTGACAAAGTTCCTCATGAGAGGCTTCTAGGAAAAGTAAAAAGTCATGGGATAGGTGGTGATGTCCGTTCGTGGATTACAAACTGGCTAAAAGACAGGAAACAGAGAGTAGGATTAAATGGACAATTTTCTCAGTGGAAAAGAGTGGGCAGTGAAGTGCCTCAGGAACCCTGCATTGGAACCCATACTTTTCAATATATTTATAAATGCTCTGGAAAGAAATACGACGAGTGAGGTAATCAAATTTGCAGATGAAACAAAATTATTCAAAGTAGTTAAATCACAAGCAGATTGTGATAAATTGCAGGAAGACCTTGTGAGACTGGAAAATTGGGCATCCAAATGGCAGATGAAATTTAATGTGGATAAGTGCAAGGTGATGCATATAGGGAAAAATAATATATGCTATAGTTACATAATGTTAGGTTCCATATTAGAAGCTACCACCCAAGAAAGAGATCTAGGTGTCATAGTGGATAACACATTGAAATCATCGGTTCAGTGTGCTGCAGCAGTCAAAAAACAAACAGAATGTTGGAAATTATTAGAAAGGGAATGGTGAATAAAATGGAAAATGTCATAATGCCTCTGTATCGCTCCATGGTGAGACTGCACCTTGAATACTGTGTACAATTCTGGTCGCCGCATCTAAAAAAAGATATAGTTGCGATGCAGAAGGTACAGAGAAGGGTGACAAAAATGATAAAGGGGATGGAACAGCTCCCCTATGAGGAAAGACTAAAGAGGTTAGGACTTTTCAGCTTAGAGAAGAGCCGGCCGAGGGAGGATATGATAGAGGTGTTTAAAATCATTAGAGGTCTAGAACAGGTAAATGTGAATCGGTTATTTACTCTTTCAGATAATAGAAGGACTAGGTGGCACTCCATGAAGTTAGCATGTGGCACATTTAAAACTAATCGGAGAAAGTTCTTTTTCACTCAACGCACAATTAAACTCTGGAATTTGTTGCCAGGGGATGTGGTTAGTGCAGTTAGTGTAGCTGGGTTTAAAAAAGGATTGGATAAGCTCTTGGAGGAGAAGTCCATATTAATTAAGTTGACTTAGAAAATAGCCACTGCTATTACTAGCAACAGTGGCATGGGATAGATTTAGTTTTTGGGTACTTGCCAGGTTCTTATGGCCTGGATTGGCCACTGTTGGAAACAGGATGCTGGGCTTGATGTACCCTTGGTCTGACCCAGTATGACATGTTCTTATGTTCTTTCTTATGAGGTCAGATTTCACTGTCTGTGTCCTGGAGGACCTGCCATGGTTGAACAGATCTGCAGCATGGCAACCAGGAAGAAGCCAGCTCATCTCATAAAGTGCTCGGGGAGCACACAATTCTTAAATCGCCCAGCCATGTTACAATGTGGTCGGGGATGGGGGGTTGGCTTCTAGAGAAGCAAATGCATGCGAAACTACAGCTGGGCCCCCACATAGGCTGGACTGATGCCCACACTCGGCGGTGGAGGGGGAGGGATGCAAAGGACACTCACGCTCAAGGTGTTCAGCTCCTCACCTCTCCACACAACTACCGCTGACTTCAGAGCCTTCACAGTCACTGCATAGTGGACCTTGGTAGCTCAGAAGTCCCGAACAAGGACCGGATCTGCCTTAGCCACCAAAACCAGATCCCCTAGGCCTTATATATCCCAGGGAGGAGTCTTTTTCTCCATTTCCCTCCCTCCCTTCATTTTTTTTGTTTTGTTCTACCACATAAGTATCCTGTCACATGTCCAAAACCAGGATCCAGGGTGTAGGGGTCTTTCCAGCTGCTGCCAACCACCGGAACACTACCAATGCCACCAATCCAACCCACTGCCAGTATAAAAACAGGAAGGAAGACTTAACTGAGGGAAGGAGGCCATGGTCACTGCCCAAGTAATCAGTGAGTTTTTTTGTGCTGTACATTTCCAGTTTTAGGTGATTTGAACCCTTAAAAATTATAAGAC
The DNA here is from genome assembly GCF_901001135.1 of Rhinatrema bivittatum. NCBI lineage: Eukaryota > Metazoa > Chordata > Amphibia > Gymnophiona > Rhinatrematidae > Rhinatrema > Rhinatrema bivittatum. Next base: position 179,970,440 of record NC_042616.1, read on the forward strand.
AAGCAGAAACATTCCAGAATGTATTTACAATATAGGGTCTAATTTATTAAATGATTTTTTCTCCTGCAAATACAGGAAGAGAAAACCTTTGATAAATTAGCTCTGAGGTGTATTCACAATAACCAGGGGAATACGCACCCTTTCCAACAATTAATGGGGGTCAAAAGTGAGCTTCTGTTCTTGCTAAACATGACTTGCATTAATATCTTCAGAGTGGTTTCACCCTTGCCCTCATCAATACCCTTGTGTGTTAGCAACCTCACACAGCATACCTATTTATCCACACTATTACTGATTAAAGAGATTGATTAATATTCAAGTACATTTTTCTATCAGAAAGAATATAGGTTTGTCTTTACGTGTGGGGTTGCTGTATTCTCAAATCTCTTTTCTTCTGGGGAAATTTATGCATCACTTTTTATCTAGTGATGCTTTTTTATTAATGAAAGCAAAGTCTGCAAGAGTCTTTCAACTGTGAAATTGGAAAACTGCTTGTTAAATTTTTTGCTATGTAAAGGCTACATTAATATTATCATAACAGTAGGCCCTGCAATGAATTATCACAATAAATATGACCTTTAAATTAAACTCAACTCCCACCTAAATCAATTGTATCTTTAGTAACAACTGAGCCATACAAGGAATTTTTGTATGTGTTGGAGAGTTTGATACTAAAAGTTTTAGTGATGTTTGCTAAACTTTTCATCTATTCATGATATGTGATCTTTTTTTTTTTTTAGAATGATATGCTAGTGTTCAAATAGCAGTTATAAAGCATTGACACTGTAGAATACCAACACTTTTGGGGGCAAGTTGGCCGCCGAGGCGTAAGACCGCAGGAGACACCGGAGGGAAAGCTGCCAAAAAAAATAAATACTTTTTTCTCTATTTCCGATTAAAATAAAATGCCACATACTAAACGTAAGGGTTGCCTAAGAGGTGAGAATATTACCTCACCATTAGAGGACCCTCGACAGCCACAGATCTCCGGATTCTTCGCAGGGCTCCACCGTCAATCCTGAAGAGCATGGTCACTGGGGGAACGGCAACGGAGCATGTGCCGTCCCCCCTGACCCTGGATACGACCTTAAGCCCCAGATCACCAAGCAAACCTGCTCACCCCGGGGACATCGCTATTCCTAGCCCTGCCTCAGTAGAGGCAGGAGCGGCCATGGTAATGGCCTGGGAGGGAACCTCTGAAGACGGACGGACAGGAGCCATGAGTGCCAGCATGATACAACAGCTGGGGGAGGCAAGTCCAGGAGGAGGTATGGAGAAACCTACAATGGCTTCCTCACCGTTAGTATCAGAGATTGCTGACCCTTCATCGATTCCAGGTACGGGGTTGAGCGGGGAAACTGAGGAGGATGAGGGGACAAAACAGCTGAGAGTGCTCTCTGTTTCTCCTCTATCTGTTAGACCAGATGCAATTTCCTTGGATGGGATTTGGACAATGTTAAGTACAATAGAGAGCTCCATCAAAACTCTTTCTGTGGCAACAATTGAAATTAAAAATCAGGCGATTAATAATAATAATTTAATAACAAATTTCACAAATAAAATGGAAGATATGGACAGACGAATGAAAATAATTGAAAATAAACAAAATAAATTGATTGAAACTGAATGTGTTAATGCCAAAAGGTTGGAAGCTCTAGAAAAAGCATTAAGAGCTCATAATCTCCGGATCTTGAACTTCCCTGTTATAAGATCAATTTCCCCGCTGAAATTGTTTAAATTATACATGAAGCAAGTTTTAAAGATTTTGAAACCAGCGTTACCAGTAGTAGTAAAAGCCATTTATCTTCAGCAAAGTGTACAAAATGCAAATGAAGATCAAGATCGCCCTTTGGATTTGACTAACATATTAGAAATGTCCTCAGAATGCGAGGTTAATCTGAGGAAACCTTTACTCGTCTCCTTTGCTTTTCTTTCAGAAAAAAAAAATCATGTAATGCATCTGTTTTTGAGAAACAGACAAATTTCTTTTTATGGCAATCCTGTATGGATATTTCCTGATGTCATTAAATCAACTCAGACACGTAGAAAGGAATTTCCAAGGATGAGACCCGGGGTTTTGAAATTGGGAGCTAGGTTTGTCCTGAAATACCCTTGCAAGGCATGCATTAGATATTTAAATGTAAATTATGTTTTCTTTGAACCAGAGCAATTGAGCACATTCTTAGCAGGGTGAACCCCTATTATAGCTCCAACAGGCCTGGTGTAATATAGTATAAGAAGTGGTAGCATACCCGGTGACCTATCATTTGAATATGCTTATTTAAAAATATATTGATGAATAATATGCTCCTTTCTGCCCCCTAATTGCTATTATTTTTCTTATAATTTAAATGTCTATAAGTAATTGGAATTGATATACTTTTTTGTTAAAATTTTCTTTTTATGATATTGTATTTGCTGTATTGGAGTTTTTCCTGGCAAAATTTCAAAAATTTGAAAATAAAGAACTAAAAAAAAAAAAAGAATACCAACATTTTATGGAACAATATTTCTACTAAATTTGTTGGATTGCATTTTTGCACAGAACTGTTAGTGAAAAAATGAAATGGCACTATATTCCTACACTCTGCTATAGATGTTGAATATTAATATTAGATTGAAATTAGGCGATTGCATTATTTGAAAATGAAATGGGAAATTTTAGCAACATTTCTCATATCATTCCATTTTGAAAAATGAACATTTTGTTTTTATTTGTTTTGTTTTAAAAAGAAAACTAGGTCATCACCACTACCAAAAATCCCCCCCAATCCAGGCCTTTCCCTGACCTCCTTCCTAGCCCCCCCCCCAGATCACCTTACCCTGATTTTGAAAATGTCTTTGTGGGGCAGGAATGATCCCTGATTGCTCCTGCCCTACAGTTGCCGCAATTACAAATGGCACTGGCAGACTGAGGCCGACACCATTGTAAATTTGTGACATATGAATGGTACTGGCCAGGCCCAGGCTGGTGCTATTTTGTATGGCAAAACTTTTTTATGGGTGCTGGCCATAGTCTGTTGGTGCCATTTGCAATAGCAGCAGCTGTTGGCAGGAACAACCAGAGATCTCTCCTGCCCCAACAAGAGGGAAAGGGAGTTGAGCATCTGGGGAGGATTGGAGGACCTCCTGTTCCCTTCATATTTTATTTTGGAGTTTTTTAATTTCATTTTTTGTTTGTTTTGTTTCATTTTAATGTGATGGATCCCCCAAGAAGAAGCCTTTTTCATCACTAAGAGGATCCCTGTATTGGATTCTGGGTCGGGGAAACTACTTAGCTTCCACTTGGGTGTTAAGCCAAACTTATGAGATGAAGATGGTTTGTTTAAGCTGTTGTATAACAGGAGCTGTCCATTAACACTAAGCCACTATGGTAGAAGGTGCGGTATCATGAATAGCCACTAGATGGCACTATGTCTGGTAAAATTACTTGAGTAAAATGTGAAAAGAGTAGTTAATGGAAGGGGAGAAATTCTGTAGCGGGCGTGTTTAACCAGTATAAAATACTGGGTTTGAGAATTGCAGAAGGAGATGGAGGGAACCCATCTGGAGAGTGGGTTTGCCTGTAATGGCCTTTCTTCTAAGAGGACCTTGCAGGAGCTTTCCCACTAAAGGAAAGGCCCGAGGCAGAGAAGTGTTTCCCCTCAAGGGGAAATGACCAGATGACCCAACCTGATTCCCGGAGATGGAGGAGAATCCAGAAGTCCCACAGTCAGTATTACGTGTACCGACCACAAAGCCCCGTGGTCGGCTGCATTCATCTCTCGACGCCGGCCCGCCAAGGCAGTCCTGGGCTTCCTGGCTGCGGTAGGGAGTTGGTATTGATGCTAGGGATATGAATCGTTTTTATAACGAATTGAAATATTGTACGATATTTCTCAATTTGTTATATATCTGTAAAAAAGCAAAACAAACATTTTTTCCCCAAACTTTTCGAGAAAATTGTTTTTCGGGTTAGTGCATGCACTAACAAAAAAAGTTTATTTTTATTATTTTTTGTTAGCGCGCGCTAAGCCGAAAAATGATTTTTCACTAAAAAAAAAAATGCCAATCCATGTGAAAACGAGATTTTCCCGCGGCCACACAAACCCGAAAGCACAAATGATCGGGCACCCGATTCACATCCTAATCGATGCTGCACCACTCCACCGCTTCTCGACGCTTTCCTCAATGCAGCAGCCCTCCTTGGGCCGAGCTGCCTCGCCGACACTGCATTGCCATCCACGCCCACACTGCCACCTTCCTCTTGGGCTAGGTGCCCCTCTACGCTTGTGTGCTTGCACGTGCCTTCCCCAAAGATTTAAAAGCCCCACAATGGGAATCACCCATGGCCCTTACTGGTGATATCACCGGCCTTCTCCTACATAAGGTAAGCTCTGACAGTTGGAGCTTGCCTTGGCAAGAAGAGCCTTTACTCTCCTGAGCTCCGTTCCAGTGTTCTTGCACTCCAGCAATCCTGTGTTCCCGCCTTCCTGCATTCCCCCCTTCCATTGCTCCTGACTCCGGACTGACCTTCGGCTTCTGACCTTATGCTGTGACCTGACTACAAGTATCGCTGCCTGCCCTGACCTTCTGCTTGGACCTGACTACGAGTATCACTGCCTGCCCTGACCTTCTGCTTGGACCTGACCTTGAGTGCTATTGCCTGGCCCTCTCCTCAAGGGAGCATCCATGCAGAGGCCCACCTAAGTCCAGCTGGCCCCGGTACCCAAGGTCTCAACCTGCGGGGAACAAGAGCTGGTATTGCTGAAGCTCCAGCTGGCCTCTGCTTCTTGACCTGCCTCGCCTGCCGACGGAGGGCACCTGTGGGGATTTCTCCCACAGGCAGCGCCAACTCCTCCTCAGTCCGAGGGTCCACTACTCCAACAGTCAGTGGGGAAGAATTGTAGTGAAGGAACATCAGAAAGGTGAGAGCCAAGAACACTGGGGAAAGTCTGTTGCTATTGCATGGATGGGCATTGAGAAGAAGCTGATGAAGGGTTACAGAGTTTTTATTGGGAATGAAGAGAATTACTGTGTGTTCAGGGAGAGAGTATTAATGCATCTTAGGTGATATGATTTACTATGAGACTAAGAGAAGGGATGAATTATGGCTTACATGAAAGGCAATTAAGAGCACTGTGTGTACTGTACTATACACTATTAGAGAGCGGGAAAAATAATTGCAAGCTCTCCTAATCAAGGAAAAGGTGTATATAATTGTTAAAGAACTAGTACTTAATCTGTACTGTATTCTTGCAAATGTCACAGCCAAGCTATGGAAGTCTATATACACTGATCAAATCAGTGATTTTCAGTTCTCTGTTACATACTCTAACTGCTGGTGGTAACACCAGGAAATATATTTTTTTTTTTCAAATATGTCTATGGCGTGAGTCCCTATTTCATTGCCTGTTGTGATTGGTGGGGACAAAGAAAGGGGCTCATAAATGGGACACTCATTGAGGTGAGATCCCCATCCAGCACAGACATTTTACACCCCTTTGACTCTGGGTCCAGGGCCACCAATTCTTCTTGAACCCTACTGAGAGACTGGTATTCAACGACTCACTCAGGTACCAGACCCTCCTACAATTTTATGTGCCTTTCCGGGGAGGCTACATTAAATATATGAAAAAAGAAATGAAAACAACAAACAAAATGGAAAAAGAAAAAAAATACAGAATGAAAAAGAAAAGAAAGTGTGTTTCGAGTAACTGCAAAGATGAAGGGACACTGACAGATATATCTTCAGCTACTCTTAGATCAGGTTACATTGTTAGCAGATGAAGCAGTTACTCAAAACTAGGAATATCAAATTCTTCTAAATAAATATATTTTATATACATACCCACAAATATATCTATCTATCTATCTATCTATCTATCTATATATATAAATAAAAAATGCTGGCAATAAATTGATTTCACAAGTGCTTTTACTATTATACGCAAAAAAAACCCCAAAGAGAACTTCGGGGAAAAAGAAAAAAAGCACTCTCACTTATCAATTAATCATACAAAAAATATATGTTTTTCCTAAAATAATTATGCTTTATTAACAATACAATGAAATGTTGATTTTTTAATTTTTACATAAAACCAGTATCAATCCCTAATACATCGTTGATTACTTTATTTCCACATAATAACAATTGTCACTAGACGTTATTTTGAACCCAAGTCCTCATAACCCTCAACTCTGTTCTGCTTCTTACCCCAATCTTTCCCTTAATGCCCTTTACATCACCAAAACATATTAATGTTGTAGTTAGTCTTTTATAATGAAAAACACCACTCTATATATTATGCTCCTAACTCTTAGGTTTCTAACAACATAATTCTAACTCCTTTATTAGTGGTGTGTTCCATTTACATAATTTTCTCTTCTATCCCAACAAGGGCCTTGTTTCGCCAACCTGGCTTCTTCAGGGGAATTTACTTGGAGAAACCAAACATCAACAGGAAATTATCACTTCCACCTCGCGTTTCTGAACAAAAAGGAGTGGATCAGAAAAAGTGCGCTCGATTCACTGTGGCTATACAGCTCCCATTGTTATATACGAACACAAAAAATCCTGAATTCAAGTGTGCGCCTTTCTGTGTCATCAAAAGCCAACCTCCACACGTGTCACCTGTGTTTACAGGTATTACCTTATTATGAGTTGGAAATCGCAATCTTCAAAGTAGAATCAAAGTTCAGAATAACAGCTAATTCTCCCTCCTTACTGTTATGAGCAACTTGGGATAAGCATTTTAATGTGTGTTTGATTCAAAAAATATCCCAGCTGTCCTTTACAATTTGATAGTTTATACAGGTGCTTCACCGTCCTTATGGCGGCATGCCTCCCTCAGCAATGACTCATTGCTGAGGGAGGCATGCCACCATAAGGACGGTGAAGCACCTGTATAAACTATCAAATGGTAAAGAACAGCCGGGATATTTTTTGAATTTTTTTACTTTTGTAGCTGCTCCTTTCAATTTTTTTCTAACAATTTTTCTCATTTTATCAAAGTTTCCCTTTTGAAAGTTTTGCACGAGAGCTTTGGATTTGCACATTGTTCCTCTTCCAGTCATTAAATCAAATTTGATCATATTATGATCACTATTGCCAAGCGGCCCCACCACCGTTACCTCTCTCACCAAGTCCTGTGCTCCACTGAGAATTAGATCTAAAATTGCTCCCTCTCTCGTCGGTTCCTGAACCAATTGCTCCATAAAGCTATCATTTATTCCATCCAGGAATGTTATCTCTCTAGCGTGTCCTGATGGTACATTTACCCAGTCAATATTAGGGTAATTGAAGTCTCCCATTATTACTGCATTACCAATTTGGTCAGCTTCCCTAATTTCTCTTAGCATTTCACTGTCCGTCTCACCATCTTGACCAGGTGGATGGTAGTATACTCCTATCACTATAGTCTTCCCCGACACACAAGGGATTTCTACCCATAAAGATTCAATTTTGTATTTAGTCTCATGCAGAATGTTTATCCTTTTGGACTCTATACCATCCCGGACATAAAGCGCCACACCTCCTCCCGAGTGCTCCTCTCTGTCATTGCGATATAATTTGTACCTCGGTATCGCACTGTCCCATTGGTTATCCTCTTACCACCATGTCTCTGAGATGCCAATTAAGTCTATGTCATCATTCACTGCTATACATTCTAATTCTCCCATCTTACTTCTTAGACTTCTGGCATTAGCATACAAACATTTCAAAGTTTGTTTTTTGTTTGTATTTTCATTCTGCTTTTTAATTGATAGGGATAAGTTAGAATTTTTTTAGCTCAGGTGAGTTTTTAGTTACAGGCAATTGGACTACTTTTCTAATTATTATCATGAGACAACACCCAGCAGGAACTCCAGTATATGCTCAACAGAGGTAAAAGCTGTATAGCTTGGAGATAGAAGTCTGTTCGGTGCTGCCAGATGACATCACCCACGTGTAATGGCTAATTCATCTGCTATCTATGGAAAACACTGTTTACAGTAAGCAAATATGCTTTCTTTCTAATTAAAATAAAAGTGCTACTACCTGCTTCACAAAGCAGACTTTCCTCTCTCACATTTAGTCAATAACATAAGGAGTCTTGGAATGGACAGCACTAAAAATAAACATTTCAATCCTAGCACTCAGAGCATATGTCCAAATTAGTCCCTTTTTTAATATCTTCTTTGTAAACTAAAACTTCAATAATTATATTACTGAAACATGAATGTATTTTACCAAAAAACAGTTTCACAGTGGTTCTTCCTAAAAAAGCAGTGCTATGACTCATTGTACTTCCAAGAAGGCATTGAGGTAACCTACAAGTAACAATGTTTAAAACGCTAAACAGCAGAGGTATGGCAAGCTGCCAAAAAAACACTGGGATGGAAAGGAACCATGTTTAAAACTTACACTTCAATGAGCATGGAGAGTTTGGATTTTTCACAACAGCCTCACTTGGTGGCTGTGGGAATTCATTTAAGGGGTTTAGATGTTTGCTTAAATATTAGTCTCAGGGAGCCTACCTTTCAAACCTATTTGCGGTACTGGATTTATACACTTTCACTGGATGTGCGGAGATTTATCCTTATATTTTATAAACTGTATAAGCAGGTTGCTAAACAGTTTGTAAAATTCAGCATAATTCTGCTCTGAAATTACGTGCATGTTTCAGCACACGCAAATATTTTCAATGCAATAAAAGCACTTATTTTACCCATTTTATAAACATACACATAAAAAATATATAATATGTATATGTAAAATCCCTGATTTATACACAGATTCTGGAATATTAATATGCATATAGAGGATAACTTTCAAAGAACTCAGATCGGCCTCATATATGCATATATAGGGCTGTGCAGAGATCTACTACAGTATTTTATAACTTCCGTATATCAGGTATGCGCAGATCATAAAATATACATATGCCTGGTTACGCACGAATTCCTGCAATGCATTGCAAGTGTGTACTTTTCCTACATATATTATAAACATATGCACATATATGTGTGAAAAAATATAATTAGCAGGTATAAAATTGTGCAAACAAGTTGTCAGATGTACTCATGTAAATCTCTTATAAAATAGCAACTTAAGCGGATATCTCTTACTCTATCCCAGAATGGCACTAGACCTCCTCTTATTCGCGTATGTAAATGTGCATGCAAAACCAAAAAATATGCACAAACTTTTGATGTTTATGTAACCCTTAGCTGATTGTTAACCCCAAGGGCATACAAACATATTTATCTTCAGGGGCTGCTCTGGATAGCAAATTCCATCCCATGCTCCACTATACCTCTACTGAAAAAACTCCACTATAACCTCTACTGAAAAAACCCAATTTGTCTCCAGACGACCCAGCCAACTTCCACCCTATAGCAAACCTTCCTTTCATCTCCAAAATCTTGGAAAGAATAGTAAATAAGCAACTCTCAGAATACTTGGACAACAACAACATCCTCGCCCCTTCTCAGTTCGGCTTTCGTAAATCTCGAAACACAGAAACCCTCCTAATCTCATTAACAGACACCATTCTCCTGAATCTCGACAAAAAACAACCATGTCTGCTCATTCTCCTCGACCTATCAACGGCATTTGACATGGTGAACCACTCTACCCATAGATCGACTATCGGACATCGGCATCAAAGGCACCGCACTCAGCTGGTTCAAGTCTTTTCTTCAAAACAGGTTTTACAAGGTCAAAATCAACAATAAAGAGTCACACCCCGTCTGTTCTACCTTGGGAGTTCCACAAGGTTCCTCCTTATCCCCAACCCTCTTCAACATCTACCTGCTCCCGCTTTGCCAGCTCCTCTCCAAACTAAATCTAACTCACTACTTATACGCAGATGATCTGCAAATACTCATCCCGGTTACTGACTCACTACATAAAACCCTTGAAGTCTGGAACACCTGCCTTCAATCCATAAACAACCTTCTAACAAGCCTCAACTTGATCCTGAAAACCAACAAGACGGAACTCCTCCTCGTCACACAAGACAGAAACTATGCAGTGTCCAGCCTTCTCCCCCCAAGTTAGAAACCTTGGAGTCATCATGGACAATCAACTGATCTTAAAAAGTTTTATCAATAACACCACAATAACACCACAAAGGATTGCTTTTTTAAACTACAAGTTCTAAAACGGTTGAGACCTCTCCTCCACTTCCAAGACTACTGTACAGTTCTCCAATCAATCATATTTTCAGAAATTGATTATTGCAACTCACTTTTGCTCAGCCTCCCAGCTAATACCATCAAACCCTTACAGATGCTGCAAAACGCCTCAGCAAGGATTCTGACTAAGACCAACAAAAGAGACCACATTACACCCATCTTGTGGAACCTGCACTGGCTCCCAATCAAATTTAGAATCTTGTACAAAGTACTAACGATCATACACAAAGCCATTCACAATATCACCCCACTGGAGTTCAAGAACCCACTTCGGCCTTGCATACCCTCCAGACCGGTGAGATCAGCATATAGAGACACCCTCTATGCCCCCCCCCCCCCCCCCCCAATCAAAACCTCATTAAGGAAGAGAGCTCTTTCCACTTCAGGCCCAACACAATGGAATTTTCTCCCTTCAGATCTCCGGCTAGAACGATGCCCGATCACCTTTAAAAAAAGACTCAAAATCTTGTTGTTCATCCAAGCCTTCTCTGAATTCAGATGACCCTTTCAGTTTATTATGCTGTTCTCTATTAGACCATCATTCAAGCAAGCCGTGCTTTTTCAGATGATCAAAATAATTTTCCACCTTGTACCTGGTCCCAGTGTCATCTTCTTAGGCACCGGGCTCTATACCTAAGTTAGTATCCAGCTCTCTGGTAAAGTTCTTTTATTTATCATCTCTGTTAAACCCAGTTCCATTGATCCAAGTTTGTTCATCCTTTTGTTTCATGTAACGCATTCTTACGTGCTTGTTATCGTTCTAATGTAAACCGAAGTGATATGTAACTTGTTACATGAATATCGGTATATAAAAGTGCTAAATAAATAAATAAATAAATACATAAATAAATAAATCTCTGGTGGGGATCCTTTTTATGGGTGTAAGCTCTCGCTTGTGGCCCAGATGATGTTATGATGCTCCTAGTATGTGTATATTGCAGCTGTTTCTCATGAGGTGAGAGACTGTAATGAATAGACACGACCAGGGTCTGGGTATTAAATAAAAGTCTACTGATTGGTTATCTTAAATTAAAGTTCATTGTCCAGAATTATGAATTTACATCTGAATGAAGGTATATGTATGATTTCCTTCTGTAGGTAGGTGTCATTTAATCAGACCTCAGGGTAGGGTCCATGGTGATTTTTTTTTTATTTTAATTTGCAATTTTTATTGTATTCCAGAAGACAGATAATAAACCAATCACATCAGGGCCCGAAGGCCTTTACATCTTACTGTGCTAATTCTCCCAGCGGCTATCTGGTAATCCTAGTGGAGGGGCCTGCAACTCTACTGCAAATCCTACCTTAGTTCATTTTCTTCCTCGGACACCCAACCAGACCTGATCCCTTGGTATTTGTGTGAAGAACCAGTTGGGGATTTCTCAATCTTGTTCTTCCATCCTCAGTTTACTGATATTTCTAGGGGACTTCTCTTGGGGAAAAGTCAGTGGGATCAGGCTAGTTTTCAGCACTGGAATCCCAGTGGGGAAGGAGGATCCAAAAGCCTGCCCACACTGTTCAAGTCCAAAAAATACATCTTAACGTTAAACTGGATACATCTTCTGCTTTCACTATCTCTTGCAGCAAGATCCATCATTGGTGCTTGCCCACCTAGCGTTTAGAGTAGGCTCACTGATTTTTGGTCCCCTGTAGAGAGCCCTTTTGCCCCAAAAGGGTACCACGCTTAAAAATCTCTCTCTGTAAATTAGTAGGAGAAGGACCCTCTGGCAGGGAGTGCACGATGAGGTATCACTTCTAACAAAATCTCCATATGGGTAAAGCTAGGAGGACTTACCAGAGGGTAGAAATCAGACATCCTTACTCTTCAACTGCTTCCTCAAACTGATCCCAAAGTGTTCTAAAATGACTGGGCTAAATAGTGTTCAGGCATCCAATCCAGGGACTGAGGGGAATGGATGGCTTCTTACTAGAGTGTTATAATACAGGAACAGTGACAGGCTGGGGGGGGAGGGGTCTGCCACATTTATAAAATAACATGAATACAAATTAAGCTACTTGTGCAAATATATGCACATTTTACACACATAACTCCTTTGAAAATTCACCCCATATCATTTTGAATATACTTGTGCGCATGCTTGAAATCACCAATTTGCTGATACCTTTTCTAGTTCACCAAGTCCATCTCCAGTTCACCTAGATCTTCAAATACTTAAATCTTTTATAAAATAGAAACTTTTACGTGCACTCCTTAACTGCACTCCAGAACATCCCTACACTGACCCTATTTTGCGCTGGTAAAATATGCAAATGAAACCAAAAACACATGTGTGCCTTTGTTGTTTAGAAAATAGTATGTATGTGGTTATATGCTACTTTCGCATATATAAGCTCTTTTTCCAAGCTGCCCTTTTGAACTTGTACTCTTAGGAAGCAAATACGATGGCAAAGCCTGAAATGGCCTACAAGTAGAGAAAAAGTGAAGGCCATCACTGAAACAGATTTTGGGTAAGATTGGGTCAGATATGGAGGGCAGTGGTAGATAGAGGGCTGAGAAGCTGGGTAAACAAAATGGAGGACAGAGAAGTAGTGTTGAGTTGCATATGAGAATTTATATGCACATCTATCCAAAGTGAACATTACAAATCTCAAATGGACAGTCTGGATATGCTATTTTGGTTTTTATCTGCTGTCATTAACTTTGTTACTATATTTCTGAATGTGATGCAGCTTACTATAGCTTCCTGCACCTACAAGGTGTACCAGGATATACCATTGCAACCAAATGCAAAGTCTGATGCCTGAGAAGTGAGGTGCACATATTATCCCTGTTATCGCTTTATATGTGAGTTTCTAATTCTTTTCATTGACACTTTCATGAAAGGTTTGTTTCTTTACAAGAAGTCTCAGATAGCCTGGGCAGACAGACAAATGTCCCCAATATTAGTTGTGCAGAATCTTTCTTGGACTCTCATTAAACCCCTTGCTGTGCATCACTTAAGGCTAAATATTTCACAGTGGTAGTCAGGAAATTAAAGTCATAGCTCACATTGTGGTTAAAGGAAGTTGCACACCTAATTACCTGTGTTCTATACCGAAAATCTGCCGCTTCATGGCTTAGATATACAGTGATGAACACCATAAGGTTTGAGAGTATGTTCTGTGCTGAGCTGAAATAAAAAAAACCATAAAACAGCATAGTAGGGGAAAAGCATATTGAAGACCTCAAATTTGTCACTATTACGAAAGAAGACAATAAGATGGGAATGTTGTCATTGCTTAAAGACCAGAAAGCCTTGGAAAATAAGACATTGAAAGTGTAGCTATTATTATTTGACTCAAGTGCTTCTGGCAGGCTGTATATTTTTCTTTCTATCATTTGGCTGGTTACAGTACCAGCCAAACCAGCTCTTTCATACCATCTAATGCTTTTTGTGCAACTCCTTTGAAATGAAAAGGAAATTTAAAAAATGCTAAAACCACGTAAAGGGAGGGGGGAAAACCCAGGAAGGAGAAGACCTGCCACGGTGTGCTAGGAAATCAGCACCCTGCACTTGTGTTTGAACTGAGAACCGTAAAGCTTAGGAACTGAACCAGTTGATCAAGCTACAAATATTTTCCACTTGCAATATTTCCATCTAAAACTTTAGTGCTCAGTCTGATTGACATGGAGGGAGTTATTTTGTTCACTAGTGATTAATGTGCCTTCTGTGGCACACATTTCCTCTGATATTGCCATAAGCCCACTGAGACAGCAAGATTTTCATTTTCATGTTTCCCCCTCATTGCTCTCTAGGATCTGGAAATACTGTCCAAGTTTGCACAAAATTGAAAATAGTAAGTAAAATACCGCTATTTGAATGAGCTTGTACTGAAGTGAGACACAGGGCCTGATTCACTAAACCTTTTCCCCATAGACCAGAGCTTCTCAATCCTGTCCTGGGGACCCACAGCCGGTAGTAGGGATGTGAATCGTTTTTCAACGATTAAAATTATCGTCCGATAATGTTAATATCGTCTTAAATCGTTATAGAACACGATACAATAGAAATTCTAACGATTTATCGTTAAAAATCGTTAAATCGTGTTAGTGCGCACTAACGGGTGTTAGTGCGCACTAACGGGAGTTAGTGCGCACTAACTCGATTTAGTGCGCACTAACTGAAAATGATACAAATAAACACTTTCCAGGTCACTGAAGGTCAGTTAGGAATGAATATGTGTTCCTATTGGCTGGCTGCCCTCTTATCTATTGATGTTACCAAGGTTACCACTGAGGTGATGGTTGGGGGGATGGGAAATGGAACTGGAAACTAACGAACACCAACAGAAAATGAAACAAAGTGTTCACACTTCCAAGGTCAGTAAAGGTCACTTAGGAATGAATATGTATGTATGTATTCCTATTGGCTGGCTGTGCTCTTATCTATTGATGTTACTAAGGCTAACACTGAGGTAATGGTTGGGGGGATGTGAAATGGAAACAGTTGGAAGCTTGACAAAAAAAGTAATGTAATGATCAGCACTCACGTGACTAGAACTTGTTTGTTTATTATTTTTGTTAGCAGGCACCTGAAATGCTAGTGCATGTTGAATTTGCCAATCACTGTGCATTTTAGAAAGGTGGTCCTGGCTGGAACTGTACACAGTTCAAATATATGTAATTGATTGTTGGTAAGTGTATTTTTTAAGTAGCCACACTGGCACAAGTATGTTTACTTTTCCTCCTACTTAACTCACTAGCTCAGCTTTGTAAGAAGGGCTTCTCTGCTTGTGTGTTGTTTTTGTTTGGTGTGAGGAGAGCAGAAACATCAGATCTTTATTCAATCTACTACAGTCATCTCTTACAGTGCCCTATCCCTATTAATACCAGGAGTGTTGTGATCTTCCTGCACACACAGTGCCCTAACCCTGGCACCAGGGGTGTTGTGATTTTCCTGCACACAGTGCCCTAACCCTGGCACCAGGGGTGTTGTGATCTTCCTGCACACAGTGCCCTAACCCTGATACCAGTCTGAGACAGCTCCCTCCCAGCATTACTAGTGAGAGGCTGGCTTCACAGACAGGGGGGAGCTGCCTGACCCTCACTCCTGACTTCCCCCATGTCCCAGCTAGTGAATGGTGTGTGGGTGAGGGGGGGGGGAGGATGGTGAAGTCTGAGACAGCTCCCTCCCTGCATTACTAGTGAGAGGCTGGCTTCACAGACAGGGGGGAGCTGCCTGACCCTCACTCCTGACTTCCCCCATGTCCCAGCTAGTGAATGGTGTGTGGGTGAGGGGGGGGGGGGAGGATGGTGAAGTCTGAGACAGCTCCCTCCCTGCATTACTAGTGAGAGGCTGGCTTCACAGACAGGGGGGAGCTGCCTGACCCTCACTCCTGACTTCCCCCATGTCCCAGCTAGTGAATGGTGTGTGGGTGAGGGGGGGGGGGAGGAAGGTGAAGTCTGAGACAGCTCCCTCCCTGCATTACTAGTGAGAGGCTGGCTTCACAGACAGGGGGGGAGCTGCCTGACCCTCACTCCTGACTTCCCCCATGTCCCAGCTAGTGAATGGTGTGTGGGTGAGGGGGGGGGGGAGGAGGATGGTGAAGTCTGAGACAGCTCCCTCCCTGCATTACTAGTGAGAGGCTGGCTTCACAGACAGGGGGGGAGCTGCCTGACCCTCACTCCTGACTTTCCCCATGTCCCAGCTAGTGAATGGTGTGTGGGTGAGGGGGGGGGGGGAGGACGATGGTGAAGTCTGAGACAGCTCCCTCCCTGCATTACTAGTGAGAGGCTGGTTTCACAGACAGGGGGGAGCTGCCTGACCCTCACTCCTGACTTCCCCCATGTCCCAGCTAGTGAATGGTGTGTGGGTGAGGGGGGGGGAGGATGGTGAAGTCTGAGACAGCTCCCTCCCTGCATTACTAGTGAGAGGCTGGCTTCACAGACAGGGGGGAGCTGCCTGACCATCACTCCTGACTTCCCCCATGTCCCAGCTAGTGAATGGTGTGTGGGTGAGGGGGGGGGGAGGATGGTGAAGTCTGAGACAGCTCCCTCCCTGCATTACTAGTGAGAGGCTGGCTTCACAGACAGGGGGGAGCTGCCTGACCCTCACTCCTGACTTCCCCCATGTCCCAGCTAGTGAATGGTGTGTGGGTGAGGGGGGGGGGGGGGAGGATGGTGAAGTCTGAGACAGCTCCCTCCCTGCATTACTAGTGAGAGGCTGGCTTCACAGACAGGGGGGAGCTGCCTGACCCTCACTCCTGACTTCCCCCATGTCCCAGCTAGTGAATGGTGTGTGGGTGAGGGGGGGGGGGAGGATGGTGAAGTCTGAGACAGCTCCCTCCCTGCATTACTAGTGAGAGGCTGGCTTCACAGACAGGGGGAGCTGCCTGACCCTCACTCCTGACTTCCCCCATGTCCCAGCTAGTGAATGGTGTGTGGGTGAGGGGGGGGGGGAGGATGGTGAAGTCTGAGACAGCTCCCTCCCTGCATTACTAGTGAGAGGCTGGCTTCACAGACAGGGGGAGCTGCCTGACCCTCACTCCTGACTTCCCCCATGTCCCAGCTAGTGAATGGTATGTGGGTGAGGGGGGGGGGGGGAGGATGGTGAAGTCTGAGACAGCTCCCTCCCTGCATTACTAGTGAGAGGCTGGCTTCACAGACAGGGGGAGCTGCCTGACCCTCACTCCTCACTTCCCCCCATGTCCCAGCTAGTGAATGGTATGTGGGTGAGGGGGGGGGGGGGAGGATGGTGAAGTCTGAGACAGCTCCCTCCCTGCATTACTAGTGAGAGGCTGGCTTTACAGACAGGGGGGAGCTGCCTGACCCTCACTCAAGCAGAGAAGCCCTTCTTACAAAGCTGAGCTAGTGAGTTAAGTAGGAGGAAAAGTAAACATACTTGTGCCAGTGTGGCTACTTAAAAAATACACTTACCAACAATCAATTACATATATTTGAACTGTGTACAGTTCCAGCCAGGACCACCTTTCTAAAATGCACAGTGATTGGCAAATTCAACATGCACGTGTCTGCTAACAAAAATAATAAACAAAGAAGTTCTAGTCACGTGAGTGCTGATCATCACATGTCAAGCTTCCAACTGTTTCCATTTCACATCCCCCCAACCATTACCTCAGTGGTAACCTTGGTAACATCAATAGATAAGAGCACAGCCACCCATAGGAATACATATTCATTCCTAAGTGACCTTTACTGACCTGGGAAGTGTGAACACTTTGTTTCATTTTCTGTTGGTGTTCGTTAGATTCCAGTTCCATTTCCCATCCCCCCAACCATCACCTCAGTGGTAACCTTGGTAACATCAATAGATAAGAGGGCTACCAGCCAATAGGAACACATATTCATTCCTAACTGACCTTCAGTGACCTGGAAAGTGTCTATTTGTATCATTTTGAGTTAGTGCACACTAACTCGAGTTAGTGCGCACTAATCGGAAAAAACGATTTTTAACGATTTTTCAACGAAATAATCGTGCCAAACACGATTTTCTTCTCCTGCCACACGATTTCTATCGTTAAGACGATATGGAAAACGATTCACATCTCTAGCCGGTAGGGTTTCCAGGATAGCCACAATGAATATGCATGACATAAATGTTATGGAGACAGAATATGCTAATTTATCTCATGCATATTCATTGTGGATATCATGAAAGCCTGACTGGCTGGGGGGTCCTCAGGACAGGTTTGGGAAGCTCTAGTATATGGGACAAGGTTTAGTAAATCAGGCCCTATATAACATATGCCACCAGTGAAATCACTGTTCAACAAAATGCCTCTCTTCTGGTTAACCCAGGGTTTCCCAATTCTCTCTTGGAGGCACACCTATCCAGTCGGGTTTTCAGGATTGCCACAATGAATAAGCATGAGATAGATGTGCATGACCCAGTATGGCATATCTTACGTTCTTATGTGGGTTTACGCAATTTATAAATTCCTGCCCATGTTGTAGGCTGAGGAATTCAGTTTACTGTCTCATTGGGTCTAATTTACCGAGACTTTGTCTCTATGAGAAAAAAAAGTTTAGTAAATAAGACACTAGGTCTTCACCTCATTATCCTTTTTTGTATATACATAGTTCTAAAGGTATAGACGTCCTATGAGTTTATAACATTTCTTCTGTTTTCCAAATACTTTTTTATATTGTTTCTTAAGCCATCTCCTTCTTCCTCATCTTTCACTCCTCTATTGCTCCATTCTATTTATTTTATTTACAATTTCTGGGTTTAGTGCAGTTTGTATGCAGTGTATGCAGGCCATGCACTGAATGTGTTTTTTCTTCAAAAAAGAAAAAAATACATTTCAATATAAATACATTTAAAATCACTCCTATCTAATGAAAAAGATAATTTTTCAGTGAGTTTGAATTTTCTGGTCGGTTGGCAAATCCTGAAAAGCTTTCTCAGTTTTGGTAAAGCACAGGCAAGGCAATTCTGAAAGTTTTCTGACAAAGTTGGATAGAACTTGTTCTAACTCTCAAAGTAAATGACTTGATGAACTAGTAGAAAATTGGCATACTGAGATCCTAAAAACTATTGATGGTATAGACAGCTTGGGAAATGTTGATTTAGGCTTTCTAAATTAGGCCCTTAGATTTGCGTAATTTAAAGAAGGCTGAATGGAGATTAGAAAGATGTTGGTGAAAAACACGACTCAAATCAAATAGACTAAAGTGAAAAGATCATTTGCAAGACTATACTGCTGTCATTGTGTCAGCAAAGAAACATATAATCTTCCCAAGATAAAGATCTCCTCTTCCCAAAACTCCAATAAGGAATTATATACTAAAGTAAAACTACTGATATGTTTTCCAATATCAGACTCTCAGTTGATAAATGCAGACCAAAGAGTCTTGTGCTGTGAGCAGTTCACAATCTATTTTATTTTTTTAAATATGCCTATTATAAATTCCCTTGCTATAAAGGAAGAACATAATCTTTTAGACAAGTGAGGAATCTAAATATCTAGAGTCAATTACTGAGAGGTCAATTACTGAGAGGTCAATTACTGAGAGTTTATCAAATTTGCTGAAGATACAAAATTATTCAGAGTAGTTAAATCACAAGCAGATTGTGATGCATTACAGGAGGACCTTGTGAGACTAGACGATTGGGCTTCCAAAATGGCAGATAAAATTTAATGTGAACAAGTGCAAGGTGTTGCATATAGGGAAAAATAACCCTTGCAGTAATTACATGATGTTAGGTTCCATATTAAGAGCTACCACCCAGGAAAAAGATCTAGGCATCATAGTGGATAATACTTTAAAATCGTCAGCTCAGTGTGCTGCAGCAGTCAAAAAAGCAAATAGAATGTTAGGAATTATTAGGAAGGGAATGGTTAATAGAACGGAAAATGTCATAATGCTTCTATATCGCTCCATGGTGAGACGACACCTTGAATACTGTGTACAGTTCTGGTCGCCACATCTCAAAAAAGATATAGTTGTGATGGAGAAAGTACAGAGAAGGGCGACCAAAATGATAAAAGAGATGGAGCAGCTCCCCTCTGAGGAAAGGCTGAAGAGGTTAGGGCTGTTCAGCTTGGAGAAGAGATGGCTGAGGGGGGATATGATAGGTGAACAATGCCAGGAGATGGGGTAGAGGGAAGATGATGATGCCAGGGATTTATGAGAAGGATGGAGGGAGAGGGAATGTGATGATGATGCCCCGGGGCTGGGGAGAAGGAAGGGAAAAAAAGCCAAGGGAGAGAGAGAGAGAGAGAGGGAAGTTGATTTAAATAGAAACAGTCCTTCCATGTCATCACATGTAGACGTTCTGTCAACCTTTGAAAATATTTTCCCTCATGTGCCTATGAAGACAAAAGCCCTTTAAGAACACTTGCAATATCCCTATGGACTCATTCAAGTCCCTGTTGCACTCTTGGACGCATGTTGCACCTCACTGTTTATCTGATCATCTTTTAAGCAGAGTAGCCGATTCTTCAGCAGTCAGAGAATGATTTTGAGGTGACAACTGGACAATCACTCTGTCCAATTTATTTTTTTTTCTAGTACATACGTCCCCTTTCATCCTTAAAAATGACAGAGGTCTGGAAGGTCTGAATCTCGAAAAACTAAGAGTTTTGCCAGGGAAACAATTGCCTTCACTCTCTTGCACCAAACTTGTTAAGGCAGCATTAGAAATGGGCAACTGACTTTTGTATTATTTTTCAAACGAATTTGCAAGGCATTCACCTTTATGTGGAAATGCTGGTCAGAATCTGGCTATTCGCATGAAAGATTTGACAAAAAAATCCTATAGCAAAAGATTTTGTGATAAAGGTGAACAATGTTAAATTCTTGTAAAATTACGAAGTGAGAAAGATATTTTCTACCCATTCTGAGTCATATTGGTATTTAAACTTGTGTCATTACTCATTAGCGTTTGCTTGTCTTGTAGTTCAGTATTCTTACTACTAAACCATACCTTACCTTTCTATATTGTGTAATAATATATATAATTACACCATTCAATAGCATTTAAATACACATTAAGCAAATTTCTTCCTTTAAGAAACAAACTGAATATTATATTTTGTCCAGCACTCCTTATAATACAAAGCGTTTGCTTTTCATTTTGCTATTAGGTAACTGGTTTAGCCAGAAGGGTGACCAAGTGAAAGTTGGGTAGTTTCATATTTGTACACTCACTCAGTAAGTTCACCCTCAAAGAGTTCTCTGACACTGTTTTAATCAAATTTAAAGACACTTGCCAAACTTGCCAATCTTTGAACTTAAAAATGTACTTTATTTCATTTATATATTTTGCATTGCTCATATTTATATTTATTGCTACGTTAAATAGTTATACTGCTTATATAATATATTATATTACTTTACTTATTACTATTTATTACCAGTTAAACTATTATTTCTTTATTTAGCTCTATGTGAAATTGTCAAACAGTTATATTGTTCCATATGTTCTACTGTTCCATGTAAAGCTCCGCTCTCTGTTGAGCAGTTCTTCGTTTTATGTAAACCGGAGTGATTTGTAGTCCCTATAAGAACTTCGGTATATAAAAATTAAAAATAAATAAATAAATAAAATAAACGTTTCCTGCATTTTCAAGTCTCATAACTTGGATGGGAAGAACAAGTATGAACGTATTCATGTTTACTGAACCTTTGCCGAGTTGTTGGAAAAGCAAAAGTGATGAGCACTTTCTGTCCTTTAGTTTTTATACCTTCCCCACAATTGCCCAAATAGATAGCTGCTAAACCTGTGCAGTGCTGGTAGCGAGATTCAGACCCAACCTCAACCTCTCTCAGTATCCTGCATTCTGGCCATTGCATAAAGCAGGGGTAGGCAACTCCGATCCCGGAGTGCCACAAACAGGTCTGATGTTCAGAATGTCCATAATGAATATCTCTGAAGTATATTTACATGCCCTGCCTCCATTGTATGTACATATATCTCACACATATTCACTGTGGAGAGCCTGACAACCAGACCAGAATTACCTGCCCCTAGCTGAAAGTATCACAAGAAGAGTGGCACTGTTATATTTTCTGCTGTCCACCTGCACTTTCTCTTGTTTAAATTTAAATGCTCAGTTGGCTTACCTGTACTGAGCAAATGGATTTCAGCACTTTTTTCAAGTCTCGTGCCACCTAATTGTTATGCTTTGCTGGTTAAACTCCTTCCTGGAAGCAATTATCACTATCATGATGAGAAAGTGTTATCTATTATTGTTCATTAAGCGAGGGCAATTGTACCAGCAGTGTGTTAGATACCTCATACTTCACAGTTCATCGATTGCAAGCATCCAAAGAAATATATTATTTCTAAAATAGATTCTGCCATCTGAACCAAATCTTTCTTTTAGTAAGACATTAACAGCTTGATTTTCAAAAAGACTGGTGCACACTACCCTCTTTTATGCATGTAAGTGGCACTTTGAAAATCAATTAGGGGTTTGAGCATGTAAAAGAATGCCCAAAATCCCATTTCACACACACTTTTATCTGCACTAGCAAGAGGCATTACTGGGGATAGAGAAAGGATGGTGAAAGCATTTAAGTGCATACTTTAGATTTTTGAAACTATGCATATCAAGGACCTCCGGATTTTTATTTTATTTTTTTTTACATCCCTCACGGCTTCACTAGATTGCCTTCCTTTCTGTTTTTTGGGCCCCTCGGGTGGAGAGCTACATATAAGATTAGTGATAGGAAGTCAGGAAGAGCTCCTGAAGAATGTCTATTATAAAGCCTCTCATATGGACCTTTTTATTTTTTGGCTTACCATATAAGCCTCTTGCAATGCAAGGAATAATGGGCATTTAAAATTCAAACAGTTTAAGTTTCTGCAATGGGAATACTATGGATAAAATGGACATTTTCAAGAATATGGACATTTAAACACATACACTAACCAAACCAAGATAAATACCAGAGCTTGAGACTTTTCCAGTATTTGAGCTTTCTGCTGAAAGAAATGTTTCACAATATTTAAAAGTTAAAGCTATAACAGTTTTCAGCTGCAGAACAAGTGGATTCTGTTGCTGGGGTAAACAAGAATCTTGTTGGAACTTGTCTTGATGAGAATGAGGACATGGAGGTGAGCCCAAAAGGCTCAGCATTGCCAAGTACTGATCGAATGATGAGAGCTGCAAAACTGTGCGTCATACATATTCTATAAGAAGAGAACAACCAATCAGGAATGGTTTCATATTCAGAACCTTATACCACTCCTGTTACATGGAGAGAAGTCAATACAAATTTGAACATTTTGGTCTCTTTGACCCAAATAATCCAGACTCCCTGACATTTAAGGGGTTTGGATTTATGCTGAAATCCAACTAATGAGATGAAAGACATGCAGTCTTGCTCCTTGATTGAATAAGACAGCACCATAGAAGAGTGAAATTTGAGCCTAGAATTTTGGCAAAACCTCAGCCCCATTGACTCCAGACCAAACACTCAGCCCAACATATGCAGGCAATGCAAGACATCAGCCCCAATGATGACAACTTGGGCAGATGACCAGACCTTGAACTTATGACCATTCAGCTAGCTCCATCTTAAAGCAGATATAATCAGCCCAGCCAACCATGCTGAGGTGGGCCTAGGACCAGAAGGAGATATGAAGAGGCAATAAGGACTGCTGGCCGTGTTATAAGATACTTCACTTCAGGAGCGGTAAGAAAAGAGAGGAAACTGGGTAGTTAGAAAGCACTATTTCCATATCATATAGTATGGGCAATTGAAAATTGAATAATTGAACTTTGAAATATAAATTTACCTATACATATTATTTAGCATCTCTAACTTACATTATATACATTATCTCATATCCTTAGAATCCAGAAAATGTGAAAGGTTCCAGAGTGAATATGTACTGCATGGTCTGTAGGTATACATTACCCATCATCCTATTCTCCAACTGGGCTTAAATCACAAGGGCATAAAATAATTGTGACATAGGCATTTCAATTAAACATTATAAAAAACATTTTATTTCACATTAACAATTAAACATTTTATTTCAAGTTAACAACACACCACATGATATAATTACAAACAATACAATATAAAAAATATTTAAAGATATAACTCATGAGAGCTACCAGTAAATAAACTAATAAAAATCTCCAGAGAGACATTCATTTATACACACAAAAACCCATCCATTCACAGTCTCAAACTTACACATCCAACCCAATTATAAAAATGCGAATACAAAAATAAAAAAATATTATTGCACTACATTGATGAGTTCGTGGACCCTTGAACCGGCTAAGGATGATGAAAGCACACTGTGAGAAGGCCCACAGCGGAGGTCGTAGCCGGGAGGTGGATCAAGTTAGAAGACCCACCAAATTTTTACCGCTGGAAGCCCGAGAGCCCCCCGGGAGGAGCCTTTGAGGATTCGAGCCACTTGGACTTAGGTGCAGTCTCCTGAAGACGAGTCTCTGAAGAGTTGTCCAGATCAAGACAGGCAGCAGACAAGCAAAACGTGGAACAAACCAGGAGTCAGGGCAGGTGGCAGACAGCAGAGACCGAAGACGAACCAGGGGTCGAGACAGGCAGCAAGCAGAATATAAGAAGACAAGCTGAAGTCAGGAGCCAGGAGACGAGCCAAGTCAGGAGCCAGGAGATGAAGGAACAAGAAGAGGACTGCAATTACTAACCTCAAGGAGGAAACCTCGTTGCAAGACCAAGAGTGGAGCTAGTGCAGGGTTTAAAAACCCTGAAGGCATCTGATGTCATCCCCGGGGCGGTGCTGTCTTTCCCGTGCTGGTCCAAGTCCCTGCGCGCACGCACACCTAGTGGGTGGGGCCAGCTGGAGAGCGTCGGCGGTGTCTCCCTCGAGGAGGGATCACTGTGGGAAGGGCCTTGCAAAGCCTGAATAGAGCGTCACGGTCCCCAGAGCAGCCCTGAGGTAGGAGAAGGGTCCAACCGCGGACCTCCATGGGTTGGGACCGCAACATATATTCACAAATCAAGTGATCTTCCTCAACATATTTCAATAAATGACAATTTGCAACATTACTTTCATAATCTTTTTATAAATGATGAACTCTTCAGTTTTGCTCACAAGTCTCGCTTTTGATTTTACTCTTCAATATTGCTCTTGATTTTACTCTTAACATCCACCCATTTGTACATGAAGATAACTTCAAACTCATGTACTCGAACTTGCTTTCAGCTCATGGCTCAACCTGACAAGGGCCCCTTGTTTCATCCGAACGGCTTCCTCAGGGATTAGTAACACTGTGTTACCCGATATCTCAACTGACTTCACTAACATACACTTCACACTGATTCATTCAAAAATATTGTAGATTGTTAGGATTGTAAATTACAAGCTTGTATTCTGATCGTGATGTCTGTGACAACGTTTTTTGCACTGGAGTAATTTACCCTTATAACCATGCAGTTTCTCAAAAATCCATTGAGGCCCCTGTGACTCCTCCAATTGGACCTCCTGGTGCACAGGATGGAGGATACCCTGCAAGGAAATCTAAAGGGCCCTTTCCTATTTCACACAGCTGATACAGATGACAGGATCATTTCAATAAATGGCTCCCCATGTGAGAAACTTAGGAGGTGTGATATGACTTCCAACACACTTTGCCTAGCTGACTGAATTTCTGCTTGATGTACATGCATGTGCCTCTGTGAATGTAATGACCCCCTGGGGTTTATTACTAATATTGCCCTAGTGCAACTCGTTTAGCTAGGGATGGACAAGTGAAGAATATAGGGCTACACTAATTGGTACAGCTCAACCCTTTGAGGGTAATAAAAGAAGCTCTCTTCCTAAGAGCTTGGGGCAGTGCAGTCTAAGTTTTAAGTTGACGGAGGTGGAGCTTTGCCATTTTGGGGATTTTTGGGCCTAGCCACTCCAGCCTGGTATCCTTGAAGTAGGTCAGGGAGCTGCTCTTCCAGTCCACTCACTGACTGATAGGGATTGCAATCCAGGTTGCTTTGGGCTTTTTCTAAATTTTCCTTTGTAATAAGCCTGTGAGACCCCTAGGCATTACTTGGAGAGAGATCATGGAGAAAACTTTCCCTGGGGTGTCCAGGATAGAGAATACCTGCCTTTTTGCACCTTCCTGGAGGAGAGATAAATGGTGGTGACCTGCTGCAAGGACCTTCTGGTGATTTTTGGACTTAGTTTGGGAAAATATTTATTGGTTGGAAGAATTTTTCTGCCCCCTTCCTATCCTGGAGAAAGAACATCTGAGAGCTGTCTGTTCCTCTTCCATCTAGGGAGTGCATGAAAGAGACATCTGGAGAACCGTGAGTAAGATTGAATTAATCCTGAGGACCCCTGCTTGAAGTCTTCACCTCGGGAAAGGTAAGGATTGGGACTCTGTGCTGAGACTTATATCCTTTTTGTAACCAGTTTGAATTTCTGCCCAAACAAGGATACCACTGGCTATCTAGTAACTATTTTTGAGAGAGAGACTCTTTATAAAGCTTATATAGTGGTCAACTATTTATATCACTATAGGATAGAGAGAGAGAGAGCACATCTAGCTTAGCACACATAATTGCCATCTATTTATACCACTATAGGAGGGTCCTCTAGTAACTCGAGGTGAGGTTTTGGTGGTGGGCAAGGGTTTTGGGGCCAGTTTTACATGCACAGAGACGTATGAACAGCACAGTACACATCAAGTTAGGGCGAAAGAACTTTGTAGAAATCTCATCTTTGCGTGACTTTCCTCTCTCAAAATCATGTCAAATCTTCACTGATGTGTACTGTGCTGTTCATACGTCTCACTGTGCATGTAAAACTGGCCCTAAAACCCTAGACCACCACCAAAACCTCACCTCGAGTTACTAGAGGACCCTCCTATAGTGGTATAAATAGATGACACTTAGGTGTGCTACCCTAGAGGTGCTCCCTCTCTCTCTCTCCCCAAACAGAGTTTGTGATAAATATCTTGAAATTTCATTTTGGGCATATCATGCAGCTTAATGCCAGGAAAAAAGGTGTAGTTATTTCTGGCATTAAAAGCGTGCAATAACATGCATTATAATATCACACAGCTGCAATAATGCCCCTCATTTTCATAGATCCCGCCCAAACTCCTCCCCAACTCCTCCCCTTTAACTAAATTTTAAAAATTTGCATTCGTGCCACACGTTGCGATAAATTTCGCAGGCGATAGGGCCCTAATGCCTGCAATAACACCATAACACATTTTGATAAACGATCCTGTGAGACACCAACAGTAAAGTTTAACTTTGGACCCTCCATCTGAGTCTCCTTCATGGTTTATTTGGCACCCACATCACTTGCAGAGGCAAAAGAAGGTATACTTCCCCAGGATAAAGAGGGAACAAGACCCCTGCCACCTAGGTCCTCAAAAGAGAAATTCTTTCCCACCTGTCCAATAAAGAACCCTGTCCTGAAGTGAAAGAGACTGCAAGAGATTCTATAAGTGGAGCCAGTCCTAAGAACTAAAATTTGTTTAATGGCCCCAGGGGTAATTAGCAGCTACTCCAAGATGGGGTTACATGAGAGACCCTCACATCTTATGAACATTTAAGCTTTTATAATGTGTTCTCTAAAGTTCTTTATTCTTTTTCTGTTAAAGGAAAATACAGTTTATGTGGTCATTGTTTAAAGTTAAGTCCTGTTGAAGGATTATACTATGTTAGTGGTGCAGTGGTCAGCCCCCTGGTGTCAACCAATAGATTGTTGCTATTTGTACCATAAAAACCTCCAAAAAAAGGGAGGCTTTCTGTGAGAAATAAAGAGCTAATTCATAACATCATTATGAGAACAGCTGCCATGAGGGAACAAGAACCTGTGAAAAGTAGAATGAATATAGGGGAAAAAAAAGTGAAAAAAAAGAAATAAAGCATTAACATTTGGTTAAAAGCAGGGGAGAGGGAAAGAAAGTAAGAGCAATCAACGTGTATGTTAAAATAAAACACACATTTTATAATTACAGTATTTTATCATTTTAACCAACAATGTTACAGACACACTGACACCAGTTGTCTCTGGTGTTTTAAAGTTGCTACATAGCAAAATGATTGGTAGCAGGGGAAAATGTGTCCTTTAAATTTATTATTATTTTTTTCTTTGCATTTTTGTTATCTTTAATCAAGGTAGTGGTGAGGCTCAGCAGTGCCTACCATCTGCCATAGCAGACCTCTTTTCTATTAGTACTACCAGAAGAAATCCTGTCTTGTTTACCTTTATTGACAAACATTGCTCATCCTAGTTATGGCTTCTTATATTAGTCAATTATATTCTGCTATAAAATATGACGTCTGAGCCCGAAATAAAATACTTCAGTTAATGTAATCTACCAGCCAGCTATGCGTGGCAAAATCAAGCTATTGCTTGCATGCTAACTTCATGTGAACAATATAGAAAATGTAAAAGGGTAATCATTAGCGGTGTGTTCACGGAGAGGCTGAATCTGATTATGTATCCAGCTTTTCAACAAAGAAATCAACAACTTGAAATAAAAATGTATATAAATTGTTTAACAATAGCGAACAAGTGGGGGAAATATGGGAATGCTTTCCAACATATATTTGTGGAAGGCGGCGATGGGGTTCTCGCATTCTATATACTGAACGCATTCTATGCTTCGGGATGGTTTTTCCACTTGTTGCAACCATGAGGTAAGTGGGAGAAGAAAGCGCAAGTTGGAAGGTCCTGAAACCTGAGGAATGACTGTGGTGATTACAGGAGGCAGGCAGAACTTGCAGAGTGTGGGTTAAAAAAGCCCCCTTTCTACACTCCAGCGGCCTGGCCTAGAACAAAACTGAAGCAATAGTCCAGTTTGCTCAGTAACCTCAAAGCATTCAGGAGTAAATTTAAATCGTAGAAAGCAAGTAAGGTGTGTGGATGTGTGTGGGGTGTGAAGAGTATGTGTGGTATGAGGGCTGTATGTTCAGGGATGTGTGTATGTGCAGGGGGGCAATTCAATGTGTCTATATCAGTGTGTGTGTGTGTGTGGGGGGGGGGGGGGGGGGGGGGGTTGAATGTTTGTTAGTGATTTGAAGCCCCCCAATTTTTTTTTTTCGTATTTCAGTTTGTTTAATGGTTTTGTTCTGTTTGGTTCATTCCTGAAACAAAAACACTAACCCCCCACAAAAAAAAACACCAGAAAAACGCAAACAAGCCAGACCTCCTGTGGACCTTCCATCACTTCCTGCCCTGTAAAATTCACCCTGTGTCCAGGGCCGGTGCAAGAGTATCCAGTGCCCTAGCAAACCTTTGTTCATGCACCCTTTTCCCTCAACTTTACCTATTGGCAGCAGCTCCAGCACAGTCTTTCTTCCTACTGCCAGCAGTGGCTCTAACACACTCTTCTCTTCTTCGCCAGTATTGACTTTGGCATGGCATCTCTCTGTGCCTTGCACTGGCGGGATTTTCCAGCCCCCAACGTTTTGGTGCTCTAGGCAACCACCTATTTTGGTTAATGGAAGCACTGGCCTGCCCAACTGGGCTGAGAGGGGGGCCTCCCCAGGCCCCTCTAACCCCTGTCATAAAAATTGAGCTTGGGGCCCAGACCTACCTGGTTGCGCCTCCCTGGACCTCCTCCTGCCCTCGTAAGTACTGTCCATGCTGGTGCTGGGGACCTCCCTCCCTTGTCCCCATTTGCCCCCTTAGCTCTGGTCCAGATAAAAGAAAAGTAAGGTTCGGAAGGAAGCCCACTCACTCCAGCCCTGACGCCTGCATCTTTAAAAACGGCACTGGCCACCTGGAGGGCATTGCCAAACTAATGTCACTTCAATGCAGATCTCCAATATGGCTGGTGCCATTATGTTATATGGCCGTATGCTTGAATTTCACAGGGTGGTTGGAAGGCCATGGGGAGGCCCCTATTGTTTCATTATAGCAATAAATATGAAGATATTTGAAAACTTTCATGCATTTTCGTGGGAGCCATTTTTGGTTCATTCACTCAGAATGAACCAAAAATGGCCTCATTCATTGCATTTTTAGTATTTGTTTTAAACAAATGTGCATCCCTAGTGTTTGTGAAGGGATTGTATTTAGGGGAAGAGCTTGGGGGGGGGGGGGGGAGTTTGGATGTATCTGAGTGAGTAGATGGAATGAGAAGTGAGCTAAGTTTGGAGAATAGTCGTGACTGTCAGGTAAGTTTCAATACAAATGATGCTGTTATATATTTTGGTATGTACTCTGAATCCAAATAAAGGGTGAGACACTGATGTCTACGAAGCAGAAAAGAGACCTCAGGGTCAATATATCTGATGATGTCAAGGTAGAGAAAAAGTGTGACATGTGTGACAAGGTTGTGGCTGGAGCCCAAAGGATACTAGAGTGCACAGGGAGAGGTGTAGCTTGTAGAACTGAGATGGTGATTATATCATGATACTGATTATTAGTGAGATCATACTACTTCTGCTACTACTACTATTTATCATTCCTTAAAAGTTACTACAATTGTACAGACACACACAAGATATAGTCCCTGCTTTGTGGAGCTTACAGCGTAGTCAAGACAAATATAGCTACTCTAATCCAAAGTTCTTACAGGTATCTGTTGGCATGCATCTTCTCCCCCCAGGAGATTAGTGCAGAGATGTGTCCTTGCCAACTCCAACTGCAGCTGGTGGATGATTTCTTGAGTGTTAAACTGTTACCTGTGGATCCCTTGTTTGATCAGTGGATGAATTATGGTGAAGTTACAGAATGGGGACCTGAGTTTTGGGAATGGCCTTGTTCTGCTTTCCACACGTTGTCCAATTCACAGAATTTTGGATGAGCATATTGATGGTGGTGTTGGTTTCAGAACTGTGTGAAAGTGTTTGAAATTGGTTCAAGATTGGGTTCCAGTTCAAGACCTTGGGGCTTCTGCAGCTCTCCAGTATGATATATCTGATTGTCTCACATTTCCATGGCTAAGGGAAGTTCATGATCTGTGTTGCAAAGTATTTTATAATTGTTTTTCTCCAGCAGATGGCAGCAGTTTCAGTTATTTTTTTCTTTTCAGGCAAATAATGATTCTGTGCTGGCTGCAGTAGGCATTCAGTGGGCCCAACTCATGTCTGAAAGAGATCAACTGTTAGGATGTCTCTGTTTATTACTTTATTAATTTACCTTCTGTAATGTATCTATTAAAAAAAAGATTAATGATATAGTTCCCATATTATTTAGTATGTTTTTTCTGGAGGTGAATGTAAGGGGCCTAGCTGTTACTAGTAGAATAGTGGACTTTTTATTCTTTAGAAAGGAGGATCTTTCAGCAATGGAGAGTTCATAGGGAGTTCAAGAGAAGCATTTAGTTACAGGAGAATTCTTCCCCCATAAAGAATGGGTTTGAGGTGGTATAAAAGTGCTTTCCAGAAGGAACAGCAAGAAGTTGTAGCCCATCCTAGAGTTCCAGTTTTGTATCTGTGGAAGAGGAAAAATTCTTCTGCAAGAAGCAATGGTTACCCAGGAACATCTAACCATCTAAACCATGTGGGACAATTTGTCTTTGTCTGGGAGTATTTTGGGAACTTTCAGGAAGAACTCTATTTTTTCCTTTGGCTAAGCAACAGAAAGCCTGTGGGAGAAGGTGTAGAGGTGTCAACATACTTGGGAACTTTTGATTTCCAGTCACCCTGAGATTACTAAGGCTTAGCGGGGGTGAAAGCGTGAGAGGGGTAAGGGCAGGCAAGACTGGATACACACAAACCTATTCTCATAGACATACACTAACACACTCACATGTTCATGCTCATTCTCACATGTCGTCTCTCACCTCTCATTCTCTCACACATTCTCACATGCTCACTTACACCTTTACTCCTCTCATTCATCCCATACAGGCTCTCACATATACAAGTGCTCATTCACTCACTTATCTCCCTCTTGCATGTATACATGCCCACTCACTCTCACACCCCATGCTCATGCTCACTCTCACTGTCACTTCTCTTTCTCCTTCACAAACACACACATTTCCTCTCATAGACATGCTCACTCATTCTCTTTCCCCTCTCCTGGAGCTCACCAGGAACAGCAGCCTTCTCCTCGGGTCCCCGGAATGGCAGCAGCCTCTTTCTTCTGGCTGACACAGCTGATTGGTTTCCTCCTCCTTCTCTGCTGCAGGAGCAAATGCTGCCCGTTTCTTCTTCTGGAGGTCCAATGCTCATCCTTTGCCCGCATGCACCCAACGTTGTGCCTATTGCTTCTTCAGCTGCATGGGCCTGACTTTGTTTCTCTTCTTCCCGGTCCATGTGGCTTGATGCTTCTCCTTCAGCTGCGCAAGCCCAATGTGATTAATGCTCTTTTTTTCTTCCCACTAGCTTGGCTTCTTCTTCCGGGGCCTACATAGGTCTGCTTCTGCCATAGCAGCCAGAGTTTTCCAATGATGGCCTGGAGACCCTGCAATTGCTTTAGAATTCTGGAGTCTCTGGGCCAAATCCAAAGAGTTCCCAGTACTGGTGTCAGTGAGTAAGAAGATTTAAGCTGAATAAAAATCGTGTGTGCAGTAAGAGACTTGGGGAGAGTTGAAAAGAACTGTATCTGATTGTATTTTTTGGACTTTATTTTGTGCCTGCTGAAACTTTTCCATTTTTCTTCATGTAAACTTTATTTCTAGTTTGGAACACACTTTTTCTGGAATAGACTATTTATTTCTGGTTTTTCCCCTCATTTTTGGACTTTGGTATGGACAGTGTAACTCTCTCCAATGCCCTGCAGGACAATTCCTGGCCCCATCCCAGAGAATTAGAGAACTTCACCACCCTAGACTGGAGGATGGCTAACGTAACATCAATTTTTAAAAAGGGTTCCAGGAATGATCTGGGACTCTAGACTGGTGAGCATGATGTTGGTGCCAGAAGCTATACTTTAAAGCAAAATCAATGTTGCTCGGGCAACCCTATTGAGATGGAAGGCATTTTTGTTGAAAAAGCATAGTTGTTGCTCTTGGAGCTTTATTCTTACTTCAATTTCCCTACAAATGTCAGGTTAGATTAGATAATAATAAATATCTTTTCTTTGATCCTGATCAACTAGAAGGATTTCTTCAAACTCAAGGATTACTTCTTGTTGTATCTTCCTAGATAATTAAGTGGCTATTCCGGTTTAGCAAGTAAGTAATTGTTTGGAATACCAAGTGCCTTATATTTTCTCTTGGTTTTTCCTAGTTTTCCCCCATGTAGAGACCTCTTTGTATAATTATTTTTTTCTTATGTTATTTTTCTTCTTTTTAATTCCATGTAATGAAAATGTCAAATTTGTTGATTTACATTTATTTGAAATAAAGAAAACATAAATACAAAACCAAAATTACTGAACATATAGGCATGAATTAATTGGGAAAAGTCAATATGGTTTTAGCAAAGGGAAGTCGTGTCTTTCAAATCTATTACGTATTTTAAAGGAGTAATAAAATAAATATATAAATAAGGATGAACCAGTTGATATAAGGTATTTGGATTTTCAGAAAACATTTTACAAAATCCCCCAAGAGACTCCTCAGGAAATTATGAAGCCATGGGACAGGAGGCAGTATCCTATTGTGAACTGTTAACTGGTTAAAAGACATGGAAACATGACAGCAGAAAAGACCAAACAGCGTATCTAGTCTATCCATCCATACAACTGCTTAGGTCCATAAAGCCTACCACTTCCTCAGAGATTCCCTGTGCTTATCTCATGCTTCCTTAAATTCAGTTACTGTCCTCCACTGGGAGGCTGTCCTCCACTTGGAGGCTGTTCCATGCATCCACTACCATTTCTGTAAAGAAATACTTTCTTAGATTACTCCTCAGTCTTTCCTCTTTCACCTACATCCCAAAGTCCCTTGTTCCAGAGTCTACTTTCCATTGAAAGAGATCTGCCTCCATTGATACTTCTGAGTTACTGTTGCATTTGATGGCTCGTGGGCTGTCCCCATGAGTCATCACTCTTACTTTTATGACCAGTATGCTCCACCCGACCCTTGCTGTCCCCAAAGTGGTGGGAAGCCGCCAATCCCTCCCACAGCAGGATGCTGCCAAACACCACTAGCTCCTCTCTCTTCCATGCCCTAAGCATGCATGCGGCCAACATCAGGACTCTTAAAGGAGCCATGGCCAGAAAGTCCCCACAGGTCCTACTGATGACATCATTCCTTTTACCCTATATAAGAGCAGCTCTCTCAATGCACTGTGCCTCAGCAATAGGTTCAGCTACAGTTTAGTAGTGTGTTTTGCATCCCAGCATTCCTGCCTTTGTTCCAGCTTGTCTCCAATCTTTGTTCTGGGCCTTACCCGCTAGCCTCAGCCTATCTGTCCTTCTTCCTCTCCTTCAGACAGATACCTGGTTTTGACCTCTGCCTGGATTTCAGATACACCTGACTTCCGCCTACCTCTGACCATTGCCTGGACCCTGGATATGACTGGCTGCTACCTGACTATGACCCTACATGACATCAGACCTTTTCTTCTGTCACCAGCAAGGGTCCACAGACACAATAGTTTGCTGAGGCCATGGACTCGGCAGACTTGACGTCACTTCAGGCCATCCACGGCATAGCTTGCAGGCTGCAAGACCAATAGGTGCTTTGGAGCTCCCGGACACAATGATGGCCCAGCTCACCAAATGCTTGGATGCCCTGATCATGCCAACTGCCCCGCCTCCATGGTACCAGTACAGCCACCTCCCTCTGTACCCAGTCATCCAGTTCTCCCACTGCCAGCTCCTGCCAGGTATGTCGGGGATCCAAACAGTGTCAAGAATTTCTCAATCAGTGCAAGATGCACTTCCAGCTACAGTCTCCACTGTTCCCAGATGACCAAGCCAAGGCTACATATATTCTTTCATTGCTCGATGGAGCTGCACGATGGAGCTGCACTGACTTGGGCTTCCCATTTTTGGGAATAAGGGGACTCCATCTTGCTCAACCTCCAACAATTCACAGAACAATTATGCTCTGTATTTAAGGAGTCAGGTTGAGCAGCGGTGTTGGCATTTAATTAAAAAAGTCTCCTGGACCTTAGGTGAGTGCGCTGTGAAATTCAGGATACTAGCCTCAGAATTAAACTGGCGAGATAAGAACCTAGTTACCATCTATCTGGAGGGCATCTCTGGGAGAATCAAGGAAGAGCTTGCTGCCCAGGAGCTCCTCACCTCATTAGAGGCTTTCATTACCCTAACTGGTAAGACTGATCAATGTTTTCAGCAAAGAAATGTCCTTTTGGCACCCTGCTTCCAATGCCCACTCTTACCCATTGCTGCCACACCTTTGGCCTCTCCTCATCCTTCTCAGGAACCAATGCAGTTAGGCCTCTGCTGCTTAGCCCCAGAAGAAAGGCTCTGTTGTAGCTAACAGGGCCTTGGTGTCTACTGCACAGCCCAAAGCGACCTCCTGGCCCAATCTCCAGAGAGACTGGAAAATTTAAACACCTAGGCTCCCTCAGGGAGAAGACCCTAAGCCATACCATCCTGGCTCCACAACTCCTTCTGCCAGTCACCCTAGAACTGGGACCTGCATGCTTCTCTACTCAGATCATTGTAGATTCCAGCTCAGGAGGAAATGTCATCCTACAAGACCTGGTCAACCAACTCCAAATATCCACGGTCCATATGACTTCCCTGCATGTGATTTCCTCAGTCTATTGGGATCCACTTTCAGGACAAGTTATTCGGTTCACGGAACCTTTAATCCTCTGCACCGGCCTCTTACACTTCGAGAAGATCAACTTCCATGCAGCTTCAACATTTGAGAACAGCACTGAGTGCCCCATCCATGAACCTGCTCCATTCCTTTTCCACCATATCTACTCCATCTACATCATGTAGGAGAGTCTGCGGGAATATAGATAAAGTGTGGCAAGGTTGCAAAACATATAGCCTTTAGTGGAAAGGCCATGCCTCATTGTTCCCCTCATTGCTTTTTGTGAGGGACTTACCATTTACTTTCTGCAGCCTTGTGTCTGCTGCAACATCTGTCTTTTTTCAAAGGGTTCCCAGTTCTCTTACTTTACCATGCAGGATATAGAACACATTTGTGCACAATTTTGGTGATGGCTAAGAACTTGTGGAATTGCCCTTTATTTGAGTTATACAATAATGCTAGGAAAATATGTTGTCTTCTGCGATTGTTTTGCTAGGAAATACAATTGAACATAAAAATTGCCAAGCTGGGTCAGACGAAGGTTGATCAAGCCCTGCATCCTTTGTCTGAAAGTGGCCAATCCAGGTCACAAATACCTAGCAGGATCCCAAAGAATAGATCTAATCCTTCTGGCTCATAACCAGGGATAAGCAATAGCTTTCCCAAGTGTACCTGTCTAATACTGGTTTATGGACTTTTCTTCCAGGAACTTGTCTAAACCCTTTCAAAACACAGCTACATTTACTGCTTTCAACACCTCCTCTGGCAAAAAATTGCACAGTTTAATTGTGCACTGAATAAAACATTTTATCTGATTTGTTTTAAATGTGCTACCTATTAGCCCCATGGAGGGTCCAATAAATCAAGTACTATTTGAAAAAGCAAATAACCATTTTCTGATTACCAATTTCATCCATATTGTGGTTTTTATAGACCTTTATCATCTCATTTTCAGTTGTTTTTTCTCCATGCTTAACCTATTAAGCCTTTTTCCATCCCCTTTATCATTTTGTACACGCTTATCAGTAACTTTTCTAGTTCTGCTATATCTTTTTTGAGATGGGGCAACCAGAACTACAACACTCAAGTTGTGGTCACAATATGGATTGATACAGAGGTATTATGAATTATGATATACTTTATTTTATTTTCCATCCGTTTCCTAATAACACCTAACATTCTATGTGCATTTTTACCCACCACCATATAACATATGCTTCACCCAACATTATGTATCCCATAATTTGTTATCCCAGATTATTTCCCTGTTCATTGTTTTGTTACCCAGGTTATCCAAGTTATTTCTACCCTTTTCATTGTAAAACAAGACTTTGTCTCTGTTAATGTCGCTAGTTTTAATGTAAACCGAAGTGATAATTAATCTTGTTAATTGAACCTCGGTATATAAAGTTATAAATAAATAACAGACAGCTATGGATGTGCAAGCCCAACATTTTTGTTTTGGCTTCTTTTTTCTTTGAGGGTACTTTTTTTTTTTATAGTTTGTTTAATGTTGTTTTCTATTCATTTTTTTTACAGAACCAAAAAAAATTACCCCCCCCCCCCCCCCCCCACCAAAAGTTCCAAAAAGACAAACAAAAAAGAACTGAAACGGATCCCCATGGCCCTCGCCAATCTCTTCCTGCCCCCCAAAAAACGTAAACTGGGGCCTCCATGGCCCTCTCCAGCCCTCCTCCCTTCCCTTCCTCTTAATAGAAAACAAGGGTCCAGGCCTACCCAGCTGGGCTTAGCCAAAACCAGTAGGGGCCCCCTTGGATTCCTCTGACCCTTCACCCTTGATCAAATGTTGGGGGTCAGGGATGTCCCCAGCCCCCACTTATCCCATTGATCCCCAGCTGCGTCTGCTCTGGATGGTAGTAGCTTTAAAAATGGTGCCGCCCTCATTAAGGCCGATGTCAGTGCGTCACTCAGCTTTATAACATAATGACACCAGCTGCACACCTGAGGCAGGATTCGAAGTGACACCACTTCGGCATTGGCCTGATTAATGTCGGCACCATTTTTAAAGCTACCACCAGCGAGGGCAGTAGCAAGTGGGGATCACTTTTGCCCTTTAGACCTAGTGATTTGTTACTCTTTAGTTTTCAGTTTTTCTATTACATCTTCCTGGTTCACTGTGATCTGCTGTGGTTCCTCTAAATCACCCCCTCGGAGAATGTTTCTAGCACAACTATCTCTATGATACCCTCCTGAGTAAAGACCAAAGCAAAAAAAATTCATTTAGTTTTTCGGTTTTGACCTTGTCATCCCTGAGTGCTCATTTTACCCGTTTATTTAGTAGTACAACTGACTCCCTCACAGGCTTTGTGTTTCAAATATGTTTAAAAAACCTTTTAGAGTTCTTACTTCCTGGCAAGCTTCTTTTAAATTCACTTTGTCCTGCCTTATTAATGCTTTACATCTAATTTGACAGTGATTATTCTCTTTCCTATTTTCTTCATTTGGATTCATCTTCCAGTTTTTGAAAGATGTACCATTTAAACATTCTGGCAGTTATTTGGTCTTCTTTCTACCTCTTTTAATGCATGGAATACATCTAGTCTGGACTTTCAAGATGGTGTTATTAAATAGTGCCCATGCCACATTCACATTTTTTACCTTTGCAGCCATTCCTTTAATTTTTTTTTTCTAATTTCCCCATTTTATCATTCTCTCCCTTTCTAAAGTGAAATGCTTCCTTGTTTTCCTCCCTTTAATGACTATGTTAAATGTATTTGTTATGATCAAAAATGCCAAGCAGCCCTGCCACTATCTCTTACACCAGTTCCTACATTGAAGTGAGGATTAGATCTGTTGTATTCCCCCATCTCAATGGTTTCACGACCAGCTTCGCCATGAAATAGTCATTTATGACATCTAGAAACATCACCTCTCTAACATGATTGGATGAGACATTTATCCAATCAGTACTAGGGTAATTGAAATCTCTCATTATTATAGTATTGCCTAATTTGTTTGCTTTCCTAATTTCTGTTAGCATTTCACTGTTTGCTTCTTCATCCTGGCCAGGCAGATGGCAGTATATCCACACTACTCTCTATTTCCAACCCCACAGGGTAGAGAAAGAGAAGTTGATTCAGCAGCTTCTCTTCTTCTATCCTGCCACTCTCTCGCCACCTACCTCCTGCTCAGCACATTCTCCCTCTCACCTCCCCCACCAGCTAGTATACTGTCCAGCTACCCCATTCACCCCATTCACCCCATCACCCCCCCCCCCCCCCCCAACCAGCTTCTTCTCTCTCTCCATCCCCCTATTCTGTATTAGAAGTTCTTGACTGCAGCATTTTTCTAGCATCATCAAATAGCATCCCCAGCATGGCCTCTTCCACACATAAATCATTGGTCAGAGCCTTCATAACAATATTTCTGGAGGACTAAGTTTTAGACTTCCCCTTCTTTTCCCCATTCTAAGCTGGAAACCAAGACCCAAAGTTTGAAATCATGCATGGATTATGAGACCTTTCAGTTTCTCAGGATGCTACCCTGCTATCCTTTTTTTGTTTTTATTCTGCTTGTAAAAGTCACATAGGCAATGTTTTCAATTTTAAGTTCTGAAAATAAGATGATTCTCTGTATAACTGGATTTGAAAATATTCTTGTGTCATAACGGACTTGATTTTCAAAAGTACACTTTGAAAATCAATTAAGGGCTTACTCATGTAAAAGTATATGCACAGGCTGGGGGCGGAGTCAGGGCAGGGTGTGTTCATTTGCGCATAATTTCCATGCGTAAATGTACATGCAGAAAGCTACCTCGGCTCTAGAGCAGGTGCAGTTTTCTGAGCATATGGATACGGGCATACAGGAATGACTCGGAAATTTTCAAAGAAGGATTTCTGCTTTGAAAATGTGGGCTAAAGTCTGCAGGTTCTTTGTCCTTTCATGGGCTGTTTGAAAAGTACCCTCAGTAAGACTAAGGATCGGATTTTAATTTCAGGCAGGAAAGGGGTATGAAAATGGCTACAAGCTAACTAGCTTGCACAATTTTGAATCATCGCGTGTTCTGCCCAAGGATTTAATTTCCTACAGCTGCAGGAAGGAAAAACAAATCCCTAAACAAAATCATATAAGCAAACCTTCTGAAGAAAGCACTGATGAGTATTTTCCTGATGCTTCAATTTCATATTTTGAAACAAAGGATTTTGCAATGCTTTTGCATAAGTTTTTGTTTGTGTGATTATTTTTGGTGGATTTTTTTCAATTTCTGAACTTGCAAGAAATGAAATCATTTGGACAAAATATGCACAGTTTCAAAACTGGACAAGCAAACCGACAATCATGCTTTTGTGTTGCGCTTGGAGGTGGACCCTTGTCCTGGAGCAGTGGAGAACGGCTCCCTGGTAGGGACCAGGAAGCACCTGCCCCCTGGGGATGGAGCACTGGAGGAGACAGAGACTAGGATGAGCTTCACCACTGGAAGCCCGTGGTCCCCCCAGGTGGAGTCCTTAGGGACCCGGGCCGCTTGGACTTAGGTGGGCCTCGCAGGGTCTCCTGGAGAGGTAGTAGAGAGGCGTGCCCACGAGCAGCAAGGGAGTGCTGTCGGACTCTAGGTTGTAGGTCTGGAGGAGCAAGGAAGACCAGAACAGCGTAGGCGATGACAAGGCAAGGGACAGAGCCAGAATCAGGAGAATCAATGGCAGCCGAGGTCAGAATCCGAGGATCAATCCGAGGAGTAGTCAACAAGGCAGGGGTCGGGTTCTGGAGGTCAGACAAGGTCACAAGGCAGGCAGGGGTCAGGATCCAGGCAGCAGACAGAATGGTCAAGGAGCAGGCTGAAGTCAGTACTAGAGAGACAGTCCGAGGGTACTACCCGGGGAGACAGGACAGACAGACGCTGGAACAGAAGAACGCTGGAACAGAAGGACGCTGGTCAAGGCTGAAACAGTAGGACGCTGGAATAAGACTGGAACAAGGCTGGAACAAAATTGGAACAAGACTATGAATGCGGAGGCAAACTAGTACACTTTCAGTGCTGACCCAATTGCCAAGGCAAGGAAGTGCAGGCAGGAACTTCCTTATATCGTTCGTTCAATCAGGGCACGCCGCACAGCTAGGACCTGCCCCTGGCTCTACAAGAGGCCCTGGCAGTCCGTGCGCACAGGAGCATGGCCAATGCTACTGGAGATGCCGAACTCCGGTGTGAGGCCTGGTGCGCAGTGGAAGGCCCGGCGACCGCCGCTGTGGAACGCCGAGGCCTGGAAGAGCTCGCAGCTGCCGCTGGGTAGGCCAACCCATGACCTGCAGAGGAGCTAGCGAGGTGAGCAGGCCCGTGCATGGGCCGGGCGCGGACGGAGTGTGAAACACTTTACACATATCTTTTGCCTGAAATATAAATCTGGTCCTTCAGCTCAGATGTTTAACTTGAAGAGACGAGTTTTAGAAGTGAGCTGCTTCCAGTCTTATTTTTTTTTTTATTTCTTCCTACAATTTATGGAAGCAAAAAGTCCCCAAATGGAAGTTAGTTGATGGCTTTGTTAGATGGCATTGTTTGTACATGCTTAATAACGAGACAAAAGTCAATCTTCCTTACTCATTTGGATGCCTATGTTTTATCAGTTCACTGGAAGCAATGAGGCTCATGTATGAAAGTTCAGTGCTGGTGCAAAGTGCCTTTGCGCTAGATTACATGATGCTAAATTATTTTAAAGGACACAGAGTAGAAAAATGGGACTTCTACATGCAATTCATTACCCATTGGCATGCATGAATGAAACTGTGCTACAGGAGACCTTTGACATTTTTCACCATTTAAAACGAGAGGCAAAACTCAATGTCTAGTTGGATGTTTTTTGTTTTTTTTGTTTTGTTTTACTGTAACAGGATGGTAGTTTTCAGATTTAAAAATACTCTTTTTGGGTCTAGTGCATTATATTTATTTATTTATTTATTTATTTATGGTTTTTTTATATACCGGAGCTCCTGTATACAATACATATCGCTCCGGTTCACAGGGAACAGTAATAATTACTGCCGGGTGGCAGTTTACAAGGAACAGTTTACATGGAACAGTTTACAAGGAACAGTTAACATGGCCATTTACATGGAACAAATCAGAATACTCGATCTAAGTAATAAGAAAACAAAACTAATTAGTCTCAACTTTAAACATATAAATAAGGCAATTTATAATCTTGGATAAATAAGGCAGTACATTAGAACCAAAGGGCAGGGGTTGTTATATCTTCTAGTTCTTAGCTCTCTGGGAATGCTTGAAGGAAGAGCCAAGTCTTTAGTTTTGCCTTAAAAGTAGTGTGGCACGGCTCAAGGCGGAGGTCTGGTGGTAGGGAATTCCAGAGGGACGGTCCCGCAGTTGATAGAGCGCGTTTTCTTAGGGAGGATTTTGCGGGCTGGGTAATCATTCTATTTTGATATGCTCTTCTAGTCAGCTTATCTGAAGTATGTAGTTGCAGTTTGAAGGTTAAGTTGAGTGGGGATAAGCTGTGAAGGGCCTTATGCATCATCATGCTGCTTTTGAACTGTATCCTGTATTTAATGGGGAGCCAGTGGAGGTGCTGGAGGATCGGGGTGATGTGGTCTTTTTTTTTGGCATTGGTGAGAATTCTTGCTGTGGAGTTTAGTACCATCTGGAGGGGTTTGGTGGAGCAGGCGGGGAGTCCCAGCAAAAGAGAGTTGCAATAGTCCAGTTTCGGGAGAATGATGGCTTGGAGTACTGTGCGGAAATCTCTATAGCGTAGAAGTGGCTTTAGTTTCTTTAAAACTTGTAATTTAAAGAAGCATTCTTTGGTGGTGGTGTTGATGAAATTATTGAGGCTGAATCTGTCGTCTAGTATTACACCCAGATCTCTGACTTGCGGTGAGGTGGTGTATCCTAAGGTGACTGGAGAGTTGCTTGTGGTCAGCAGGGTAGATTTTTCCAGTGCTATTATCAGGATTTCCGTTTTGTTAGTATTCAGAACCAGGTTGAGGCTGGTCAGAAGTTCTTTGATGGTGGAGAGGCATTTATTCCAGTAGGACATGGTCTTGTGTAAGGTGTCCGTTATGGGGATGATGATTTGTATGTCATCCGCGTATAGGAAATGGTTAAGCTTGAGGTTGGTGAGCAGGTGACAGAGTGGGAGAAGATATATGTTGAAAAGGGTGGGGGAGAGTGAGGATCCCTGTGGTACCCCCATTTTGGCTTGGATGGGATGAGATTCCTTGTTATTTATTTTTACTCTATATGTTCTGTTCTCCAGGAAGGATTTATACCAGTTGAACGCTGCTCCTGTGATGCCGATATCTGTGAGTCGTTGTAGTAAGCTGGTGTGATTCACGGTGTCGAATGCTGCTGACAGATCTAGGAGTGCGAGAAGGCAAGGATGGTCTTTTTCAAGATTGAAGATAATGGTGTCAGCTAGAGTAGCTAATAGTGATTCGGTGTTCTTTTTCTTCCGGAATCCAAATTGGTTATTGGTGAGGATATTGTTGTCATCAAGGAATTCAGAAAGTTGTCGGTTAACCACTTTCTCCATAATTTTGGCTAGCATAGGAAGGTTTGCTATCGGTCTGTAGTTAGCAGGATCTGTTGTGGGAAGGTTAGGTTTTTTGAGGAGAGGTTTGAGCCTTGCAGATTTGAGTTGATCGGGAACTTGTCCTTGGGCAAGAGCGCGGTTAATGATATCTGCAAGTGGCTTGGCCACGATGTCAGGGATGGAACTCAGCAGGTTTGATGGGATATGGTCTAGGGGGTTATATACTATAACTTAATAAAGCTATTTTTGTGCTGATGCTAAATCAGTGCTCAGCTTACATCTGCAATGTTGGAATAATGCTGAGATTCATTATTTTACTGCTGGATGATCGGGTCAGTCAACACTACAATATTCAGCCTGGTAAAGCACTAAATAGCATTAGCACGGGACTGTGCTGACCCTCTCTGTGGGATAGCATAAAGACATATTTGGGCCATCCTTTCAACTTAGCAATCACACTACTCTTACAAAAATTATTACGCAAAATTTTCAAAGCCAACATTGCAAAATTAATCAATTTATTTTGTTAAAATATTAGATTTAGATTAAGAAATGGGAAACCCCACCACTAGCTTCTTGTTTACGTGTAGTAACCTGAAATTTCTCTTTGTTTGTGAAACGTCAGATTTACTTTACTTGTCTGACGCAGATTGTTAGCATTGCCTTTATTACACAGGATATAATCTCTCATATCTTTTTCATTATTAAATTTGATGCCTGCGTTTTACCTGTTCAAACAATATGTAGAGAGACAAAGATATAACACTGGGTCATTTATGCATGTGAGCAATTACAATTGTAAATAATGGTAACAGGACCCAAATGCTAAAACAAATAAGGTAAAGTAAAACAGTAAGTGTGATCAAATTAGTCCCTATTATTACTAATGCTAACATTTTTTTGCTCCATCAGACACAACGGTAACTTTCAAACCAATACGCAGGTGCACATTTGTTCACATACGTTAGCCCACACCCAAGGAAAGGGCTATTTTATAATTTGTGCTCATATATATGTGCATGTTCTAAAATAACCTGGTACGTGCCAAATTTTGAGTGGGCATTGCTCATGGGTGCGCAAATCGCACTTCTACCACGCAAGTCAGGGGATTTTAAAAGGGGCGCGCAATGATAACATTCCCAGTTTTACCAGTTTGTCCCCAGTTCGCCCAATTAAGCGATAGGTCCTCCATACCCCACTAGTTTAATAGCCTTCACTCCCTCCAGTTAGCTACGATCCTTAAAACTCTGCAGATCTGCCTGGTTTCCTATATTTTATAGCTTACACCTCCTCCATAGCATAGGTAAACGTATACACCAGGGATACTCAGCATGCACCCAGGCGCGTAAGTATTTATGTGCACCTCTCTGGTTCATGCTTTGTAACGCCCCTACCCTGCCCCTTTTTGAAAGATTTGGCGATGTGTCCATTGTGGGAGATATGTGCGTATCCGAGCATCTTTTAAAATCCCCTAGTGCGCCAGGCTTTTAAAGTTCACCTTATTGATTTATACACATAAAACCAGCATGTGGATTTTCGTGTGTGCTGCAAAACTGTAGCAAG
Source organism: Rhinatrema bivittatum (assembly GCF_901001135.1). Lineage (NCBI taxonomy): Eukaryota > Metazoa > Chordata > Amphibia > Gymnophiona > Rhinatrematidae > Rhinatrema > Rhinatrema bivittatum. The sequence continues at coordinate 180,014,665 of NC_042616.1, forward strand.
TGTGTTAACTTAGAGTAATATTGTAAGTTTTCTGGCATCCTTCTCTCATTAAGAACGACTCATAATGGAAAGAAAAATTTGGCAAAAAAACTAGATTTGCTTTACACTGCTACAAAAAAATCTAGTTGATATCCTTTTCAAAAACAATACTTTGACAATGTTCACATTAGTCTTAATCGAAAGAGCTGAATGAGCGTGAACTCAACCTACACTTTTTACTCCCAGGCAGTTTTGTGGTATGAGTGAAAGGAAGAGCAAAAGAAACCCCATCCATGCATTAGATTCAGGCCCAATGAATCCTTTCCTCTTGGTGACACCTGCAACGCTATCAATCATATAACAGCGTGACTAACTCGTGTTCACACCAGAATATATTGTTTAGAAAGTATCAGTGATCTTCACTAATTTTCAAATAGGGGTGACTTTGGCAGAAAAGCTTCAGTCAAGCAAAGCAGCTGACACCTTAGGCAAGGTGGAAAGTGTGTGGGGGGGGGGGGGGGGGAGGGGGACAGATCCCCTTTCAATGAAGAAGCCAGCCCGGCTACTCAGGCTTACTCACAACAACTCGTATGTAGTCCATGACCTGCTTGCTATCAGGACTCAGGGACTCACTTGGAAATTCTGAGGCCACATTCTGACTCTAGATTCCAGGATCTTTCCCTCACTGGGGGGGAAGGGGGGGCGTGGAAAGGTAATGTTTTTTAAGACCCTTAGGCTGTCTGAAGGTTTTCTGATATCTTCCAGTAAAAAAACAAAAAATTCACACACTGCATACAGACTTCTGTTGTTAAAAAAAGAAATCCATCTCAGAGTGGGTACACTAAGGAATAGTAAAGAAGCACACATCAATTCAGAAAAAGTAAGTTCTTTTCTTTTCTTTTTTTAATTTTTTATTTAGAACATTTTACATTATTACACATCAAGCAATAACATATTGGATTTCTTTACAGGTTACATTTGCCATAGGGATCAACCTCCTTAAACTTAATCATTTATTACATAGTATTAGCCCTCTCCTGCTCTAAACCCCTCTAAATTCTAAACCTGTCTTTCAAGCCCACCAAAACTGGATCCGAGATACCCAATTTCACAATAATAACAATATACACCAACATTTTGTTTTTAACTAACCTAAGGGATGATATCTGCATATTTGAGAGATCTCTTCACATCTATAGAGCTCTTTTATGTGGTTCCTGGTGTAGAGCTTAGGGTGGGTTTCACTCTATTTTCAACAAACTGGGTTAATTAATTGCATAGGTTGTGTAAATATATAAGTATTGCCCTCACACTTTATTATACAGTTACAGGGAAACTTCAAGGTAAAATATATTCCCATTTGTATCACTTGCGATTTTAACAATAAAAACTGCTTCCTGCGCTTTTGGGTTGATGGTGCTAAGTCAGGAAAGAGCTGGACCTTACAGCCCAGAAACTCTTTAGATCTATTTGCAAAATACTTCTTAAAAACCCAATCTCTATCGGATTCCAACATAAATGATACTATTAATGTTGAGGGCTCAACTAAATTTAATTCTGTTTGTTCCAAAATCTCTGATATGTTAAGTATATTATCTTGGAAAGGTTGCCTTTGCTGCAATTCATATATTTGCAAATTCCCAACATTCCTTACATCTGGGGATTTTTTCAATGAAGGCAAATAAAATATCTTAGAAATTATAGGCAAAGTTGCTTCGGGTATATTTGAAACCTCCATTAAATATCTCCTCCATATATGTATTGGTGTAGAAGTAGGTATTTTGGGAACATTTATACGGCAGATATTCCTTAATCTTGAAATATTTTCCAACTTTTCTATCTTTGATTGCAATATTTGATTTTCCTTTATCATTACGGCTTGTAAATCATTGACTCTTCCAGTTTCAACCTTAACCTTAGACAACTCAGTTTTCATATTTTTACTGTCTACCTCTAACAATTCAACATTCCTTCTAGTTTCATTGACAGTTTTTAACATCACTGCCATTTGAGCATCCATATTTTTATTCAAATCATTTATAGCTTCCCAGATATATTCTAGGGAGAATGTTTGTGGCCTTACCAGAGGCTTAAACTGTGGTATTGAAAGTCACACTTCACTCACTCCGGACCCCACATCTATTGCTCCGATGGAAGCTTGGTCGGCTCCCTGGATGTCAAAAAAAGCCGTAGGTTCTTCCTGTTGACCTCCTTGCCTCGTGGGAGACTCCTTCACACCGACCCCTTCGGTCGGTCTCAAGTTTCCTGGAATCAGCAGGAACCTCTCAGCAGGGTTAGCCGGCAGTTATCTCTCCCCTGGGGAGAGTGATGTCAAGAGTTCTTGAATGCCGGAGGGCTCTTCTTCTCCCCTCTCGGCGCTCAGCGAACACTCATTCCCCAACTCTATCCCTCGCCGTACATGAGCATCCATAGGTCCCATCTTAGAGGTTAACTCAGTCGCATCCGAGGCCTGGCGCTCCTTGGCTCTCCTCTTACGGGCTGAATGAAGCATATTAAAATTTGTTATTTTTTAAGGAGTGCTTACATATGGGGTTAGCTTCTATCTTGGATCCATCTATTATCATTGGAGGTTCAAGAAGTCAGGAGAGGTATTTAAGATTACAGAGTAAAACTTAAAGGAGATTCCAACTTACTTCTTGTTTGGGACAAAGCCGCGCGCCCCTTTGGGTGGCAGCCCCGATGGCCCCTTTGGGTGGCAGCCCCGGTGGCAGCGTCGCGCCGCACTGGGGTTGCTTTTCAAAGCCTCTGTGCATCCCTTAGCTGATGTCAGACGCTGGCTCCCAGCTGAACTACCATCGGGGCCGATCAGTCTGGGACCTTTCTCTCCTCTCCATTCTCTCTCTCACCTCGATTTGAGGGCTGTGGAAAGGGCGCTTTTCAAAGTCCCTGTATGTCCCTTAGCTGATGTCAGGCGCTGGCTCCCAGCTGAACCGCCATCGGGGCCAATCAGTCTGCACCCCCAGTATGGCTTCTGGGACCTTTCTCTCCTCTCCGTTCTTTCTCTCACCTCCAGAAAAAGTAAGTTCAATCAATCACAGATAACAATCACTGATAACTGCACTCCCTGGCAGTAGGTACTCTTAAAAAGGGAACCTTCCTAGGCATTTCCCATTAATAATACTTGTAAGATGGATGCAGACTCCTTACATAAGAGCAGAAGCACATACAATATGCCATACTGGGTCAGACCAAAAGTCCATTAAGCCCAGTATCCAGTTTCTATCAATAGCCAGTCCAAGTCACAAGTACCTGGCAAGTACCCAGACATTAAATATATTCCATGCTACTAATGTCAGCAACAAGCAAAGGCTGTTACCTATTGATTAATTGCAGTTTATGAACTTCTCTTGCAGGAATTTATCCAAACCTTTTTAAACACAACTACACTAACTGCCTTAACCACACCCTCTGGCAATGAATTCCAGAGCTTAACTGTACATTGAATGAAAAAGAATTTTCAACAATTTTGTTTTAAATGTGCTATTTGCCAGTTTCATGGCAAATAGCCCTTGTATTATCCGAAAGAATAAATAACCAATTCACATTTACCCATTTAAGACCTTTCATGATTTTGTAGACCTCTTTCATATCTGCACTCTGCCATCTCTTCTCCAAGCTGAACAGCCCTAACTTCCTTAGTCTTTCCTCTTAGGGGAGCCGTTCCATGCTCTTTATCATTTTGGTCGCCCTTCTCTGTAGTTTCTCCAGTGCATCTATATCTTTTTTGAGATGTAGCAACCAGAATTCCACACAGTATTCATGGTGCAGTCTCACCATGGAGTTATACAGAGGCATTATAACTAGTGGTGTCATACATTTTTTGTTAATTGCCGTTTCGTTTTCAGGTCCGGGGTGGGCCATTTCGGTCCACTCCCTGCATCGGAAAACGTTTTTCATCCCAATTTCATGTAAAAAAAACCCCCAAACCACTACAACCCTTCAAACTTAATTAAATACAACTCCCCCATCCTCCTGACCCCCTGAAGACTTGCCGAAAGGCCCTGGTGGTTCCGCGGGGGTCCCGGGAGTGATCTCCTGCTCTCTGGCCATCAGCTCCAGGTAATCAAAATGGCATCAGCCGTCCATTTCTCCTACCATGTGATAGGGGCTGTCCAATAGCACTGGTAGCCCCTGTCACATAGTAAGGGCAAAGGGCCGCTGGTGTCATTTTGATTACTGGCAACCGACAGCCCGAGAGCAGGAGATCACTACCGGGACACCCGCTGGACCACCAGGGACTTTTGACAAGCCTTGGGGGGGTGGGGGAGGGTCGGGAGGGGGGTTGTATTTAATTAAACTTGAAGGGTTGGGGCGAGTTTGGGGGTTTTTTTCTTAGTGGATGTGCCCTTCCTTCACCCCCCAAAAAAGCGATAAGAAAACCACACAAAATTGCTTGGGTTTTCCTTTATTTTTTTTGCTTCCCGAAATGCAGTGAAATAGGAAATATTGTCTTTATTTCCTATTTCATTGCAAACGACTGCACACCACTAATTAAAACTTCTTCTGTTTTCTTTGCCATTCCCTTCTTAATAATTCCTAACATTCAGTTTGCTATTTTGACCGCCACAGCACACTGAGCTGGCGATGTCAGTGTAATATCTGTTGTGAATTTGCCCGCGAGGAGCGCGGGTAGGTCCCGTACCTTCGCTGTCAGTTGGGCCGCTGACTCCTTTCAGCCCGGCTCAGCTGATCGCGGCCAGTTGGGCCGCTGTCGCTGCTTCCTCTGTGGTGTGGAGGCCGCGTTCCTCTTCTGCCCTGTGCGGCAGGGCTGAGCCGTAGGGAGTCCTTCCTCACAGCTGGGACCGCCGTTGCCACTCCTGTGTGCTCCGACACAGCTGGAGCTGCTCCTGAGGTCCTCGGATGGCAGGGAACCATCCTCGCCGATGCCAGGGTCCATTCCCAGCAGGGAAGCTGTCCATGCCGGTGCCTGCAGCCTTCCTGCTCTTTCTTCTGCTTCAGTCTTTGCGGCATGGAGCCGCTTCTGCAGCCTGCCTTTTGTCCATCTTCATGGCAGGGCTGCTACCGCTGCCTGCCTTGTTCTTCGGGCCTTCCACGTGGCTGGGAGGATGCCACCAATGATCCTGCCCTTCCTGGATTTCCTTAGGCGTGGGCCCGCGCCTCTCTTCTGTATTTCAAGGGCCAGTCATTTGTGGCCCTCTGCTAGCTCCTTCCCGGGCGTTGTCCCCTTCAGCCCTACAAAAGGGTCCAGCATTCATTCCAGCTGGGCCTTTGCAAGGAGTTACTTGCTCCTGAATGTTCCTGTCCTTCGTTCCAGGAGTTTAGCTGTTCCATCGCTTCTTCAAGGTCCTGTGTTTCTTGTTCTTTGTTGAAGCTCCTTGTCTTGTCCCGATGTCCTTGATCCAGTCCAGATGTCTGTCTTCTGCTCCCGATGTCCACTGTCAGTCTTGATATCTGTCTTCCAGTTCCTGATGTCCGTGATCCAGTCCTGATGTCTGTTCCCCGTTCCTGATGTCTGTGATCCAGTTCTGATGTCTGTCTCCTGATCCTGATGTCCATGATCCAGTCCAATTGTCCTGAACCCCTGGTTCCACGTCGCCACCTTTCCTGGCGTGCCATGTCGTGGTCCGTGACCAGCCCCACGGGCGGGCTGAGTAGGGCACCTCATGGCACATTGCCTTCCTCATTACTGCAGCACAAGCCTCCGGGAGACTTCTGCTTGAATCCTTGTCCTTGGTCTACGGAGTTCCTTGCGCCTACTCCGCCCATGCTAAAGACTCTGCCAGAACCTGTGCCATTCAGCGTGGTCCGTGACCAGCCACTGGGAGCTGTGTAGGGCGTGTCCCGGTGCAGGCTTCTACAGTTTCTGCAACATGCCTTTCTCAGTTACTCCATTATCTCGTCTAGAGTCTATGTCAGTCCCAGCGTGGTCCGTGACTAGCCCCGCGGTTGGGCTGTGTAGGGTGCGCTGTGTCGCAGTCTCAACCCAGCTCTTGAACCTTGCTCCTGATACCTTGTCTACAGAACCTCGCTCCTGAGTCCTCATCCAAGTACCTATGTTTTCGCCTGAGTCTTCATCCAATACCTACGTCTTCGCCTGAGCCTTTGTCTGAATCTTCATGTCTTCGTTTGCCCCTGGCATCCGTCCGGCCTGCCACTTCTTGCCATTACCCAGCGGCAGGTCCGAAAGGGCTTGGAATGGTTGGAGGACTTTTCATAAGACCACCATTGCATTGTTGGTCTTCCCGAAGCGTGCAGGTCTGGTGGAGGGTCAGTTCCTACAGTCATCCTTGTCTTCGCTACAGCCTTGTTGCTGCTCTGGATTCCATCGCCTGTCTTCACTCCAGCCTCGCTCCTGTCCAGTCCATGCTCGGGCATGCTTCACCTGCCTCGGCACCTCTTCGGAGCTCCTCTGGGGTCGAGCTGTGGTCCAAGGACACACAATCCCCTGGAAAGTGGAACCGCTCTCCTAGCGCTTCAGTAACAATATCAGCTATGACGCCCGATCGTTTTCCTAGGTGGTAACTCCTAATATGGAATCTAACATTGTATAATTACAGCATGGGTTATTTTTTCCTATGTGCACCACCTTGCACTTGTCCACTTTAAATTTAATCTGTCATATGGACACCCAATCTTCCAGTCTATCAAGGTCCTCCTGCATTTTATCACAGTCTGCATGTCATTTAACTATGCTGAATAATTTTTTGTCATCTGCAAATTAGATCACCTCACTCATCGTACCACTTTCCAGATCATTTATAAATATATTAAAAAGCACCGGCTTAAGTACAGATCCCTGAGGCACTCCACTGTTTATCTTTTTCCAATGTAAAAACAGACCATTTAATCCTACTTTCTGTTTCCTGTCTTTTAACCAGTTTGCAATCCAGAAAAGGAGGACATTGCCTCCTATCCCAAGATTTTTTACTTTCCTTAGAAGCCTTAAAATCCTTTAATCCAAAATCTTTCAACATTCAAATGTAAACAAGATGTTCTGGGCCTTCATTATCTCCTGCCCCTCACACACACAACCCCTCAAGATTAATTGCTCTCAGTGCTGTCTCCAGAACAGCTCTTCTATCTTTTTTTAGGCATCACAGGCTCTCATTAAGTTTGAGTTGCCTCATGCCTGTATTCCCATAGTGTTCTCACTCTCATGTGGCAGGCGTAAATCCATCGAACAAGGTAGAGGGGGGGATTTAGGTAGGGCCGGGGGGGGGGGGGGTTAGATAGGGGAAGGGAGGGAAAGGGGGGGGGACAAAAAAAAAAGTTCCCTCCGAGGGAGGCAGGCTGCGTGAACAAAAGTACGCGCGCGCATATTTTTTAAAAATCTGCCCCACAGTCTACCTCAGGCAAGTATTCCAACTAAAGTGGTAGCAAAAATGCAATTTCCAAAGCTACAGCTTGTACCATAGTGAGATGCTATAATACAAATAAGAAAGCAGGGGATAAAGACTGGATTTGTCACTAATTTGTGACAAGGACAGAAGATGAGAGAGAGAGAAAAATAATTCACTCCCTGCTGTAAATTCAGAAATGATTCTGTGCAATGTCACACTGTAGAACGAACACTTCAGTGGGTCAATAAACCCTTTTATCATGATTACAGCATTCCCTGTGTTGTCACTTCTATTAGTATCTCTGAACATAAACACTCCCTATTTTGGATAGTTTATATGGAGATGATAACATCAGGGGAGGGATGCTGGACCTTATTGGAAGTTTTCACAAGCTTTTCAATTTTAAGAAAAAGATTTCTGAAAATCAGTTCAAACATCAAAACATAAACTTTTGAAGTATTTCACTGTCTAGCTTTGTGTTGTTAGCTGAACGGTTCTAAAGCATCCCAGAGAGTTTGTGCAGACCCTTTTATCTGCGATCATTTGAATTTCTAATGCACTAGACCTCAAGAGCTTTATTAACTAGATGTTGTATTCATCATTATGATTATATTTAGCATAGGCATTTTCATTCTATATACTTTGCAAATTATAATAAGTCAAAAAGTCTTGTTCATGTCAATATGGAAAGAGAATTTTAAATATCATGCAGTAATATGCTGCAAGCCTTAGAAGTGAAGCTTCACTGTGCATTAAATAAGTTATGGAGAGGTGGCATTATGGGGGGAGGGGGCAGGGGCCTGGAGGGAGGGGAGAAACCAGGCTGCATATCAGAAAACATATAAACTTTGTATCTTCCTCCAAAGTATGACTCATTGGTCCATGACAAAGGAGAAGAAAGTACTATACATTAGTTAATGAGGATATTTACTTCTGTAAGATGATCAAGTCTAATGGAATGGATCACTTGTCTAGAGTAACTGTAATTTATGCTGACAACACTGAATTAAGAGGCTCTGGGGAAAGTGCTTGTAAATTGCTTTCTGCCTGATAGCAAGGTATTCTTTTTTTTTTTTTGTCAGGTTTAACAATTTAGTAACCAGCTAATGTGAAAAAGCATATACTGTGTAAAATTTCACCGTGTCTTGAAATGCAAAATGATCTGATCAGTAGGATTTTCACAAAGTGATTAATTTTATGGCATACTGAAAATTAGATTTGTAATTATTTTCATTACACTTTATTGTAGCTTGGAAAGAAAGAGATTAATAATTGAAAGATTACTATTGTAGCCTTTTTGCTTAAATTTGCATGGTGAATATTTGTGAACTTGCTGATAATTGCAGAGTCCTGGATAAAAGATGTGATGCTGCCCTGTTTTACTCTGCTGTTTTAATTCATGTACTTTTCCATCTCTGTCATAAAAAGTCCATGAAAGCTTTGATAAAGAGCTTAAACACATTTGTAACTGGTTATAAACTACTAGCAAAGCTTAAATTACTCACTTTGCAAGCATTTACTAAAATGTCAGTTAATTAACCAGACTAAATCTAGAAAGCACAAAAAGCTTCATGTAACTGTTTTTTATTTCTTAATACTTCTTGCTGCTTAATTAGTAATTGAAATGGTGCATAGAATGTTGTCTCACTCTTTCTATAGACTAGAATTTGCTCTGTAAAGTACACTCAAAATAGAAACCTGAAGTAGTTTTTTACCATTATTTTTCTCTTAATATCTGACAAATATCGTTGACTTCCTCCTGTACAACTGAAGCCCCATCATTGGAGGGGTGAAGAGTCATTAGCATTGTCCCAGTCACTATTGGATGACATCATGGCTCCCCGCCACAGGAGCACCATTAGTGCCAGGAGTGTTTGGACACTGCTGGTTAGAGATAGAGGAAAGAGCCTTGAGTCTGTGTTGAGTGAGGATCCATTAGCATCTGTTTTCTCCTCTGAAGGAGTCCAGGCATTCTCTAAGCTAAATTCTCTTTGAAGCCCTCTAATGTTACTCTGGACTCAGTATGGAACAGTCTCCTCCCAACTTGCACTGTTTGTAATTCAACAGCAGAGCCAGTCAGAATTGTTAAAAAAAAAAATTGCTAAAGAGATATTGCACAATTTGTTACTAAAATTGCTGAGATGTACAAAATAACAGAAGAGCAGCAACCTTACGGGCCAATTTTAAAAGCCTTGCATGAGTAAAGGTCAGGGGTTATGCATCTGACTGGGCCCTGCGCGTACTGCGCACATTTTCTAAAGGGCCTGTCCATGCGTGTATTCCCCGATTCCTGCTGATGTGCCAGGCCTGAACAAAGGGTTGGGCCTGGGGGGCAGGGTCAGGGCAGGGGGCAGGCTGGGACAGCACCATCAGATGCTGTCCCAGGGACGCACGCGCCGGCAGCTGGCTGGTGCACGGAGATACTTCTACTCTGGAGGATATGTTTAGGGGTCAGGGAGGAGAGGGGAAGAGGGAGGAAGGTTAAAGAAGTTCCCTCCTAGTCAGCATCTTTATTGGAGAGAACTGGGAGGGAACTGGGAAAACCCAAATCACGTCGCCGCGCGTAAATTATAAATATCCCCCTTGCGCTCAAGTTGTGGGCCACCCAACACATGCACGTGTGGATGTTAAAATCCGGCATGCATGTAAGCATGGACATCGCCAACATGCGCATGTTGTAAAATGATCGTGTCCATGTGCACACGCCGGGAACCGCTTGTATGGACGAACGCGTGCACCTTTTAAAATCTACTCCTTAGATTCCAAGGGATATCAGCTGTAGCAGAATAAACTGGAAGCTTTGGAAGCTTTAAGAAATAAGAATATCAGGTTGATTAATTTTCCAAAGAAAAAGTCTGTTACAGCTTTACAGATGTTAAAGTATTGAAGATCACTGAAAATCTAGTTCCATCTTCATCTAAAGCTTATTGTTTACCTAAGGCTAAGAAAGAGCCTGATAAGGATTCTTCTGTTCGAGAACCAATGGGTATTTTGAACTTGACTGGTTTCTTGGAAAGATCATCAGCTTAAGAAGCGATTCCAAGTCTGATAGGGATTTTGTGTTAAAATTGTTTTTTCAAAATAGAACAATTTACTTTTTTCAGATCTTTAATATTTTCCACAATGCAGCTAAAATGAGAAGGAAGAAATTTCTCTTTTTGAGACCCGGGGTATTATAGATGGGTGATTCGTTTTGGTTGAATTTTCCCTGCAAATGTGTGATAAAATTAAAGTGTATGAAATATGTTTTTGATCCTTTACAATTGGTTACCTTTATTTATTCTAGACAGAGCCAGTTGGATCCCTCTCTTCCTCGGGTTTCAGAGTGAACATGTTTGGTGAGAATGCAGGCAAAGCTGCTTTTTAACCAGATAAATCTTAAACAGCTCCATATCCAGCTAAATCAGATAGTTGGATAAGTAGTGCTATTTGGACTTATCCAGCTGATTAGGCAGATAAGTAACATTTTAAGACTTACCTAGCTAAGTTGCAGCTTTGCTGCTCCTTAGTTGGATAAATTAGAACTTGTCCAGATAAGTGCCCCTACTTAGCTGGATTTCTCAGAATTTATCCAGCTAAGTACAAAAAAGCTGTTACTTAGCCAGATAAATCAGAATTTAACTGAATGACAGGGTCGTTCATCAAAACACGATAGGCCGTTATCGCACGTGTTACGGCATTATCGCACACAATAACGCCTTAACGCACGGTCTAATGTCCTATCACAAAATGCGTATGCAAATAAAAAATTTAATAATATTCAAGTGGGAAGAGTAGGGGTGGGATAAATGTAAAGAAGGTGGTGGTAGTGTGGTGCGCAGTACGTATCGCACATTATCGCAGCTCAGTACCGTGGCTAATAGTTACACCTGTTTTCTAGGCAGTACGGTCAAATTACGAACAGTATCGCGGTCTATGGTATTATCGTGCTGCATATCGCGCATGATAAACACTGCAATCAATACACACACCTACCAAGCATTCCTGCACCAATAAAAACGGCTGTTTTTAGTTGGTCAAACTGCCCAACAGCTTTTGGTGAGTGACAAGTGTACTTGTATATGCATTCTTCATGCCTTGGCAGCCTCGCCGCATGCAATGACACGTGGAAGATGAACAACCAGAACAGGACCCAAGGCCACTTCTAAGACATCTGTTATATTCTGCTATGTTTGTAGACCCTGGATCGGGGTGAGAGCTGACTCCACCCACAGGGAGGAGCCCTGTAGGGACTCACCATGATAGGCGTGGCCTTTGCTGAGACGGATACAACAGCAATAGGCTTTATTATACTGGAAATGTAGAGGATCCCACCAAGTTGGATAGATAGACATAGTCCAGAAATATGGGTGGCTTGTAGATGATATTCCTGGTAGTGGTCCGTGGAGCGGGGTATGCCGGGGAATCCCTCCTTCGTTGGAACTTCCTGTTCGATCCAGGAGTGGCCCGCAACGCGGGGTACACAGAGGATCACAGGAGAATGTTGAGAGCAGAGCAGGAGGTCAGCGGAGCTGAAGAGCAGATGGTACTCACTCTGAAGTGTGCAAGGAAGGTTGCTGAGGTGATCACAGAAGTGGCCTGAGGCAAGGGGTACACCGGAGGTTCCATCAGCAGAAGGTAGCAAAGTCACAAGGCTGAACCAGACAAGCCCAGAGTAGGAGTAGAGAGATTCCAGGCAGTAGGGCCCTCTGAGGAGCAGATATCCAGAACGCAACAAGGCCCCCGAGGAGAGGGTACCTAATAGGGATGTGAATCGGGCTTCAGATGATTGAAAATATCGGACGATATTTTCAAAATCGTCAGAAATCGGGGGCTCCCCCAAAATGATAGGAAATCCCCATGAAATTGATCGTGAGGGTTCTCTTATCATTTTGGGGGAGGGCGGGAAAAACGGCACACAAAAATAACCCCTAAACCCACCCTGACCCTTTAAAACTAATCCCTTAGCTTCCCACACCCTCCCGACCCCCCCAAAAACATTTTACAGGTACCTGGTGGTCCAGTGGGGGACCCTGGCGTGATCTCCTGCTCCCGGGCTATCAGCTGCCACTAATCAAAATGGCGCCGATGGCCCTTTGCCCTTACCATGTGACAGGGTATCCGTGCCATTGGCCGGACCCTGTCACATGGTAGGAGCACTGGATGGCCGGCGCCATCTTGTGCTCCTACCATGTGACAGGGGCTGACCAATGACACCAGTAGCCCCTGTGACATAGTAAGGGCAAAGGCTATCGGTGCCATTTTGAATACTGGCAGCCGACAGTCCGAGTGTATGAGGTTGCTCCCGGACCCCCGCTGGACTTTTGGCAAGTCTTGTGGGGGTCAGTAGGGTCCCCCAAGACTTTCCAAAAGCCCCTGGTGGTCCAGGGGGGGTCCGGGAGCGATCTCCTGCACTCGGGCCATCGGCTGCCAGTAATCAAAATGGCGCCGATAGCCTTTGCCCTTACTATGTCACAGGGGCTACCGGTGCCATTGGTCAGCCCCTGTCACATGGTAGGAGCACAAGATGGCGTGGGCCATCCAGTGCTCCTACCATGTGACAGGGTCCGGCCAATGACAAGGATACCCTGTCACATGGTAAGGGCAAAGGGTCATCAGCGCCATTTTGATTAGTGGCAGCCGAAGGCCCGGGAGCGGGAGATCGCTCCAGGGACCCCCACTGGACCACCAGGTACCTGTAAAAATTTTGGGGGGGATCGGGAAGGTGGGGGAAGCTAAGGTATTAGTTTTAAAGGGTCGGGGTGGGTTTTTTGTTTATTGGCTCAGGCGCAGCCGATAAACAAAACCGTGATCGGGCCCGCTGAAAAAAACAACACATGTGAATCAGAACCGGAATCCAAACCGATTCCGGTTCTGATTCACATCTCTAGTACCTAAAGCGTTCATGTCTCTGTCAGGAACGAGTTCAGCGTAGTGAAGCAAGCGGCTCCAAAGGAGTAGAATTCAGCAGGAAGGAAGTCCTTGCTAACTTGTAGGTAGCTCAGACTGGCTGGCTCAAATACACGCAGGCAGATGATGTCATGCGGAGGGGATGCCCCCGAGGTTCCTGCCATGACATGTATAAGATGGGGCTTGGTGCGCGCGCGTGCCTTAGGTAATACCCGATTCAAGATCGCAGATGGGATTGCCCTCGCCGTCCCAGGAACGCTGATGTGAGCAGCATGAAGATGCAGCGGTCACCAATTGTCTGAGAATCACTGGTACAGGCAGAAAAGAGGTGAGCAACAGTGGTTGCAGCCTTCTGCGACTAGGCGCAACAACGTCTTAGGGAAGTTCCATCTGCACAGGCATAGGATACGCTGCCACAGGCTTAGGGCCCTGCCTAGTGATGGACACACACCCGGCCATGGGCCGGGAGATACAGGGAGCGTATCTTTCCTCCACGAATATGCTTGGGCATGCCTGAGGACTTTGTGGTTAGCAGGTATTGTGTCAGCCCTTGGGCAACCCTGGAATTATATGAAGACCTCCAAGGGGATCTGGATCCAATCACAGCAAGATCCTGCACTGTCCCTGGCCTCACCAAACTGTTGGCCACCCTCTATTTCATGGCAAGTGGCTCCTTCCACACCACAGTAGGGGTAGTGGGGGGAATGTCCTAAATCACATTCTCATGCTGTCACAACCAGGTCATTGCAGCTGTAACTGACTGCATTAATCAATACATAAAATTTCCTCATGACAGTCAGGACATGATGAACTTGAGAGGTTTATATGCCTTCGCACACTTTCCAAATGCTGTCTGAGCTATCAACTGCACTCACATGGCCATTGTTCCACCCCTTCAGATGGAGGAGATATACCACAACAGAAAGCTCTTCCACTCTATCAATATGCAAATGGTCTGCGATGCTCGAATGCGCATCCTGGATGTGGTGGACAGGTACCCTGGAGCCATGCATGATTCCTTTATACTTAGGCAATCAAGCCTCTTTGACAATTTTGAGGCTGGCCTGAATGGTGACGCTTGGCTAGTAGGTAAGACATCCTTTTCTTTTTCATTTCTTTTAATGCTTATGGGTATGTGGCTAATGCCACCCAAATGGGGGGAGTGGGGGAGGGCATGATCAGTGGCATAACACTTGGCTTCTGTGGTTCTACTTGCAGGTATTTGCCCAAGGGCATGCCTTTCTCCGCCCAGGTTTCAGAGGCCTGCTGAATTTAGTGCAGGCAAAAAAGGCACAGGACCTAAACTTAGAATCCACTATATACATAGCACAAATTTATGACCTAAAAGGCCCCGTTCCTATTCTCCCCTTGGGAGCCGTTACAGTGTGTCATGTGTATCCAAACCATGCACTGTGCACACTGCTGGCACAGCACCTACATGTGTGGGCCATTACTGAGCTGACAGGAACATTTTCACCTACACTTTCTGTACAGCCTCACACATCTGTACCATGAGCAGTCTGCAGTGCATGTTGCAGGCCTGCTGTATTCCCTGTGTATGGGCTCAAAAATGGGTTTCAATGCTGTTCTGTCCCCAGCAAGCTGGCCAAAAGTTCCTGGAGGTCCAGCGGGGGTCAGGGAGCGATTTCCCGCCGCGAATCGTTTCGTACGGAAAATGGCGCCGGCAGGAGATCGACTGCAGGAGGTCGTTCAGCGAGGCGCCGGACCCCTCGCTGAACGACCTCCTGCAGTCGATCTCCTGCCGGCGCCATTTTCCGTACGAAAACGATTCGCGGCGGGAAATCGCTCCCTGACCCCCGCTGGACCTCCAGGAACTTTTGGCCAGCTTGTGGGGGACAGAACAGCATTGAAACCCATTTTTGAGCCCATACACAGGGAATACAGCAGGCCTGCAACATGCACTGCAGACTGCTCATGGTACAGATGTGTGAGGCTGTACCCCCACGAGACTTGCCAAAAGTCCAGCGGGGGTCCGGAAGGACCTCCTGCCGTCCAATCTTTTTCGTCATTTTGGAAAATGGCGCCGGCTGAAGACGACAAGATTCAGAGCAGGAGCCCGTTCCGGACCGCTGCCGTTCCGGACCGCCGCTGGACCCGCAGGTTATTTAAGTTATTTGGGGGGGGGTTCGGGAGGGTGGGGGATTTAATTTAAATTTAAAGGGTCGGGGGTGGGTTTTAGGGGGTTTTAGTGTGCCGGCTCACAATTCTAACGATTTATAACGATAAATCGTTAGAATCTGTATTGTATTGTGTTCCATAACGGTTTAAGACGATATTAAAATTATCGGACGATAATTTTAATCGTCCTAAAACGATTCACATCCCTACTATATAGTCACCCCAGTCACTCCCCTCTCACTAGTGACACCCCCCCACACACACACATACACCAGGCTGCCTCTCTCTCACCAGTCATCACCCCAACCAGTCTCTCTCCCACCTGTCACCCCATACATTCATCCCAGTCACTTCCCCTCTCACTCGTTACTGCCCACTTACCCAAACACAGAGACAGACACTAGGGGAATTACAAGTATGCATATCCTAAAATGCCAGGGCCCATTTCCCAAAATACAAAGGGATTGGAAAATTTTAAAATATGCATTTGCATTACATGCTTTTGCTTATTCTGACTAGAACTTGATGGTTTTACTATATAACTTGTTTGTTTACATTTATTTCTAGGCACTGGCCATCCCCCCACAAATACCAGCTTGCAACCTTGACAACACAAACAAGTAATGAAGAAGACAGCCAATGGAAATGCAGAACCATACCTCTAACTAACAAACTGCTCCCCAATTGACACTTTTTAACTTACTGGTAACATTTTTAGCTAGTGCGCACTAAATGTAGTTAGTGCGTGCTAAAATCTAGTTCATGCTCACTAAGTCCCGTTAGTGCGCACTAACTCCGAAATTAGGAAAACTAGTTAGTGTGCACTAATGGGGCTTAGTGCACACTAACATCCCGATAGTGTGCATTAAATCCCATTAGTGCGCACTGTCCATAAATAGGAACATGTATAGTTAGTGCACACTAACATGAAATACTGATTTTTCTGAAATTTTGTTTTGTTTTTTTTCATTTTGTTGCTCTCCTGATAATTTCATTACCATTGGCTATTTCGTTGGAAAAAATGCACACCCCTAATGTACATACTTATCATTCAGTACAGGTGGCCACAATATTGCACACATCACACAATTTTGGGATCACACCTTTCATTACAGTCTGGCTGAAAGAGACTGTGCTATCTGGTGCCATTTTTGTATGTGCACAGCTCCTTCAAAAATAGCATTTACCTTTCTCAATGCATGCACCCCTACATGCATGCACCATAGTACACCAAGTGTGGAAATGTATCAGAACAGATGTTCAAAAGTTGAGGGTCTTGGCTGTCGTGATATTATGGAGGTGGCGTCGCCTTCTCGGGAAAGCTAAGGGAGGATGAACTTGCAGGTGAGTGAAGGCAGGAAAGTGAATCTGCTACTGTCCAGCCTTCACTTGATCTGTGATATGTCACTGTGCCAGTATAGTTTAGAACCACTGTTACTGCAGCCATAACTTTCCTCATCAACCGTTGACATCATACAGGTGAAGGGTTTACATGCCTTTAGCTGGCCTGTCACACATAGGCTCACTGTCATCTGCAGATGCATGGCTGCTGGAAGGTAATAGTGGGTAATGTGTTACAGATAAGTCATGTTGCAGCAGTATGTGCATATGTTTGTTCCCTCAACATAAGTATAATGTTCACTGTTAAACTACACCTACTATTGTTAAAAGTGCAGGTGTTATTTCTGAGGCTCTGTAAAGCACATAGCTTCAGCAGTCCTGTGCAAAACACTTGGCATATAGTACCGGACTAAAATCACAGCTGACTTTTCCATGCTTTTATGCTTTCATGGCGTTGCTGATGCACATGCATGTGAGCACGTCTGTGTACTGCTGAACAGCTGCTATGCTGCAGGCTCACCAGAAACTCCTGTTACACACTAGTACTTTAATTAGTGAGGTGCCCTACTATGGTCCTACACAGTCCATGCAGTCCTCTTGGTATTGCATTCTCTGGTGACATTGTGTGGTCTGGTGAACAGGTTATGAGCATACAGACTGCCCTCATTGTAACTTCCACTCCATTCTTATTGTATAAGGCTACTGCTCTCACATATGTGATGTGCTTGCCATGATTGATGATGTCCTTTACATGTAAGCATCTTAACAAGCAGGTATTTTGTGCCACCTAAGCCATTCAGGGGCCCATGTCACAATCTTGTAGTAAGTAGGGGTGATATATACCAGTCTCAGGAGTGTTTCTGTGGGCAGCTATAGATAATGTTTTTGGAGGAAGGAGTCACACTGACTCATGATCTTCTACAGGAAGCTGGCACACACCTGCTTTTGGTTTAGTGGCAACAATTGATAGAACATAGGCTTTGCTAATGTGTACATCCAGGGACAACAGCATGTAGTCTCTACTGCTAACATAAGTGAGTATGGCACTCGGTGACTGAAGTTCTGTGTGGGGCTTGCTTACTCGCTGTGTGACAGTGGTAAGCTTTCGGAGCTTGCTCCCTTGGGCCTCAATTCCTATACACCTTACCAGGCAGTGTATGTTTCTAAATTGAGCATGGTCACCTTTTGCAGAGCTTTCATGGAGTGGTTGTCCTCTGGAGAGGGTGTGCATGTGTCAGGGCTGCATATGGACAAGTGTAGGAATGGTCTTACACCTTTAAGGGTTAATTTTCAACAATTACACTCACAGTTTATATGCACTGTTTGTTGAGGGGCAAGGTGTGCAGGTGGGCATGGTGACATAAAGTATGCTGGAGAACTTGAATGTTATACTGCACATTTGCCTGTTTCTCTCACCTTGGACTCACTCCCACAGCGAGGTCTTTCCTTGAAGTAGGGCACATAATGCCATGTTTAGGGGTTGGGCTGGCTACCCAAAATGATGCCTGGCATAGACCCTTGGAAAGCCATGGAGGGTGGTTGTACAGCTAAGAAAATGCCCACTAAATGTGGGAATGCTGTGCTGCATTTCCCACTCTAATAGGAGTAGGTTCCGCTTGGACTATAGGCATGATTCACATGAGTGCTTACCATCAGGCAGCTAAACACGCTGCATGTACATAGAATTCCCGGTGCATGGCTTTCTGTGTGTGTGTGTGGGGGGGGGGGGGGTTACTCGTGGCAGCCTTGACTCCTCACACAGGAATTGGGAACATCCTCTTACTGAGTTGCATCTTTGTGTCAGTGCTATCTGTTTGCATCTCTCAGTATGTAATATCATGCATAGTTGACATAGAGGTAGGCACACTAGCCCACCTTTTTTCATCACTCGCTCTGTGCTGTGTGCATGCAGGAAGGGTACGCTTGCTGTCTATTGCCCATATGAAACACAATACCTTTTCTGTGCCAACCTACATGTGTTCCACCTATATCTACCTACAAAGGTATGGCCCACTGTTTCTTAAACACTATGGGGTAGATTTTCAGACGAGCGCGAATAGCCTACTTTTGTTTGCGCTCCAGGCGCAAACAAAAGTACGCTGGATTTTAGTAGATTCGCGCGTATCGGCTAAAATCCTGGATCGGCGCACGCAAGTCTATCGATTTCGTATAGCCTGCGCGCGCCGAGCCGCGCAGCCTACCCCCGTTCCCTCCTAGGCCGCTCCGAAATCGGAGCGGCCTAGAAGGGAACTTTCCTTTGCCCTCCCCTCACCTTCCCCTCCCTTCCCCTACCTAACCCACCCGCCCGGCCCTGTCTAAACCCCCATCCTACCTTTGTCGGGGGATTTACGCCTCCCAGAGGGAGGCGTAAATCCCCGCGCGCGAGCGGGACTCCTGCGCGCCGGGCCGCGACCTGGGGGCGGGTACGGAGGGCGCGGCCACGCCCCCGGGCCGTAGCCACACCCCCATACCCGCCCCCAAAACGCTGCCAACACGCCCCCGAAACGCCGCGACGACCGGGCCCGCCCCCCGACACGCCCCCGACACGCCCCCCTCCGAGAACCCCGGGACTTACGCGAGTCCCGGGGCTCTGCGCGCGCCGGGAGGCCTATGTAAAATAGGCTTCCCGGCGCGCAGGGCCCTGCTCGCGTAAATCCGCCCGGTTTTGGGCGGATTTACGCGAGCAGGGCTCTGAAAATCCGCCCCTATGGGAGCTTCACTTGTTCAGTATCCATACGTTGTGTTCCACTACGCTGAATCATGCAGCACAGTCTCAGCTGCTGTGTGGCAAGTAGGGAGGAGGAGTGAGTAAGTACTCTGTACTGCACCATCTGCAGAGGTGCAGAGCACAGGATGATGACGTGTGCTGCTGGTGCTGTGCACCAGGCATACTCCTGCAGACTGGCTGCCATGCCTGTACTTTCCTGCCTTGGGGGTCAGTATTAGAGATGTGATTCGGCCGAACCTTTTGGTTCAGGCTTTGATAATTAGCCTGCCATGGGAAATTTTGTTTTCCTGCAGTTTGGGCTGATTTTTTTTGGCTGCCCCGAATTTTGGGGATTTAGTGTGCGCTGACAGGTGTTATGCACACTAACCCCGAAAAACAAATTTTCCCAAAATTTTGGGAAAATCTGCTTCGTTTTTCAGGGTGGCTGAACCAGGATGAATGCACATCCCTAGTCAGTATATTATGTGTAAGGTAAGGCTCACCTTACACATTGCGTCCAGATCCGAAAGGCAGCCCAGTACCCAGGTGTCACCCAGAGAGTGGAAGGCAGCCTGATCCCCAGCAGCTGCAACACCCTTCTAGGGCCTCTGCTAATTGTCCATGCCCATTGTACAGCATATGGTACTCCCTCACTCATTATCCCTACATTTGAGCCAGCAGCTGAGAGTGTGTACCAAGACTAAGTAAGCACCACTAAGGATGTGGAAGAATGTAGAATCACAACATATAATATATAAATTAAGAAGAAGGCATGGGGTGTGTAGTAAAGGTTCCGAGGTCTGGAGATTCTTATAGGCAATGTTGCTAGCAAGGTAGGTAGAAATTCCATGCACAGATTTAGTAAGTACTAGTGGCAGTAAATCGAGTATTTGCATTTGTTTTGACTAATGACACATAGCAGCATGCATATTTCCTCCCGAGGAAGCCACGGCAAAACACCGTGCCATGGGGGGAAACCAAGGAATTGTCAAAACAAATGAAAATAGTCGATTTACTGCCACTAGAACTTACTAAATCTGTGCATGGAATTTATACTCACCTTGCTAGCAGCATTGCCTTAAGAATCTCCAGACCTCTGGACCTTTCATTACTCTCCAAGACAAAGTAAGTACACAACATTTAGGTTTTACAGGGTAAGCTACTAATGTATGTGGTTACATACCCTTGCACTCCTGACTGAAGTAAGTGTTGGGGGAGCGCTAGGGAGTGATCCTGATTCCGGGAGATGTGTGCCCTTGGATCACGATGCGACTGCAGAGAGGAGCTCCGTGGAAGTGCCTCCATGGAAGTGCCGCAAGATATGTCCAAGCATGGATGGAACAGGCTGAGCACCAGATCCTAACCTCTGCTGATCCTGCACGCACTGGTAGAGACCCAGCAATGCAATGCTGGTCTCTGGAGTAACCCTCCGGCCACTCGATAGCCGTTTTGGACCTGCCACTAGGGAGCAGCAAATGCAGCAGGATGGACAGAGGTCGAGGACAGACGATGTGCTGGAACTAGGAACAAGACGGGACCTCGGACTTGGACTAGGCTAGAAGACTTGAACAAGGCGAGGTTACTAGGAACTTGGAACTCAGATGAGACGAGGATGCTTAGAACTTGGAAATTGGAACTCAGACGCAAGATGCTCAGACATGGAAGGAAATCAGACGTAGACTGAGGAGAGGATTCCAGTTACTCAGACAAGGACTCTTGGAACTTGGAAGGACTCAGATGAGGATTTGGAACTTGGAAGGACTCAGACGAGGACTTGGAACTTGGAACTCGGATGAGATAAGACAAGGATTCTTGGAACTTGGACGAGACCACTTGGAACTTGGAAGGGACGAGGACAAGGACTCAGGATACTCAGAGACTTAGACAGGCTTTGCCCCTCAGGGCACCCTACACAACCGACGTGGGCTGGTCACGGACCACCCTGTCCCACTGCGCACCCTACACAACCTGAAGAGGCTGGTCACGAACCATGCAGGGAACGGAACAAGCGCAGGACTGAGGCTCAGGACAAAGGAGAAATCCTGGCAGTGCTCGAAGACAGATCCAACCGGAAGAGGGACCAGCCACCAGACATGGACAGATAGATATGGATTTACTCTCAGGAAAGGCCAGCTGAAGACAAGGTCTGAGGCAAGGCAAAACTGAACCCGGAGCTAGGAACTGACAGTACTTCAGGATCGGAACTGGAAAATGGACATCAGGATCAAGACTGGAACTTGGAACTCGGAACATCAAGATCAGGACTTGGAACTCGGGACTTGGAACATCAAGACTGGAACGTAAGGCATCAGATACAAGAGGACATTGGTACCTTGGGACATCAGGACATCAAGGCATCTGGACATCTATGGCATCTGGACATCAGGGACTTCTAGAGAGGAGGACCACAGGGACATCTGGAACATGACAGATGAAGACATCAGAGGACAGAGATATCTGGACATCCAGAGACAAGGGGACGTCTGGACATCTGGAAACACAGAGACGGGATCTGACGAGAGAGCAGGACATGGAACGAAGATGAAGACGAAGGTTCAGGAACCATGGACGAAGACAAGGAATACCAACAAAGAACAGAATGCCTTGAAGAAGCAAGGAAGTATCACGGAGGACTCCTGGAACAAAGAGCTGGAACTGAAGATCCAGGAGCAGTCCAACTCCATGACTAACTCCTTGCGAAGGCAATGATGGAATGAAGGAAGGCTCGCTTTATAGGGCTGAAGAGGAAACGACTAGAGGACGTCAGCAGGAGGAGCCTAGGAGGACAGCCCACTGCTGGCCCTTTAACTGGAGCAGGGAGGTGTGGCTGCGTACCTAGGAGGAAGGGGCAGGACCTTGGAGAGTAGCATCCTGCTGCATAGGAGGAAGCAGGCCCTGACGATGGTGGCTCCCTGCCACGAAGAACAGAAGATTGATGGCGGCCTCCATGTTGTGGAAGAGGACCCAGTCGATGGTGGTCTCTTGGCCATGGAAGAGGAGCTTTGGGGTGGACTCTGAGCTGCGGAAGAGGAAAGCTGATGGCAGCCTTGCCGCGAAGAGACAACAGTGTTCGGTGGCGGCCTCCAGTCTGCATGAAGAGAACAACAGCAGCTCCTAGGCCACATGGAAGGCCTGGGTAGTGGTGGCTCCCTGTTGTGGCAGTGGCAAAACTGGCGGTGGCCTCCAGGCTGCGAAGAGTGTGATGGTAAATGGACAAGGACATCAAGATCAAGACTGGGAACTTGGAACTCGGAACATCAAGATCAGGACTTGGAACTCGGGACTTGGAACATCAAGACTGGAACGTAAGGCATCAGATACAAGAGGACACTGGTACCTTGGGACATCAGGGCATCAAGGCATCTGGACATCTATGGCATCTGGACATCAGGGACCTCTAGAGAGATGATGGTAAATGTGATGATGGTAAATGATGGTAAATGATGATGATGGTAAATGTGTGATGGTAAATGGAAATCTCTCTGAAGAGAGAGTAGCTCTAAGCGATGTACCGCAAGGATCGGTGTTGGGACCGGTCCTGTTCAATATCTTTGTGAGCAACATTGCGGATGGGATAGAAGGTAAGGTTTGTCTTTTTGTGGATGACACTAAGATCTGCAACAGAGTGGACACACCGGAAGGAGTGGAGAGAATGAGATGGGATTTAAGGAAGCTGGAAGAGTGGTCGAAGATATGGCAGCTGAGATTCAATGCCAAGAAGTGCAGAGTCATGCACATGGGAGTGGAAATCCAAATGAACTGTATTTGATGGGGGGAGAAAGGCTGATGTGCACGGAGCAGGAGAGAGACCTTGGGGTGATAGTGTCTAATGATCTGAAGTCGGCGAGACAATGTGACAAGGCGATAGCTAAAGCCACAAGAATGCTGGGCTGCATGGAGAGAGGAATATCGAGTAAGAAAAGGGAAGTGATTATCCCCTTGTACAGGTCCTTGGTAAGGCCTCACCTGGAGTACTGTGTTCAGTTCTGGAGATCGTATCTCCAAAGAGACAGAGACAAGATGCAAGCGGTCCAGAGAAGGGCGACCAAAAAGGTGGAGGGTCTTCATCGAATGACTTATGAGGAGAGATTGAAGAATCTAAATATGTACGCCCTGGAGGAAAGGAGGAGCAGAGGTGATATGATACAGACTTTCAGATACTTGAAAGGTTTTAATGATCCAAAGACAACGACAAACCTTTTCCGTCGGAAAAAAATCAACAGAACCAGGGGTCATGATTTGAAGCTCCAGGGAGGAAGACTCAGAACCAATGTCAGGAAGTATTTATTTACAGAGAGGGTGGTGGATGCCTGGAATGCCCTTCCGGAGGAAGTGGTGAAGACCAGAACTGTGAAGGACTTCAAAGGGGCATGGGATAAACACTGTGGAGCCATAAAGTCTAGAGGACGTGAATGAAGAGTGGGTGGCTCGCGGGAATGATGGCTACTACCTGGAGATAATACCCTTATTCAATAAACATACACACGGTTAATGTGACTCCAACATTGCTCTAAGACTCCAACATTGCTCTAAGCTTCAACGGCAAGAGGAAATGTGGAAAAAAAGATTTGCATTCACAAAAAAGTGGGGAGTTGCTTGCTTGTTACGGCGGTTACTACCCCAAACCAAATAAGCCTGAATCTTCACTTTCAAATCATATCCTGCATAGCTCTCTGCTTCAACAGCAGTGGAGAAAGCCTGATACTTTACTTTCAATGCATATCCAGCATAACTCTCTGCTTCAACAGCAGGCGGAATGAAGAAAAGTGGATCTATATAGAGACAACAACCAACAAGGACTGAATTACATAGTCTGGGTAAACAAATAAGCATGAGTGTAGCTTGCTTATTGCGGCGGATACTACCCCTAACTAATTAAGCTAGATATTTCACTTAGATGCAGTTCCAACACTGCTCTCTACATTAATGGTGGGGGTGGAAGGGAAATAGAACCAAAGGTTACTAAGAGACAAGAGTAACAGATAAGTATGAGGAAAAAAAAAGTGCGAAACTTGCTGGGCAGACTGGATGGGCCGTTTGGTCTTCTTCTGCCATCATTTCTATGTTTCTATGTTTCTATAAGAGAAGATGGTCGGGCCACTGGAGGCAGCGGTGATGGCGGCGGCCTCCAGGCTGTGAGATGGCAGGTGTCAGCAAGGGAAATTCAGCGGTGTCGGCAGCGGAGAGGTAAGAGGCTGCTTGTGAGACTAGCTCACAAGCAGAATCATAACAGTAAGTGGACAGAAAATAAAAAGTAGGGTCCTGAACCCTCTGAATTTACCCTTTACACTACCCAGCCTGTACATGCACACTATATCATGTGTTAGTCTTTAAAGTCAGAGCTGGTGACATACAAGCCCATGTAAGGAGGAGTTAGCAAACAGTATGCGATGTGAAAAAGGCAACAAGAGGCAATAGTGAAGGGCCACAGTAAGGGTCTTTTTATTTACCTCTGGATGTGTGTTAACCAGCTTATACGGAGCTTTCATTGGAAAGCTATAGCCCTTATGGTCTTGCTTGCTCCATAAATGCACATTTTTAAAGTGGCAGGGCATCAGAGCATGCAAGGTCATGTTGAGAGCAAACCTTTAACCATTGCTACCATAAACACAAAAACCACACAATGAAACACCACCACCAGAAATTTCATCTTTCCAAACAGTGGCATTTTATTAACAAACGCATATAGTGCACTGTTTGAAATTCAGCCAATTTCTTTGGTTATCACATTTTGCAAGGACAAGATAGCTAATAGCACACAACAATGTACATTTAATGAACAACTCATTCGGTGTTAACCTGTACAGTAATATATGCAAACAGCATCATGACGCATACAGGTATTGCATGTTATCTTTAGTGCAGAATTATGATTACAACCAAGAACATTGGAGGACATTTACTAAGCATTTTTCCCATAGAAAAAGAATGGGAAAAACCCTTTAGTAAATAGGACCCAGAAAGAGGAAATGGCACCCCAAAAGCTAGAGTATTGCTGTGAAGTAACAGCTATAAAAAGCACAACAATGTGTGTAAGCGCTAAGGCCTCAGACAGTGCATGTTGAAAGAGTGCACTCAAAGAGGACAGCCTAAGGGCCAGGCCAGCACAGCTCAGCATGTGGGCAGAAGGAGAACGAGCAAACAGTTCAGCATGTAGGCAGCAGGAGTAGGGCAGCATCACCACCACAGGAGCAGCAGAAGGACCCAGCAGCATGGAGGCCAGAGGCACAGGACGAGACACAGCAGCATAGAGGCAGGAGGCCCCGGATGAAAGACAGCAGCATGGAGGCAGGAGGCCCAGGATGACACCCCACAGCATGCAGCCAGCACTTGCAGGAAATGAGAAGAGATGACTCCCCACAGCATGGAACAGGAGACATTGCAGGCTACTTAAAGTAGGCCATAATAGGCCTAGAGCCTGAAGGACAGCTTGTTAGTGACAGTGTTGCTTGAAAATGCTTGACATAGCAGCATCCAATGTGCAATGCGGCACAGCAACTCTGTAGTGAGCATATGATGAGCCGGTTTCTTCCATCTACGTGGCACAGCAACCCTGTCAAGAGCGCGTCCCTGTCTTTTTTTAAAAATTGGCTTCTTGCCCCTTACTTGCGATGCCTTTCCTTTTTTCAAGGCCCCCTTGCCTTGCTGTGACTTCCCACTTGGCGGAGGGGAGGGGGAGGGGGGGGGGAATTTTGAGGGAGCCGACCCCTGCGCCATTGTGATTCTGCCAAACTGCTGTGGGGTGTCGAACCAAGGGATGTAGCTGACGATTCAGATGGCTGGCCTGTCATCCACTGTAGTATTTGTGTCATCACATTTGTTAGGTTGCTGATGGCTGCAGCTATCTTGTTGGCATTTTGCATGCTGGCTGCCATACCTTGCTGCAAGATCCTGTTTTGATGCTGTACACTTCTTCGCAGGGCCCTTGTTTCTCCCTGCAATTGTCGGACTTCTCATGATGAGATGGCTGCAGCAGGTGCTGGTGCTGCTGGCGGGGACCCTGATGGCTGCGCTGTGGGTGCTGCTGGCGGTTGGCCCAATGGTGGCGGTGTGGGTGCCGGTGGTAAAGTTTATGGTGGTGTCAGAGGCTGCAATGTGGGCACAGCTGGGCTTCTGTCAGAGTGGCGTGGGGTGCTGGTTCCTGGCAGCTGTTCATCCGAATGTTGACAGTCCATTAAGGTGTCGAGATCAAGGTCAACATTAATAGGAATTCTTGAGCCTGGGGACTGCATTAAACACAGGGGCTCTGATTGCTCTGCCTCCTGCTGCTTCTCCTCCTGCTGTGTCTCTGAATCAGTGAGATAAGGCATATGGAGCATGGATATTGGGCAGCTGGACCCAGGAGCATCCCGACTGGTCCCTGGGACCAGCATGTTCCTGCTCAAGAGCTGTGGAAACAGAGAAGAAAAAAAACCCATACGTACATATGCTAGCAAGTACTGGGTTTTTTTTGGCCATCAGAGGTGCACTTTGGTTCATTACAAAGTGATCATCTAATGCCAATTTAAAGGTGAATTTTCATAACTGTGCGCGGGCGTCCGTGTCACGTGGTTCTCAGCGGGCGCACATGGATGCGCAGATTTAATAACATGTGTACGCCGAGGCGTGCATATTCTAAAATCTACTTCCCACGCACACATGCACGCGTAAGGGCGGGGCACTTTATAAAATGCTTGTGGCGACAGACTGAGCCTTTCCCCAGTTCGATCTCAGTCCATTCCAATAAAGAAGTTGACTGGGAAGGAACTTCCTACACCCCCTACCTACCCTGCCTACCTTTTCCCCTCTCCTTCCCAACCTTTAAAACCCTACTAACAATTTTTTCTTCTATACTTACCTGCTCTTCGGAGCATATTCATTGTGGATTCCAGAAAACCTGGCATGTTTGTGCACTCAAGGACTGCTCTACATAGTTTGAATCTTACAGGTCTCCTAGAGAGTTATGGGTCAGACAAACTGGTAATATTCACTAGAAGGTGAATTTTCAAAAGATGCATGCATAAAAAAATAGCATGTGTCTGTGTAAAATGGCATCTATTTATTTATTTATTTGTTTTTTTATATACTGACATTCAACTTAAGTCATCACATATATATGTGAGTGTATACTATTATAAGAACTGTAACATATGCGTATAAATTGGGAGCTAGGAGTACATTTGTGTGTGTAAAAAAGAGGCAGGACAGGGGCGTTCTGGGAAGTGGCCAATGTTTATGCACAGGGATGTTAGCTTTCAAAGGGGTGCACAGGCACACATTGATGCATGAGCGTCAGCGCGTGCCCAGGAATGTGGCTATTTTCCGGATAAGCCCGAACTTGTGTGGCTTGTTTTTTTTTTTTTTTACATATACGAGCATGTTTGTGTGCATATGTACTCATATTTAATAACCAATGCACATCATTTGCTCACAGGTTATAAAATACAGTAGTAAATTTGCATGCATGCACCCATATACATGAGTACATGGGCACATGTAAGCAGTTTTGATAGTTATCCTCCCTGCTTATTACATGCACATTAGATCCTAATAGGGATTGATTCATGAAAATGTTTTTTAAGGCAATGGATGTCCTTTTTATGAATTGTCATATTCTGGTTTTTCAGATGTATTCAAGGAAATTCAGAAGTGGAGGTAGCAATTCCTCCTACTGAAGCCAAAGGTTTTGCAATTAGGTGCTCTTTTTTTCATTAGGTAGGTATGCATACAAATGCTTAATTAAACTTCATGGAGTTAGATATATTCTTTCTGCTCTCTCAACTCTCTGCCTTTCTCAGTGGGAAGATCTTGATAAACCATCCAACCAATAGCTGATTTTAGGCTCAGCAGCATCTTTTGAAGTCTGATATAATTGCTTTCACTAATTTGTCATGATGCTACTTTGCTTTTTATTTCTTGCTTTCCATTTCCTTTGTTTTGAGTCTTGTTTCTCCCCACAATTAGTAGACTTATGGAATGCCTGAGATTAGTACAGTTTTCTTAGTTATTCTTTTTTCTTCCATGCTGTAATCATCTTGAGGCTTCTTTTTCTGTAAAAAGTGATTTACATATCATTAATTTTAATATTTACATAAAGATGAAGACAATAATATTTAACTGGGTGCAGAAAAGAGTTAATACCTGGGGCAAAAAGTGATATCCATTACCTCCAAGCACGTAACAAGGACATAAGAGTACTCTCAATCCTTCATTTATAATACCACAAAACAGCACTCTACACTTCATTTACAACACCACACACAAGGACCCATTCAATTTTATATCTATGCAACAGAACTGTGGTTGAATTGGTGTTAGTGCTAGAGATTGTTGTGAGTTGTTTGTTAGGGATATGCATTAGTTTGAAACAAATAGGTAAAATGCAATGAATAAGACCATTTTTGTTTCATTTGTGGACCCCCAAAATCACAAAAATTTTAGTTTAATTCATTTATGTTTTCAGTTCAAATCTATGGCACATTCAGAACTGCTCTAGTCAGAAAGCTGCAGTGAATAAATGGTAAATATAGCAACCAACTTTGCATGTGATACAAGAATCAGACTGGTGTCAAGGCAGGAGACTTAAGGAAATAGACAGGACAGAGGATCAATTAAGGTGAAGCATTTTTTAAACTGGCCTACAGAGCTGCCATTTGGTCAAGTGGCGCTAATATCCTCCCACTGAAAGGTCTGAGCATGTGCAAAGAAACATCATTTGTTCAATTGGATTTGCAGACTGATTCTGCATTCAGAAGCTTTCTTAAAGTGTAAGAAAAGCTAAGCTTCTAAAAAGAAGATATTGCCATTAGCAAAAAGGCTTTTTCAGATCTTTAGTGCTGCATTCAGTGCTCTTACCGACTTTGACAGAGAGACAGAGGCACAGCTTTCTTACAATTCATAGAGACAGTAAGAAATTAAAGCAGTGACAACCAGTGAGGACTGAAATGTTTGTCTCTACATCTATATGATACAGTACAAGTGAGCAGAGTACACTACATAGAGACTGACATAAAGAGAAACACAACTAAGACACTACTGACTAGAGTTCTCAAATTCTCATCGGCTACTAGGGATGTGCAGAGGGACAGCATACATTGCATTCGGTATTCGTATTCGTCGGGGGGCAGATACGTTGCATTCGGCAAGGGGGCCCCTGATACGTTCATGCGTTAATTCTTATTTGTTTCCCGGCTAAAACTGAATTAACTACAACCCCCCACCCTCCTGACCCCCCCAAAACTTACCAAAACTCCCTGGTGGTTCAGTGGGGGGTTCAGGAGCCATCTCCTGCACTCATGCCGTTGGCTGCCAGTATTCAAAATGGTGCCAATAGCCTCTGACCTTACTATGTCACAGGGGCTACCAGTAGTCCACAACACAATGCAGGAGCAGAAGCCTGCACTTCAAATATTCAATGCCAAACAGAGGGAAGTGCAGGTAATTCAATAAGTCCCCTCAACTTCAGATTCTTTTCATCAAAGGTTTATTTTTATTTTTACATCAGCAACTCCATTACTTAGACAGGCACAGAATTTAAGAAGGGTCCCCCGACACGGACCCATGTTTCGCCAAACCCGGCTGCATCGGGAGGGACAAGCATCGGGAGGGACAAGCAGGGATGATTCTTCAACTTTTAATCGATGTGCTGATATTTGCTTTGCAAGGAAAAAAAACATAAAAATGGGAAAAAAAATAGAATTGGAATTTCCCAGGTTTTCCCATGCCCTCCACCCATCCCTCCCACCCAGAAAAATACTGGGGTCAGCTCCCACTTACTCTGGTCCTGGGAGATCTGCAGATGAGGCCTAGGCCCCGGCCCAAGCC
Source organism: Rhinatrema bivittatum (assembly GCF_901001135.1). NCBI lineage: Eukaryota > Metazoa > Chordata > Amphibia > Gymnophiona > Rhinatrematidae > Rhinatrema > Rhinatrema bivittatum. The sequence goes on from NC_042616.1 coordinate 180,044,845, forward strand.
GGGCCCTTGTGTGGGGCCTAGGGCAAGGAAGTGGCAATCTACCATGGCCTAAGCCTATGCAAAGCCAGGGGCCTCAGCCAGGGTCATGTTCAGGCCTAGTGCCCAAGCCTTGGAGGTCTTCTTTCTTTGGTTTTCTTTCTTTGTTAATGAATGATGTCATCCGCTTGGGATGCTCAGAAGTGGCTTTCCCCCATGGATCTTTAGTGATGTCAATTTTACTAAGAATACCTCAGAATATTTCTGTAACACTCCCCAAACCCCCCACCTTCTGAAACCCACCCTGATTCAAAGTGTCAGAGTGACTCTATACAGAGTCTGTCTGTCTGTCTCTCTCTCTCATGTATTAATCAGCATGCAAAACAAAAAATAGTGCAGGTGTGATAAATTTATTGCACCTTGCAGAGCTTACCAACATGGGAGCAGAGTAATTAGTCTAACACGCCCCTTTTTTATCACAGGTGCTATTTCCGCTATATTTATAGCATTTTGATAAATATAGGGTTTAGATTGTGAGCTCTCTAGGGACAAAGAAATACCTATCATACCTGAATATAATCCGCTTTGAAGCGGCTGAAAGGCAGAATATAAATCTAAATAAATAACTAAATAAATAAACTGGTGCATGAAATAACTGTAGTACATGTGTTCATGCAATCTTGATGATGTTCACATGTATGCTCTTTATATAATAGCAAACTATGTGTAAAAGTTGCAAACCACACCTCGGAACACTCCAAACACACCCACTTTTTCCATGCATACTTTTGCTCAAGAACGCGAGTAGATGGGTATTTTTGCGTGTATGCTGCACATATATGCATATAAGCTATTTTTACATATACAACCTGTATGAAAATTTAGACCTTAGAACATAAGAAATACCATGCTCAGTTAGACCAAGGCCAATTGAGCCAGAATTGATCTCTGACAGTGGCCAGTCTGGGTTACAAGTACCCAATGGAACCCAAAACTTATATGTATTTCCAGGGACAGTAATGGCTTTCCCTAATCCAACTGGCTAATAATGTTATATGGACTTATCCAAATAAGAAAATCCTCAAACATTTGCAGGAAACCTCAAAACTGATCAACACAATGTGTCCCCCGCTGTTTATTTATTTAATTTATTTATTTAAAACCATTTATATACTGTTTTTCTGAAAAGACTATCACAACGGTTTACAATGTATACAATTGTGCATAACCAAACCATAGATAAAAAACATAAAGGCACAGATTTTCAAAGCCCTACGCGCGCCGGGCCTATTTTCAAAAGGCCCGGTGGCGCGCATAAAGCCCCGGGACATGAGTATGTCCCGGGGCTTGAAAAAAGGGGTGGGGAATGGGCAGGGCATGGCCAGAGCCTCCAGGCACAGCGGGCATTTGGTGCTGTGCCCGGGATTGCGGGCCGGCTGTTGGCCGGCGTGCATAATCTATGCCTGCCCGGAGGCAGGCACAACTTATAAAATAAAGATTAGGGGTTTTTTTTAGGTAGGGCTGTGGTGTGGGTTAGGTAGGGGAAGGGAGGGCGGAAGGAAAGTTCCCTCCGAGGCCTCTCTGATTTCGAAGCGGCCTTGGAGGGAACGGGGAAAGCCAGCAAGGCTCCCCAAGGGCTCAGCGCATGCAAGGTGCATTATTGTGCACCCCCTTGCACGCGTCGACCCCAGACTTTATAACATGCGCGCGGCTGTGCATGCATGTTATAAAATCGGGCGTACATTTGTGCGCTGGGTTGCACGCACAAATGTACGCCCACACGTAGGTATTAAAATCTTCCCCAAAATGATTTTAATACTTACGCCCGTGCGTAGATATTAAAATCTGTCCCAAAATTAAGAATACAAGATAAAATATATTGGACTAAATCATAAAAATAATAAAATACAATATTAAATCAGTAGTCTAAAATTGACAAAAAGAAAAATAAAATAAATAATAAAAAAGAACATATAGCAAGCATCATTTAGTAATTCTGATTCCAATACCATTGTACAGTCTCAAAAAAGAGATGGGATAGAAAAGACAGCCATTTAAGCCTTGTTTTCGTAGGCTAATTTGAACAGCGAAGACTTTGGACTTTTTTTTAAAAGTAATAAAGTTACTTTGCAATCTTAGTTCTACCAGCATAGAGTTCCATAGTTTGGGACCGGCTACTGAAAATGATCTTTCTCTGACATCACTTAAGTGTGTCGTATGAATTGATGGAACTGTTAGTAAACCTATGTTTGCAGATCTTAAATCACATTGAGGAGTATATAAGTGGTTCACAGCATTTAACAATTCTACTTTTCTATTATTTAATGATTTGTGTAAAATGCAGACAACTTTATAGTCTCTATTCTGTATTTTATAGGTAGCCAGTGAAGTGCTATCAGTGTTGGAGTGATGTGATCGTACTTTTTACCTCCTATCAATATTCTTACGATAGCTTTCTCTAGCATTTGTAATGGTCTTAATGTATTGCAGGAATGCCCATCAACAGGGCATTGCAGTAATCAAGGTTAGAAAAAATGAGTGTCTGCAATACTAAATGAAAATCATCAAAGTTTAGTAGGGGCTTTAGATGTTTTAAAATATGCAGTTTGTGGTAGCTGTCCCTGAGTTTGAGGTTAATATGCTTTTTCATATTTAGTTCACTATCCACTATAACTTCAAGGTCTCAAGCATGGTTGGATAATTCTATTTAATGAAATAATTCTAATTAATTAAATAATTGATGCTTAGGGTATACCTACAAGATGCTAAATATAAATTATTTAATTAAACAGTGGGGACACATTGGGGTGGATTTTAAAAGGGTTACACACGTAAATCCTCAGGATTTACGTGCATAACTGCTCCTGCATGCGTCAGGCCTAATTTGCATAGGCCTGGTGATGTGTGCAAGCCCCGGGACGCACGTATGTCCCGGGGCTTTGTGAAAGGGGTGGGGCAGGGGCGGGACCGAGGCCTCTAGCACAGCGGCCGTGCTGGGAGATCGCACGCCGGCAGCTGGCCGGCGCACGCAAATTGTGGCCGGCGTAAATAACAAAATAAAGGTAGGGGGAGATTTAGGTAGGGCTGGGGGACGGGTTAGATAGGGGAAGGGAGGGGAAGGTGGGGGGGGGCGGAAGGAAAGTTCTCTCCAAGGCCGTTCCGATTTCCTCATTCTCTTCGATTTCGGAGCGGCCTTGGAGAGAATGGGGAAAGCCATCGGGGCTCGGCATGCGCAAGTTGCACTAGTGTGCATCCCCTTGCATGTGCCGACACCAGATTTTATAACATGCGCGTGGCTGCGCGCGCATGTTATAAAATCGGGCATACATTTGTGCACGCTGGGTTGCGTGCACAAATGTATGCCGCGAGTGCAGGTTTTAAAATCTGTCCCAAAGTGTTGATCAGTTATGGATTTATCCTCCAGAGCTTGTCCAAACCTCTTTTAAACCCTACTATGCAATTTGCCTTCACCAGATTCACTAGTTTGCAAGTCCTTTTTTTGTTGTCATGCATGTATGATATGAGAATGGAAGAACTTTAGAACAGAAATGTAAAGTTAGAAATTTGAATGTGGACCACAATGGCAGAATGGTGTTAGTTCAGGTTTTATTTAACTTCTAGTGAATGGATTTCCTTTGAAATATTTCATAAAATAGGTCAGGAGGTGACTGTTTCCTATCCTAGACCATTGGGAAGGACATTGAGTATATTTGATTCCACTTTACATCAAAATAAAGGTCAACAAAAAAGTTGTATGCAATACCTTCTTCTTAGATTACCCAAGTGAACTAATAGTAAGCTCAGGACTTCATTCAAGTTGGTTCAGCTTTAAAAGTTTATAAATAATCATTTTACATATAGTAATATCACCTTTATAGAGATTGGTCCTCTCTGGAACTTATAGTGACATCCCTAATTGTTATGCAATCAGCGTAAAGTGACTGATATTTCATTATGCATTTATTGTATAATGCATAGGATTATACAATCATCTAAAAAGGGGGCAATCTTATAAATGCTAAAACATAACTTATTGAAATGTATTCATTTTCTCCCTTTCTCTCTCTCCTTCCTTCTTTGTGAGAAAAGGTAACACTCTATTATTAGAATGGAGCCATTAGTCAGAACAGAATGAGGTCTATTATCTGAACATACATATGAAAAAAAGAAATGCTGACATTTACTAATTTTGGGACTTTGAACTGTCAAAAGCCAAGTAACTCAGAATAATTTAAATACAAATATGTGGCAATCACCATATAGTTCAGTACAAGTGTAAAAGTTAGAAAGGCAAGACAGGCCAAATTGTCCCATACTATAGATCAAAGAAAAAGATAAAGATAAAACAGGGCTGTGAAAATATGGTGTCTTCATGTCTGATTCAACAGCAATTTAATTGGGAGAAGGGCCAAAGTTCACTACACAATGCAGATCTTCTTAATGTGCATATTAAAGGCCATAAATGCAACTTATGTAATGTGGTAACCACTAAGACTACACTGTATCCATGATAAGAAGCACAACTCGCTACCATGGGCATATTAAAATTACCTGGATTTACATATTATAGATAGGGCTTCTCATTTAAGGTGTTTATAAATCACTTTTACCCATTAAAGGACATTTAAAATTATCCTCTGTAATTAGGCTTTAACTGCTGAATCCTAAAGAAATACCCCCAATGAGAAAAAATGTAAAATGGTATTTATTAGATAAGCACCGAAAACCACAATTTACTCTAGTAGTTTCTCGCCTCTCTGTTGCCTACCTTGGATCCTCTGCTTTGTTTTTGTGCCTTTTCCATGCTAATGACTCCTCAGCTGCATAAATGTATGTAAATATTTGATTCAGCTGGAAAAGGCATGCAACAATAGTGTCTGTGCTGTGAAAATACCAACACCTACTAATTTTTGGTACCTACAAAGAACCTCTAATTAGCTGGAAAATAAACACCTACATTTACAATTTATGCACATTGATTGGCCCTCCTCAATATGGCTATGCATGATGTTCCATAACACATGTTCTTTCAGCTGCATTCAGAGGAGGCACTGCCAGGAGTGCATATTTGGTAGGCTGAGAAAATAATGTGCAGAAATTGTATTTTTAATACCACGTGTATTATTTTCCATGAAAAAAATCAGGTACAAATGTCTGTAGGTACTATGTTCCCATGGCAGATTTCAAAGTGAAAGTAAGCATGTACTTATCTTTGATAAATGCATTAAATGGTGCAAAGTCTGTGGCTAACATTTAGAAAATTGCCTCCATAATAGCAATTTGATTATTAAAATGAGTTTATAATGCAGGTATGCTTTTAACGTGAACATCCATATTCAAAAGCCCAGTAAGCTTACCTTATCCAGGTAATTTTATCTGGATATTCAGTGGCACATCTTCAAGTAAAAACGCCTCTGAATCTAGTTAGATAAAGTTACCCAGATAAAGTTATCTGGTAACTTTGCCGCTCATTGGAATAAAGAATATGAACCTTTATGCTCAATTTACCCTCACTCTCTCCCGCCAAGATCACCATCCTTCCTACCCTCCAAAGAAAAGTAGCATCTGAGGCATCTAAGAAAAACATATAGGGAACGTTCTATTCATCCCATAGTGCAGTGAATAAGTGAATACTAACTGCTGGTAGCTATTATGTATACCTGCACTTAATATTCAATCCAATTCCTCCTACTTCTGGGCTTGGGGGAGCCCTTTGAGGATTTTTTTATGGGGATTTGGCACCATATCTTTTTTTTTTTTTTTTAGATAGGGGATGGGGGCAGGGTCTGGGATTAGCTGTTTCTTTTTTTGTTAGACATGAGGAAGGGGACATTCAATGCTATTTGCCCCTATATTGGTTTTATCTTGTAAGGGTGGGATAAGGAAAATCCTGCACCACTATTTATACAATGTTAAATATTTTTGGAGTGGGGGTTAAGGGGGAATCCAGTGCTGCTGGCCTCTATATTTTTTATCTTGAGGAGGGTAGGAGGAATGAGAGTTCAGTGCCTATCTTGTAGCCAGGTAACTTTAGGGCAGCTATTGGCTGAACTGAATTATCCAGCTTTGGAATCCTAATCATTAATTAGAATTCTCAGGACCCTTTTTTCCAGCTCTCTTGCTTGGGGTCAAAAATACTATAACCATGCCCAAGCTAGCTTCAGTATGAATTTTCCTTTTATTCCAATGTACATACATGCATAGAGACATTATAGATCAATATATGGTTTTAATTGCTTAATATTAATCAGTAGTTCTTAACTTAGTATACAGTTATTAATTAGAGCTCTTCACTATTGGGCAGTCTTACAACATGATAGCTTCTGGCTAATAACAGCTCCATTAGTTATCTGTGTTTCTAGCAGTTTCTTTCTTTTATGAATAATAATTTTATCTACATAACCAACTATATCTAGCAAAAATAATTTTCCTAAATAAGAAACAATATCCAGTCTTAAGTGACTGTGACTAGTTAAAACTTATCTTTAGCTTCTTCATTTCTAATGGTCGCTACTAGTCTGAGCAAATACAAAGCAGTATTTTATATTCTAACTACATCTGTAAAACCAATGCGTAGGCTAGTTAGCTGAGCCTTGAAAAACACAACATGGGCTGAACTGGGCCCTGTAAGATTTGACAATTTCTCCCTTTTGTGATTTTCACAACACCCAGATAAGCAGATCTAAACTTAAAACTTTCATATTCATACTATACCAGAACACCCATCATTACACTTCCACATACTCTTTAGAGATGTGATTTGGCTGAACCTTTCAGTTTGGCCTTTGTTATCAGCCCACCACGGGAAATTTTATTTCCTGCGTTTCGGGACGATTTTTTTTGGCTGTCCTGAACCGAAAAAAACCCCCTCACCCAACCCTTCAGATTTAATTAATTACAATCCCCCACCTCCTGACCCCCCTAAAACCTGCCTAAAGTCCATGGTGGTCCAGCGGGGGACTCGGGAGCAATCTCCTGCTCTTGGGCCATCAGCTGCCAGTAAACAAAATGGCGCCGATGGCCCTTTGCCCTTACCATGTGACAGGGGCTATCGGTGCCATTGACCGGTCTCTGTCACATGGTAGGAGCAATGGCCAGCCGGTACCCGAGAGGGGGAGATCATTCCTGGGACCCCGCTGGACCACCAGGGACTTTTGATAAGTCTTGGGGGGGGGGGGGGGTTTCAGACAAGTCTTAGGGGGTCGGGAGGGTGGGGGGTTGCAATTAATTAAATTTGAAGGGTTGGGGTGGGTTTGGGGGGGTTGTGCTCTTTCTCCCCCCCAAAAAAAAAACGATAAGAAAAGCACACGAAATTTTGTGGGTTTTCCTATCATTTCAGGGACCCACCGAAATGCGACGAAATAGGAAATATCATCTATATTTCCTATTTCATCGTAAACGAATGCACATCCCTAATACTCTTAGACATCTTACTCAATATTCATTAAACAGACTCTTCTGAAAAAAAGTTCCTTCAATTCTTATTCTTCAGAACTTGAAGAGAAAGTAGCTATAACAGTTAAAAACATAAGAAATTTTCATATTTGGTCAGACTGAGGGTATATCAAGCCCAACATCCTGTTTCCAACAGAAGCAAATCCAGGTTACAAATACCTGGAAAGTACCCAAACAGTAAATAAGTAGTGGCAATTCCCAAACTCAATTTGGTTAATAGCAGTTTCTGGACTTCTTCAGGAACGTGTCCAAACCTTTTTAGACCCAGGTATGCTAACTGCCTTAACCACATCCTCTGGCAATGAAATTCAGAGCTTAATTATATGTTGAGTGAAATAATTTTCTCTGATTTGTTTTAAATTAAATATTTTCTAACTTCATGGAGTACCCCCAGTTCTTGAATTATATGAAAGAATAATTAACTGATCCACATTTTCCCGTTCTACACCTCTTAAGATTTTAGAGACCTCTATCATAACCCTCCCTCAGCTGTCTCTTCTCCAAGCTGAACAGCCCTAAGTAACCTGTTTAGCCTTTCCTCATAGGGGAGCTGCTCCATCTCACCATTCTCTGTACCTTTTCCAGTACAACTAAATCTTTTTTGAGATTCGGCAACCAGAATTGCACACAGTACTCAATGTGCGGTCTTATCATGAAGCAATATAAAGGTATTTTGATAGTCTCCATTTTATTCACCATTCCTTTTCTAATAATTCCTAATATTCTGTTTGCTTTTTTGACTGCTACAGCACACTGAGCTGATGATTTCAACGTATAGTTCACTATGATGCCTAGATCTTTTTCCTGGCTGATAACTCCTAGTATGGAAACCAACATTGTGTAACTACAACATGGGCTACTTTTTCCTATGTATATCACTTTGCACGTGTCCATATTTAATTTCATCTGCCATTTGAATGCTCAGTCATCTAGTCTTGCAAGGTCCTGCAATTTATTACAATCTGCTTGAGATGTAACAAATCTGAATAATTTTGTGTCATCTGCAAATTTGATTGCCTCATTCATTGTTCCTTTTCCAAATCATTTATAAATATATTAATCATTGGTCCCAGTACAAAACCCTGAGACACTCCATTGTTTGCCTTTCTCCACTGAGAAAAATGACCACTTAGTCCTACTCTTTGCTTCCAATCTTTTAACCAGTTTGCAATCAGTAAAAGGGCATTGTCTCCAATCCCGTGACTTTTTATTTTTCTTAGGAGTCTCTCATGACTTCTGAGGAGTCTTGTCAAATGCCTTCTGAAAATCCAAATACACTAAAGGCTTGATTTGAAAAAGCATTTACATTCTTAAAATTGGGTTTTATACATGTAAATGCACTTTATCTATAAAAATTGCTACAGTATATGCCATTGAATTTTCCATAGGATATTCACATGTATGTGCACTTTATGCATGTAAATGGCTTTTTAAAATTGGTATGATACAATGTTACATTTTCACGTGTAACTCCTTTTAAAATTACCTCCTGAATCTACCAGCTCACCTTATCTATATGTTTATTATCTCCTTCAAAAAAATGTAGCAGATTTGTGAGGCAAGACTTTCCATGTATAAATTCATGCTGGCTATATCCCATTAAACCGTGTCTATCTATATGTTCTGTGATTTTGTTCTTTAAAATAGTTTCCATAAATTTTCACGGCACTGAAGTCAGGCTCACTGGTCTATAGTTTCCCTTTGAAAATATCAGGGTTACATTGACCTGCCGCCAATGTTCAGGTACAATGGATGATTTTGATAATAGGTTACAAATTACTAGTAATGGGACTAAAATTTCATATTTGACTGTTGTACTGGTTACAATATCAAGGCACATAAAATAAAAATTGCATACTAAGATAAATGCACATTAAAATCTCTAAGCAAATAATAATATAGTCAATCTTTTTACTCAAATCTCTATGTAATTTAGTTTTTTATATTCTGCCAAGAGTAAAGTGATTTGTCCAAGCTCACAAGGAGCAATAGCGGGATTTGAATGCTGGTTTCCATGGGTCATAGCCTGCTGCTCTAACCACTAGGCTCTCTATGCCTAGAAAGTCTGATCCCAGTCAGTACCCTTAAGATTAAGATCATGAGTTTAGTTGGTCAAATCTTTAAGAGTGGCAAGAATGTTTTATTTGGCCTTCATTATCAATGTAAGCACAACAGGAAATGTTTAAAATTTCGGCAAACTCCTCCTTTCTTGGTCATTAATATATTCATAGCCATCCTGTTATTTCTGTCCATCCCAGCAAGTGTTTAAACTTCTTGTTGAAGTCTTGTTTAGTCCTTTGCTGCTTTTTTTGGCTATCTGCCCTAGAGGAGAGATTTTTCATAAACACTTCCAGCTCACAGGCTCCAAGGTTGGGAAATAAAGAAATACATAAATTTGCCAACCAAATGGATTTGATGGACTTAATCATCTTTTTTTTTCACTCTATAATGAGGATGGATATGTGGATGGAAGATAGAAGCAGAAGTAATCATGGAAGCATTGACATAACAATGCACAGAGAAGATGGAATGGTGTACCCAAAAGTGACATGGGAAATATCAGAAGATAACATTCTTTTGAAAGCTCTTTTCCCATTCAGATAAAAGACACCTACTACTTGTCCAGTAGCATAAATAGGGTAGTACACTTGCCATTTCTTTCTTTAAGAGGATTTCTATGATTTTGGGCCATTAATATGAATCATATGACTGAGCCAAGAAGAAACAGGTTGAGAACACAATCGGCAGAGACTTGGCAATCATGGTCAGGCAAAGTTGAGTACAACAAATTAAGAAGTTCAGAAGCAGATAATGATCCTTGGAATCATGGGACTGATGATAGGAGTAGAGAAGTAGAATTGTAATAACTATCCGCAGGAATATAAGCTGAAAAGTTTGTCTTGTTAAAGTTCTAGGGTTGGTATAGATAGAGCAGATTGTAGGTCACATCTTTCTTTCAGCCAGGAGGAAGGGCAAAGCTTCCATTAGGGTAAGCTTCAACAGTGTAAAGGCATTTTGGATAGTTTTCTTCATGAAGTTGTGATGTTTCACCTTGATTGAGCTGGAAACTTCATTCAGCTGAGTCAAAAATATGAGCGAATGAAATAGTTTATATGTTCTGAAAGATCAGATCATGGCCTTTGTATATGGCATCAGAGTCCATTCCAGAAGTGCTGAAACAGTGAGGAAGACAATAGCTATAAAAGATGACATGATTGGGAGATGAGTGCATATCCAACAATTGGTAAGATTAAGGCTCTTCTGGATTGTAGTTTTCAGACAAACATGCCTGCTTCTTCCAGGAACAGGCATTCCCATGATGACATGAGTCAGAATGAGAAGGGTAATGCTTTGCCACATCTTGTGCAAGAAAGGTATTTTTTTTATCTAGGTACAAGCACCTGTCTACTGCAGGATCCCAATGGATCCCCTACCAATAAAGTTCAGGTAAACTGTTGAAGAGTAGCCTTGATTTATTCAGCAGAAGAAGGACTTCAGGGTCCTGTTCACCACTGGTCCCTGAGGGGCCCAGCTCAGTGAAGTTCAGACATGCTTCATCTGTGTTCACTATCATATATTCAAAAGTCTTTTTGTGATGGCTAGTGTGGATGCAATGGTTAGGTCCTTGTAGTTTTAAAGCTGAATTGTTTACCAGAAGCACTTAATAAAGGCCTTTCTACGGAGGCTGTAAACAGTGATTTCACTGAAAGTCCTTAAGTAGTATAAATTCACCTGGCTGTAGACCCATTAGTAGTTCTTCTTAACCTACTGGTTTAACTGAAACAAAATGCAAAATCAATTAAATTTGGGTAAAGTCAATGTCCACAGGTAATTTTGGCATGGAAACTGTAGGCATATACTGTCCCATAATGATCTCATAGAGAATAAGTCCATGCTTATGATTTCACATGTTCCTTATACCCATCCAGGCAAGTGGGAGAGAATCCAGGCATTCAAAACAATCTCATATGTGATTTTGCAAGCATAATCTTCAAGATCCCCAGGGATAACAAACCTGGAAACAATCTCCTAATAATATATTTTCTACTGTCATTGTGCATAAAATAGTTAAAACACATTGAAACTATAATACTCTCTTTGGCATTGATATAAAGCCCATTTGCAATCTACCAAAAGGGCCTTAAGAGGCTTTGAAATGTCAGGGTGCAACCTAAAGGTCTTTTCCTACATTATAACTAGCACAGGTTCTACAGCCTTGACACGCACTTAATCAAAAGGGCTTATCCTGGAAATTCATCAATGCAATTGAACCTCATATTTAACATCCTTTTGGCTTGAATGAGAAATTTAGTGAGCCAATTGAGCCAAATACGGTAAGAGTGATAAAGGAGCAACAGGAAGTCCATATAGGTCAGGGGATAGTGTGCAGCCTTATTTGGTTTTCCAGGCTGGATGTTGATCAACAGCTGCTTCTGTAAGGCAAGCAAATCAGTTAAGGAAACATGACTAGGGTACTGCAATGGAAAAAGACATTCATTAGTGGAATCAAAGGTGAGCAGTGCCACTACTGGTGCTGTTAATTCTACTATGATTGTACAGAGGTGTGCGCTGAATACTTTACTACCACCACCTGTGAGGGAGATAAAGAGTTGTTAATGAGTGCACCCAAAAAGGTAAAAACATTGCTGCAAACTTGAAAAGATGTTGTGCCAGTGGGGAAGTCCTTACTGGCTAACACTTAATAATAGCTGCAAAATCAGGGTGGGTCTACCTTTGACCAATGAGCATCTGACTTACAGGTCGATACTCTAAGGCCGCGGTAGAAAGAGTGCGGCATTGCCAGGCGCACCCTCGTTCCCCGCACACACAGTTCTCTTCACCTAGCGCTCGATACTCTCTCTTCTAATTGCATGCAAATGCATGCCGCGGCTGCGAAGCCTTAGGCAAGCGTTAGGCCCGCGCAACCCATTTTACTGTATAGAGCGCCTATACAGTATCCTGGGTTCGCGGGCCTAACACTTCACGGCCGCGCTGGTATCTGTCATTTCAAATGACATTTGAAATGACAGGTACCAGGAAGTGGACAGTTATGTTCCCCGATGCTCGGCAAACTTTCCCCCAGCCCCCACTCACCTGCCCTGGCCCTGTCCGGTCTCCGGTGCAGCCCCAGTCTGTCTCCTCCTCCCGAGGCAAAAAAAACAAAAAAAACGAAAAAGTAGCAAGGCTCGGGCCTGCTACGATAGTCCCTTCTCCCTTCTCCTCTCCTCCCGATTTCGGCGCGCAAGGCGGCCGGGTGGGCATGCATTCATCCAGGCAGAGGGAGCCGGCGGCGAAAGCGGCCTCCGGCTCCCTCTGCCTGGATGAATGCACGGCCCCCGCCAGCAGTGAATGAATGCCCGTGCGATTTTGGCGCTCAAGGCAGTCACATGACGTGACGTCACGCCTTGAGCGCCGAAATCGCACGGGCATTCATTCACTGACGGCGGAGGCCGTGCATTCATCCAGGCAGAGGGAGCCGGCGGCGGCCTCCGGCTCCCTCTGCCTGGATGAATGCACGGCCCCCGCCGGCATCAAATTCCTTATAGGAAAACCTCTTTCTAACAAATAAGATGATCTCCAGCCTTTTTTTTTTTTTTTTTTAAATCAGAAAAAGACCACTGAACCCTAGTCATAATGAAAATAACTTTGGCTCCTGAATGGGCAACCGATTAGACTGGGATAAACAGAAACAATGCCCGTGCGATTTCGGCGCTCAAGGCATGAGCGCCGAAATCGCACGGGCATTCATTCACTGCCGGTGGGAGCCATGCATTCATCCAGGCAGAGGGAGCCCGCCGCTTTTGCCGCCGGCTCCCTCTGCCTGGATGAATGCACGGCCGCCTTGAGCGCCGAAATCGCACGGGCATTCATTTACTACCGGCGGGGGCCGTGCATTCATCCAGGCAGAGGGAGCCGGAGGCCGCTTTCGCCGCCGGCTCCCTCTGCTTGGATGAATGCACGCCCACCCGGCCGCCTTGAGCACCGAAATCGGGAGGAGGGGAGAAGGGAGAAGGGACTACCGTAGCAGGCCCGAGCATTGCTACTTTTTCGGTTTGTTTTTTTTTTTTGCTTCGGGAGGAGGGGACAGGACTGGGGCTGCACCGGAGACCGGACGGGGCCTTGAGCGTCGAAATCGCCCCCATTTTTTACACTTTATTCCCGTTTTAATTTTCTAACACTACATTAACACCAAGTAGAGGGTGGCGGTAAACTAACAGGTTAAGGACGCGGCAAAATAGCGGGTTACAAAGGAGATAATCTGAGCGCGCGTCACAGTATCGGAGGGGAATAGCTAATTCCTTCATTATACAGCTAATTCGTTCATTTACATATCATATACATGCTGCGTGCGGAAAGGGTTATGCGTCTGTTTTAAGAAGCGCTAAGTGTGACCCTAGGCCATTATTCCTGGGGAACTAACAGTGTTAGCTGCTTCCCAATCCTCCACACAGAGCATAGCATGCCTACAGTGCTTCTACCCACCATCACCATCTCCCACCATGGCTGATGGTTCAAATACCTGGCCCCCTTATATATATCTGCATCATCAATTGCATTAAACTCAGTGATAACTTAGCAATAAAAAAAATAATGAGCTGTTACTAATTCATGCTAACAGTTTCCTTTAATGTTTGTTTTGTATTTATTTTAAAGCCTTCTTGACTTTGTTACTGAAATGTATTTCTTTGAATTTATTTTATGCTTTTGTAAACCGTTGTGATGTAACTACGAACGACGGTATATAAAATCTTTTAAATAAAAAAAATAAATAAATAAAATATATTTAAGTGGCATAATGAATCTCAACACTTGATTTTCTGAAATAAGATAAGCAAAACCATAAATCCCAGAGTACCAATCAAAGGATATAATGTCATATGTTCCACATTGGAGAAAAATCTCTTTCTAAACAACAAAAATGACTTAAAAAGTAACACAGAGTTACCAGGAAATGTGGTTGTTAGCACATTTCTCATTTAGGGGTAGATTTTAAGATCTAAGTGCACATGCTACCCGGCGCGCACACATGGTCGTGCGATTTTATAACATGCGTGCGCCTGTGCGCGCATGTTATAAAATTTGGGGTCGGCGCGTGCAAGGGGGTGCACATTAGTGCAACTTGTGTGCGCCGACGCCTGCGGCCTTCCCCCGTTCCCTCCCAGGCTGCTCCGATTTCGAAGTGGCCTGGTAGGGAACTTCCCAACCCCCTAAACTAACCTCCCTTCCCCTTCCCCTAACTTACCCACCCCATAGCCCTAACCTAGACCCCCCCCTTAACCTTTATCCTATCTTTTGAGCCTACCTCGGAACAGGTGCAGGTTGCGCGCACCAGCACCCTGCTGGCATGTGATCCACTGGCACAGCGGCAAATGGCCGCTGTGCTGGGAGCCTCTGACCCCGCCCCTTTTCTGAAGCCCTGGGACTTACACACGTGGCCAGGCCTTTTTAAAATAGGCCCAATGCGCTTAAGGCCTCCTACGCGTGTAAATCCCATGGATTTACGCACGTAGGCCTTTTAAAATCCGGACCTTAATGTATTAAAAATAAGGCTGCAAAACTAGCTGGACAAATGCCAGACTAGATAGTTCAGTTTTTATCTATGTTTATAATAACAATATTCAGTTAACTGCATTCTGACAGCATTAGATCGAGAAACAAACAAAATTATTTAGCCCATTAAGTAGCTAAAACTCACAGATATAAATATAGATATATTTTTTTGCAACAATCAGAGATGGTAACTGTTAAACAGGCACGCGGGTGCACATGTGCGTCCATTTTCCAGCTTGCATTCAGAAACGCATACATTTTATAACATGCATGTGCATGTTATAAAATAGCCTGGATGTGTGTACATGTGTGCACAATTTTAAAAGGACATGCGCATGTGTGTGCAAATGCTGCCTCTACCACATAAGTGGGGAAATTTTATAAGGGATGTGCACTGATGTCATTCGCCATTTTCCCAGTTTGCCCAGTTTAGGGATAGGACTTGCAAGACACACTTATTTAATAGCCACCCTCCCCCACTGTTAGCCTCAACCCTTAAAACCCTACTGCCTTGCCTATATTTTTTTGTTTTACTACTTATATGAATTACCTTGTAACTTCATTGTGGGCCAGATTTTAAATCTTATGCACGGGCGTAGATTTGTTCACGCAACCCAGTGCGAACAAATCTACGCCCGATTTTACAACATGCACGCACATGTTATAAAATCCAGGGTCGGCGCACACAAGGGGGCGCACACATGTGCACCTTGTGCGCGCCGAGCCTGAGGGGAGCCCCGATGGCTTTCCCCGTTCCCTCCAAGGTCGCTCTGAACTTTTTTCCTCCCCCCACCTTCTCCTCCCTTCCCCTATTTAACCCACCCCCATCCCTAACTAAATCCCCCCCCCTACCTTTGCAGCAAAAGTTACGCCTGCCTGAGGCAGGCATAACTTGCGCGCACCAGCCAGTTGCCGGCGCACCTTGCCCCGGCACAGGCCGCTGTGCCGGAGCACTCGACTCCACCCTTGGACCACCGCCATCACACCCCCGGCCATGCCCCGAGCCACAGTCACGCCCCTGTCCATGCCCCCGAACTGCCCCTTTTGGCAAGCCCTGGGACATAGGCGCATCCCGGGACTTGCACGTGCCGCCGAGCCTATGCAAAATAGGCTCGACGCGCGCAGGGGCAGATTTTCTCAGGTTACGCACGTAGCCTTTGAAAATCTGACCCTGTGTGTCCCCGAGTTTAAAATTCTTTATTTATGAAACTTTTACAAATAAACAAAGCATATCACTTTGTACAGAAACAAAAGCAAAATAAGTAAAAAAATTATATAAAAGGATAAAAAATCCATTGACACTGATAAGTAACAGGGGAGAGAGAAAGAATAAGTAAGCAGGAAATTAAAAGGGAAAAAAAAAAGAACACAGTGCCTGACGTCTTCAAACTCTACTACAAATCACAGGAAGATTAGCCCACCATGAGAACAGATGAAGTAATGTCACCCTTCCTTGCATTAAAAAAAGCTTTGAGTTGATCAGGAGGAAAGAAAATATTTGAGTTATTAGCACACTTAATCAAGCATTTACAGAGGTAACATAATAGAAAAAAAGAACCCAAAGCAATAACATCTTGATAAAGGGCAAGAAAAGCTTTTCTCTTTTCTTGAGTTGTTCTACATAAATCAGGGAAAATTCTAACAGTACTATTACCATGAAAAACAGCATTTATATGCCTAAAATAAGCAAGCATAACTTTACTCAAGTTGGTAGTGGTAGTCTTTGTACTTTTTGAAAGAGTAAACAACTGATTAATGTTTGGTTTGTTCATTCCATTCCACTCATTATTTTATAAACTTCTATCATATCTCCACTCAGCCATCTCGTCTCCAAGCTGAAAAGACCTAACCTCTTTAGCTTTTCCTCATAGGGTAATCAATCCATCCCCTTTATCATTTTGGTGCCCTTATCTGTACCTTTTCTAATTTTGCTATATCTCTTTTGAAATGTAGTGACCAGATCTGCACACAATATTCAAGATGCGGTCGCATCATGGAGTGTTATAGAGGCATTGTGATATTCTCTGTTTTATTATCAATTCCTTTCCTAATAATCCCTACCATTCTATTTGCTTTCCTGCATACTGCTGCTGCACACTGAGCAGATGTTTTCAACATATTATCAATGAGGATGCGTAGATCCTTTTTTCTGAATGATGACTCCTATTGTGGAACCTTGCATTGTGTAGCTATAATTTGGGTTACTCTTCCCAAAGTGCATCACTGACACTTTACACTTGTCCACATTAAATTTGTTTTGCCATTTGCATGCCCAGTCTCCCAGTTTTTCAAGGTCCTCTTGCAATTTCTCACAATCTTCTTGTGATTTAACAACTTTGAATAAGTTTGTGTCATCAGCAAATTTGATCACCTAACCTGTTGTTCCCATTTCCAGGTCATTTATAAATATATATTAAAAAGCAGTGGTCCCAGAACAGATCCCTGGGGTATTCCACTATTCACCTTTCTCAATTGGGGAAATTTACCATTTAGCTCTACTGTTCTCTGTCTTTTAACTAGTTGACAATCCACAACAGGACACTGCCTTTTATCCCATGACATTTTGATTTCCTAAGAAGTCTCTCATGAGGGACTTTGTCATATGCTTTTTGGAAATCCAGATACATTATGGGCCAGATCTGTAAACCTACTTATGGGCATAGATTTTATAACATGCGCGTAGCCACGCGCATGTTATAAAATCCGGGGTCGGCGCGTGCAAGGGGGTGCAGACTTGTGCACGCCAAGCCCCAGGGGAGCCCCGAAGGCTTTCCCTGTTCCCTCCCCACCTTCCCCTCCCTTCCCCTACCTAACCCACCCCCCAGCCCTATCTAAAAACCCCCCTCACCTTTGTTGGCGAAGTTGCGCCTGCCTCCGGGCAGGTATAGGTTGCACGCACCGGCACAACCGCTGTGCCGGAGGCCTCGGTCCCGCCCCAGGCCCGCCAGTAATGCAGATGTAATTGTAAATACCAAATAACATTTTCATAATATTTTACATCTCAATTACAGAACCCATAATTGGGGGAGCTTATTTATACATATTAATCAAATAAACATCACAGTTTAGGAGAGAGAGTAATTTGTATTCTATTGGACATAATACTATCCCCTAATATATTCTTATCATGCAAAAAAGTCTCCAAATGTAAAGGATCAGAGAAACTATATTTGTTCCCTTGAAAAGTTACGAGACAGAAACAGGGATACTTCAAAAAGAAGCTTGCACCTATGGCAAGCAATTTTGCCTTCAAGGTGAGGAAGTGTCTCCTCTTTGCCTGTGTGGCACGTGAGTCATCTGGAAACATTAGAATTCTCTGACCACAAAAAAGTAAATCTTTATGTTTAAGAAAATCCCTAAACAATTTATCTTTGTCAGACTCTAACTGCATAGACACAAATAAAGTAGCTCTCTTTTGTATAATGTCTATGGATTCTTCAAGGAAGGTTGAAACTCCAATACTTGAAGTTTCCGATCTTTCCTCTTCCTTTTCTCCAATTTTCTTAGGAAAGTAAAAAATCTTTGAAATTACTGGTATTTCTTTCTCTTCGTATTGTGTTATCTCCCTAAGATATTTTCTAAACATTTCTCTAGGTGACAAAAGTCTAGTTTGTGGGAAACTAATCAAGCGCAGATTTTTGCTTCTCATCATATTCTCAAGGTTTTCTAATTCTCTATGAATAGAGAAACTCTCTCTAATGTGAGTAGTTTCAGTTTTTTCTAATAATTTTACCTTAGATGTTATTTTCCCTAAATCTTCTTTTATACTAATTACTTCCTTTATCTGTTCTTCTAACTGCATTTTATTTGAATTCACTATAGCTGACAAAGATTCATTCATTTGCGAGGCATTATTATTAACAATTGACATCATTTTCCAAATATCTTTCAAGGTTACATTATCAGGGGGATCAGTAGGCCATTTCTCTGGCCTATTTAATTCCTCTTTAACATCTCCTTTATCAAATATGGGTATATGTTTACTTAGCTTTGTTTCTCTTGAATCTGCACAGTCACTTCCTTTAGGTAGGCTGTCAGGTTCTAAATGCAAAAATCCCTCAGGTAACGATGCCAATGGTTGAGGAGGAAGTGATGGTCCTTCACCAGGACTTAGGGAGGCCGAAAACTGCTCCCCAATAGTGTCCTCTGTTGGTGACTCGATCCGGTTGTAGACGTGATAATCCATAGGGCCCCTAGTTGTAATTGGTGATATAGGGAAACTTTTTACTTTTCTTTTTCTCCCCATAAGGCCTTGGGGATAAATAGATAGGGAAAGTTCGCTGAATATCTAAGTCCGAAACCACCAAGTAACTGGCTTATCCGGCCTTCTCCGGACTAAGCCGGATCAAGCCGCGTGCCCCTTTGGAGCGCGCGGCTTAGGTGGCGCGACGGTGGCAACAGTGCGCCATCTACCATTCAGATTTATATGGCAGGCACTTGTTGATGATGTCAGCAGGATCCGCCTCTGACTCGGGCTCAGAACCAATATCAGGAAATATTTCTTCATGGAGAGGACGGTGGATGCCTGGAATGCTCTCCAAGAAGAGGTGGTGAAGACAAGAACAGTTAATTCAAAAGGGCATGTGACAAACACTGCAGATCCCTAAAGGCATAAAGAAAGGATAGTGTAACATATCTGTATGGGAGTAACCTGCACGGAGCAACAGTTGCTACCCTTAACAGAATGCATGGGTGTGACCTGAACAAAGTGGCAGCTACTACCTTAGGCAAATTGCTGGGCAGACTGGTTGGAACATCTGGCCTTTATCTGCCATCATTACTATGTTACTATACCCTTTTTCACATATAGTACCACCCTGCCAACAATTTGATCCATCCTATCATTTCGATATAATTTGCACCCTGGTATCGAGTGTCCCATTGATTTTCCTCCTTTCACCAGGTCTCTGAGATGCCAATTATATCTACCTTTTCATCCAGTGCTATTTATTTTATTTATTTATTTAGTGCTTTTTTATACCGGCATTCATGATAGATATCATATCATGTCGGTTTACAAATAACAAGGGTCGAAACCTAAGTATTAACATGGTATAGAGAAGACAAAAGTTACAATGAACAGGGGTGCCGTAACTGGGAGGAGGAAGATATAGCGGACAGTAACTGGATAACTGTATCAAATATTTACAAATTTGTTGAGAATCGATCAAAAGCAGCTGAGGGGGCTCTGAGGTTTATGGAAAGGCCTGTTTAAATAACCACATCTTGAGCCTTTTTCTGAAAGTCAGCAGGCAAGGTTCTTGTCTGAGCTCTGGTGGGATGGAGTTCCAGATGGTTGGTCCCGCTGTGGAAAAGGCCCATTCTCTGGTGGTTAGATGGTGGATGGATTTTGTTGGGGGGGTATGCAGAGATCCTCGGTAAGCTTCTCTGATCAGTCTGGAGGAAGTGTGAAGTCTGATTGGGAATTGAAGATCCAAAGGGGCTTGGTTGTGAATGGTTTTATGGATGATGGTGAGGGACTTGTGTAAAATTCTGAAGCTGATTGGTAGCCAGTGCAAATGTCTGAGGATGGGTGTTATGTGGTCTCTTCTGCAGGTGTTTGTTAGGATTCTGGCTGCCGTGTTTTGAAGCATCTGCAACGGTTTGGTAGAGGAGGCTGGGAGACCTAGCAAGATAGAGTTGCTGTAGTCAATTTTGGAGTATAAAACTGCCTGGAGCACAGATCTGAAATCATGGAAGTGCAGCAATGATTTGATTCTTTTTAGTACCTGCAGTTTGTAGAAGCAGTCTTTGGTAGTTTGATTGATGAATTTTTTTAGATTTAGACGGTTATCGATTAATACTCCCAGGTCTCTTGCGTGGGAGACCAGGGGATTGTGTGTTGGTGTTGGTGGAGTACCACTGTCGTTGGGAGAGATGATGAGGAGTTCGGTTTTGTCTGGGTTGAGTATTAAGTTTAGCTTAGTGAAAAGAGTGTTGATTTCTTGGAGACAGGTGTCCCAGAACTTGAGAGTTTTTGTAATAGACTCAGATATAGGTATCAGGATTTGGTCGTCGTCCGCGTAAAGATAGTGTTTTAAGTTTAGGTTCATTAGTAGTTGGCATAAGGGAAGGAGGTATATATTGAAGAGAGTAGGGGATAAGGAGGAGCCTTGGGGGACTCCTCATGATGAATTGATGCAGGGGGATTCTTTATTATTGATTCGGACCTTGAAGCCTCTGTTTGTGAGGAAAGATTCAAACCATTTAAAGGCGGCTCCTGTTATCCCAATATTGGCTAGTCGGTTGAAGAGGATGGAATGGTTAACGGTGTCGAAAGCCACTGAGAGGCCGAGGAGTATCAATAGGAAGGATTGTCCCTTGTCCATACCCATGATAAGGTGGTCTGTTAGAGAGAGGAGGAGGGTTTCGGTTCTTTGAGCTTTGCGAAACCTGTATTGGGATGGGTGTAGTATTTTGTGGTCTTTGAGATAGTCTGAGAGATAGTCTTCCATCTTATTTTTTAGACTGCTAGCATTTGTGTACAGTCATTTCAAAGTATGTTTTTTGTTTGTATTAACAACCTGCTCATCGGTTAACAAGGGTAATTCATAATCTTTCTGCACTTTACTTAAAGATACCTAGTCTATTTTGGCACTAAGTTCCATGTTCTCTTAGTATCCTTCAAAGATATATCATTCCGAACCATGCACTTCTGAGCGACTGTCGACTTTCCCCCATCACCTAGTTTAAAAGCTTCTCTATCTCTTTTTTATTTATTTATTTATTTTATTTATTTTTGGTTTTTATATACCGGAAGTTCCTGTATAAAATACATATCACTCCGGTTCACAGGTAACTGAAATAACTACCGCCGTGTGGCGGTTTACATGGAACATATCAAACGATTTACATAGAACATATCAAACGATTGCTTTATAATAAGTAGAAAAAAAAAAAACTAAGTTCACCTATGAAACATATAAATAAGGCCAATAATAAATAGTGTAAAATAAACATTGCATTAATGCTATAGGACAGTGGAGAAAGAGCCGTCTTGAGTTTCACCTTAAAAGTGGTATGGCATGGCTCGAGGCGGAGGTCTGGAGGTAGTGAGTTCGAGAGTGACGGGCCCGCTGTGGATAAAGCGCGTTTTCTCAGGGAGGATTTTGCGGGTTGGGTGATCAATCTGTTTTGGTATGCCCTTCTCGTCGGCTTTTTAGAAGTGTGTAGTTGGAGCTGGAATGTTAGGTTGAGTGGGGAGATGTTATGTAGGGCCTTATGAATCATCATGCTGGTTTTAAACTGTATCCTGTATTTGATGGGAAGCCAATGGAGGTGCTGGAGGATCGGGGTGATGTGGTCTTTTTTTTTGGCATTGGTGAGAATTCTTGCTGTGGCATTTAAGAGCATCTGGAGGGGTTTTGTGGAGCAGGCGGGAAGTCCCAGCAGGAGTGAATTGCAGTAATCCAACTTCGGGAGAATGATGGCTTGGAGTACTGTGCGGAAATCTCTGTAGCGCAGAAGTGGCTTTAGTTTCTTTAAAACTTGTAATTTAAAGAATCATTCTTTTGTAGTGTTGTTTACGAATTTACTGAGGCTGAGTCTGTTGTCTAGGAGTACACCCAGATCTCTGACTTGAGGTGAGGTGTTTATCTTGTTTATCTCCTCGTTGTTTATCTTGTTTGTTTTTAAAGGTTAGTGCCCAGTAGCGTGGTTCCACTCTGGTTAAGGTGGAGTCCATCCTTTCCCAAAAAGGTCCCCCCTTCCCCCTTTGGGGGAAGGGGGGACCTTTTTGGGAATGTCCCCCATTTTTGGGAATGTCCAATTCCTAACAAATCTAAAACCCTCTTTCCTGCACCATAATCTCATCCACACATTGAGACTTCAGAGCTCTGCCTGCCTCTGAGGTCCTGCACATGGAATAGGAAGCATTTCTGAGAATGCTACCCTGGAGGTTCTGGTTTTCAACTTTCTACCTAAAATCCTAAATTTGACTTCCAGAACCTTCCTCCTATACTTTTCTATGTCATTGATACCCACATGTACCAAGACAACTGGCTCCTCCCCAGCACTATCTAAAAGCTTATCTATGTGTTGTGTGATGTCTGTCACATTTGCACCAGCAGGCAAGTTACCAAGTGATCCTCACATCCACCTGTCACCCAGCTATCAACCTTCCTAATAATCAAATCACCAACTACAACATCCATCCTAACCCTTCCCTCCTGGGCATGTGCCTCTAGAGATATATCCTCGGTGCAAGAGGATACTACATCACCTTGAGGGCAGGTCCTATCTACAGGATTGTTTCCTGCCTCATCAAGGTGATGCTCTCCGTCCAGGTGACCTTTCTTCTCCAAGGCAGCACAGGGGCTGCCAGATTAGAGGTGGGACGTCTCTGCTATGTCCCTGAAGGTCTCCTCTATGTACCT
Source organism: Rhinatrema bivittatum (assembly GCF_901001135.1). Taxonomy (NCBI): domain Eukaryota; kingdom Metazoa; phylum Chordata; class Amphibia; order Gymnophiona; family Rhinatrematidae; genus Rhinatrema; species Rhinatrema bivittatum. The sequence goes on from NC_042616.1 coordinate 180,068,202, forward strand.
CTCTATCTCCCTTAGCTCCTTCAGGGCTGCCACTTTAGCCTCTAGAGATCAGATTCATTTTCTGAGAGCTAGGAGTCCATACAGACAAACTCTCGCCAGCAGGGAGAAAATCCTACATGTGGCACAGTGCAAAAGACTGGAAAACCTCCCTCTCACTGCTGGACTAATTTCTGCGTCTTAATTTAGTTTATTTGTTATTGAGTTAAAATTTTTAAGGGAATAGGGATGTAAAGCTAATCTAAAGTATTTTTAGTCTATTGATTATTTAATATTTGTTTGACAAAGACCCTGAAAATATTACAATTAATCAAGATATTAATTACCCACCATATTAACTCTCATTTTGAATTAAATTCTGTATAAAATCTGTAGTAACTCAATAGTAAGTAATCTTAAGACACGCGCGCCTAATGGTATGCACTTCAGATCCTCTTTTGGTGCAAGAAGTGCAGGGGCCTCTGGAAGCTGGGACTGTGGAGCATGAAGCCTGAATTCGTTAACAGTGATCTCTGGAGCATTTGGGGGTCCGTGAAAATTTTGGAGGTTGAAAAGGTGTCCACATTCCTAAAAAGGATGGGAACCCCCTCCCCTGCTGTAGAGATTTTCTCACTGTTACTCCAAGTCAATGGTTACAAGGTGCCAATTGGTAATAGGCCAAAGGAATTCTATGCCCAGAAACAACTGTCTAGAGAAAGCATCAAAGATTATGCCTACAGCCTACAGGAGAAAGCTGTAAAAGTGGCTGCCAGAAATGATACCTGCATAGGAGACCATGAGGCCATGGTCACAGAGGATATTAACCTCAGGGTTAAATTAAGACAATTTACAGAGAGAGACAAAACAGATTATAGACAATCCAAACATGAAGTTAACTGAGCTATTATAGGCCACAATGGGGTGGGTCAAAATCATAAGAACATAAGAACATAAGAAAATGCCATACTGGGTCAGACCAAGAGTCCATCAAGCCCAGCATCCTGTTTCCAACAGTGGCCAATCCAAGCCATAAGAACCTGGCAAGTACCAAAAACTAAGTCTATTCCATGTTACCATTGCTAATGGTAGTGGCTATTCTCTAAGTGAAATTAATAGCAGGCAATGGACTTCTCCTCCAAGAACTTATCCAATCATTTTTTAAACACAGCTATACTAACTGCACTAACCACATCCTCTGGCAACAAATTCCAGAGTTTAATTGTGCGTTGAGTAAGAAAGAACTTTCTCCGATTAGTTTTAAATGTGCCCCATGCTAACTTCATGGAGTGCCCCCTAGTCTTTCTACTATCAGAAAGAGTAAATAACCGATTCACATCTACCCGTTCTAGACCTCTCATGATTTTAAACATCTCTATCATATCCCCCGTCAGCCGTCTCTTCTCCAAGCTGAAAAGTCCTAACCTCTTTAGTCTTTCCTCATAGGGGAGCTGTTCTATTCCCCTTATCATTTTGGTAGCCCTTCTCTGTACCTTCTCCATCGCAATTATATCTTTTTTGAGATGCGGCAACCAGAATTGTACACAGTATTCAAGGTGTGGTCTCACCATGGAGCGATACAGAGGCATTATGATATTTTCCGTTTTATTCACCATTCCCTTTCTAATAATTCCCAACATTCTGTTTGCTTTTTTGACTGCTGCAGCACACTGAACCGACGATTTCAATGTGTTATCCACTATGACTCCTAGAACTCTTTCTTGGGTTGTAGCACCTAATATGGAACCCAACATTGTGTAATTATAGCATGGGTTATTTTTCCCTCTATGCATCACCTTGCACTTATCCACATTAAATTTCATCTGCTATTTGGATGCCCAATTTTCCAGTCTCACAAGGTCTTCCTGCAATTTATCACAATCTGCTTGTGATTTAACTACTCTGAACAATTTTGTGTCATCTGCAAATTTGATTACCTCACTTGTCGTATTTCTTTCCAGATCATTTATAAATATATTGAAAAGTAAGGGTCCCAATACAGATCCCTGCGGCACTCCACTGTCTACTCCCCTCCACTGTTTCCTGTCTTTTAGCCAGTTTTCAATCCACGAAAGGACATCGCCACCTATCCCATGACTTTTTACTTTTCCTAGAAGCCTTTCATGAGGAACTTTGTCAAACGCCTTCTGAAAATCCAAATATACTACATCTACCGGTTCACCTTTATCCACATGTTTATTAACTCCTTCAAAAAAGTGAAGCAGAATTGTGAGGCAAGACTTGCCTTGGGTAAAGCCATGCTGACTTTGTTCCATTAAACCATGTCTTTCTATATGTTCTGTGATTTTGATGTTTAGAACACTTTCCACTATTTTTCCTGGCACTGAAGTCAGGCTAACTGGTCTGCAGTTTCCCGGATCACCCCTGGAGCCCTTTTTATATATTGGGGTTACATTAGCTATCCTCCAATCTTCAGGTACAATGGATGATTTTAATGATAGGTTACAAATTTTTACTAATAGGTCTGAAATTTAATTTTTTAGTTCCTTCAGAACTCTGGGGTGTATACCATCTGGTCCAGGTGATTTACTACTCTTCAGTTTGTCAATCAGGTCTACCACATCTTCTAGGTTCACCGTGATTTGATTCAGTCCATCTGAATCATTACCCATGAAAACCTTCTCCATTACGGGTACCTCCCCAACATCCTCTTCAGTAAACACCAAGCAAAGAAATCATTTAATCTTTCCACGATGGCCTTATCTTCTCTTAGTGCCCCTTTAACCCCTCGATCATTTAAGCCCTCACAGGCTTTCTGCTTCGGATATATTTAAAAATGTTTTTATTGTGAGTTTTTGCCTCTACAGCCAACTTCTTTTCAAATTCTCTCTTAGCCTGTCTTATCAATGTCTTACATTTAACTTGCCAACGTTTATGCTTTATCCTATTTTCTTCTGTTGGATCCTTCTTCAAATTTTTGAATGAAGATCTTTTGGCTAAAATAGCTTCTTTCACCTCTCCTTTTAACCATGCCGGAAATCGTTTTGCCTTCTTTCCACCTTTCTTAATGTGTGGAATACATCTGGACTGTGCTTCTAGAATGGTATTTTTTAACAATGACCACACCTCTTGGACATTTTTTACTTTTGTAGCTGCTCCTTTCAGTTTTTTTCTAACAATTTTTCTCATTTTATCAAAGTTTCCCTTTTGAAAGTTTAGCACGAGAGCCTTGCATTTGCACACTGTTCCTCTTCCAGTCATTAAATCAAATTTGATCATATTATGATCACTATTGCCAAGCGGCCCCACCACCGTAACCTCTCTCACCAAGTCCTGTGCTCCACTGAGAATTAGATCTAAAATTGCTCCCTTTCTCGTTGGTTCCTGAACCAATTGCTCCATAAAGCTATCATTTATTACATCCAGGAACATTATCTCTCTAGCGTGTCCCGATGATACATTTACCCAGTCAATACTGGGGTAATTGAAGTCTCCCATTATTACCGCACTACCAATTTGGTTAGCTTCCCTAATTTCTCTTAGCATTTCACTGTCTGTCTCACCATCTTGACCAGGTGGATGGTAGTATACTCCTATCACTATAGTCTTTCCCGACATACAAGGGATGAAGTGATCCAGCAGGTTGAAAGGAGCACCTCTTCAATACTGATCCAGCAGGTTGAAAGGAGCACCTCAGCTGTAACAGATCCTACGGCAATTACTATAGCTACCTTGAAGCATAATATAGAGAAGCTCGTCATGCAGCACGAGAAGCTTTTCTCTCAGCAGAGTAATTGACTCATACCTCACCCAAATACCTCACCCAAAAGCTTCAGGAGGACTGAGAAGTATACCCCAGGCAGGTTCAAGGTCTACTCTGCAGAGAACAAAGTCTGGTGAGCTAGTATGTTGCTATATATATATATAATATACTATATATAACCCGAAACTGGATGAGTGAAACAAAAACAGCAGACTATAGTCAAGAGCTGTGGCCTAGTGCTGGTGGCAAAGATGTAAAAAGGTAGAGAGACACAGCATCTATTAGACATAGCATCTATTGTGCAGAGAGACGCCATAAGTTGCATTCGGGATATGTATTCGTCGGGGGGAATCTATATCAGAGAAGAATTGATTCTGGTCTACTACTCCTGCAGTATGACTCCAGCTAGTCTGATTGAGGAATACTGGGAGGATAAAAGAAGAATATGAGATGCTAGTTGACTGGTATTGTCTCACTGAAATAGGCTAAATATGGCCTGTGTAATGGCCAAAGAAATGTCAAGGCAGAGTGGAGAGATTCAAAAAAGATACTATGACCTTCAGAAAAACTCTGATAGATGTAGATGATAGGGGCCTCCTCAGATGACATAACTTCCAGAGTAGCACAAAATGCAAGATGTCTGGAAGCCTATGAAGTGATAAAGGTGCTTGAACCCCATGATAAACCTTTCAGAATATGTTCAAAAACTAGTGATACAAAAATAGTACACGGTAATCATATTAAGCTGTATAATCTGGTGGATGAAGACAATGTAATGGTTAGGAATACTATAAACCCACCTAAGGATGAAATTTAGTAAATGCAAAATTCAGAAATGCCAGAGGAAGATGACTCAGATTCTGTTCAAATTTGGTTATTAGTAAGAGGCCCAGTAGTTCCAGGTGTCTGAAATTTTATATGATAGTCCTGGTGGCCTGGAACCTGAAACCCCTGAGAGAGAAATGGAACTTACAAATCCTGAAAGGGAAATCCCAGAAGAAAAAAGTGCTTCTGGCAGCTCTGAGCCAATTTCAGAAGCAAAAATTTGAAAGTCAAAGATAGCAAACAAAGGGAAAATGGCCAATTATTGGGTGTATCAGTGATGCTCTCTGAAGTTAATGACATTATATGTTGCTGAACAAGACAAAATAGATTTTATGTGAAGTTATTCTGATGAAAGAGCAAATAAGAGTGACTAAGTTTATCTCTGTATTACCAAGAGGTGTTGATTGTTGATGTTATAAAGTTGAGTTTTGGGTTAGTGTTGATACAATTACATATTTGGCTAAAAGGATCTGAAAACGCTTGAAACTTTGTGCTTGAGTCAGGAGAAGCTGGTTCCTGGAATTTGTGTTATTGTTTGTTTGAGTTTATAATTGCTCATGAGCTAAATGTGGCTAGTAGCTGCACATGGATGTGAAAATAAGTTTTCATTTACTCGTTAACCTAAAATGACCACAAGAGTTGGTGCTGTAGCTTGGTAATGTCAGCGATTACATTAATTCTTAGCTGGGAAGAATATAAACAAGGGGCTTATCATATTGTTCATTTTCTGCCTGGCAAAGGTAAATTAAATTACAAAGGAGATAGCTTCTGTTCGCTTACATTTTTTTTGAAGTCCTAAATGCCAGAGAACAGTAAAACTACTTCAAAGACAAATGGTGACATGCAAAAAACATTGCAGTCCTTTGTTTAGACAGAGAGATACAAATGCACATTCTTTCCTTTGAAGCTGTCAGAAGTCTTTCTCACCTATGTTAATGTTAAATTACCTCCTATTTTCACAGCAAAAGGGGGAGGGGTGTCAAGGCGGGAAGCCAATAGTATAATCTCCTGGATTGCAAATTGCAGTGACACCTAGTGGACATGACTGCAATTGTTAGGATTAAATAGATATTTTTCCAGGAGACACTTTTTTTTTTTTATTAAAATCGACCAATTGTAGTCTTGGAATTAGAATTTAGGTGGATAATACCTGCCTGAAGCCAATGATGATCTGGAAATCAATTGCTAATGAACTTGTTTAATTAGGTATAAAAGACAATGATGTCTTTGTTTAGGGTCAGAGAGGGGGAAAGGTGAAAAGACCTAGCAATGAGTTGTTTGTTATTTTGTAGTGAGGGAAAGAAATGTGAATTTTAAATATTTCCTGAATTTTTAATTTATTTCTTGTCAGAAGAACAGTATTAAGAATAGTAGTGTAGCTATTTAACTGTGCTGGTGCTTTACCCTAGACTAGGGGTGCTATGAGTCCAGGTTCAGGTCCAAATGGGGCGGGAGATTTCTCTTCCAGGACCCCTTGCATTGCCTATCACTACCTTTGGGATGACTTCACAATTAAATTCAAAACTCTCCAGAAGGTGCCAAATAGTGTAGAACAATAGCAAGGAAGCCAAAATCAGAACAATTGGAAGAAACCCAGAGGAACAAAGGGGTCCCTTCATCCCCTAATAAGGCAAAAAGGGGTGAACTGGTAGAAAAAACACTCTTGAGTCTGTAATAGGTGCTCAAATGAAATAGTCTTTACTGTAACTTAAACGGAATGATCGAGGCCTTAATACCAAAAATCAAAAACAGCATCAGAAATATGATGGCCATAAATGTTTTTGTCAATTTGTCCATCTTAAGGACAGGTGTTGGTTCAGTTTTATGTCCCTTGCACCATTATCCATGGAGAAAAAGTTCTTGCCCTGTAATGTTGGGTGACTGAACAGGGTCCCAGCATAAAGTCAATCAGAAAGTAGAATAACAATCCCCAGGCACAAAAACGTCAGGTTAACAGTCCCCAAGTACAACAACATCCAAAACTCTACTTTGGTCAAACTCTTAAATTTCTTTCTTATCTGTCAAAATTCTCAATAGGGGATACTCCTTGAGTCCTTCTCACAACATCACAATTTTACTCAGGAAAAAAAGATCCTTGCTCCCATCCCTTGGGATACTGGGGGTATGCCAGTCCCTTCAGACTGGTCAAGTTCAAGTTCAAAATCTTACTCATAAGGCCATCAATATTCAAATATGAAAAGTGATGAGCAGAGACCCAATCTTCTCTTGAGACCCTATGAAGAATCTCAAACTCCGCTGTTCTTCCTCAACAACGTGGGGGGATGCAAACTCCTTAATAGTGACCGAAGTCCTGAAGGGATTTCTTTCTCCTAAACTGAAATTATGGGGAGATATCCTACTCCTCCAACAACTTGCTTGAAATCCTTGGGGATCTCCAGCTGCTCTCCTCACCAACTCTTCAGCTTCTCCTTCCTACACACTTTGAGATCCTGGAGAAAACTCTAGCAGTGACTCCTATCTCTTCCTCTGTTGCCTTACCACTAAAGCTCTGAGCATGTTCCTGGAGATTATATACCCTAAATGGAATGCCATACCCCTAAAAAGGTGGGGTTATAGCAGTGGGAGGAATTCTAAAATACAAAATCCCTCCTGCTAACCCTAGCTAGAAAATCACTGGGAAAAAGTGACTGGGAAAGCCTGGTCACAGTGGTATATATAATATATGTAAAAGCTATTGGACTGAGTGTGAGTACTATGAACCTGCTGTTACATGGTTATGCTCATGTTAATGAAAGTGAAGAGAGCCTGTTGCCTTTTATGTTATATATAAACTCTGCACTGAATGAGAAGATATCTGTGTTTCATATTCTGTGAATAGCAATCTGACAAGGCTCCAGAAAAGGAACAGCCTGCATCAACAAGCCTAATTCTGAACTACAAGGGTGAAAATGACTTGCTATCCACTAAAGCATTCAGGGTACAGCTAAAGCAGACTCTGAGCTACTACCACACCCTCCCCCACCCCTTTCCCAGCAGGAGAAAAGCAGTTACAATGCTTCTTATCCACCGGTGCCTCCTTTTTCTTCTCTGGCTGCAGGCTAAAATCTGAGTCACCAGGGCCCTGTAGTCTTGTGGAACCAGGCTTGTACAGTCAAACCTCATAGTACAGCTTGAAGAGGAGGAAGCACGTAAAAAGCTTTCCTCCTGCTGGTGGAAGAATGGATCTTGTGATGTGGTGTGATGCAGGGAGGATCACACAGGAAAGCAGGAATACCTAATGGCTAAATGCTGGCAATGAAGAAAAAGGCAGCCCGTGTTGACTGGAGTAACCTGCACAGAGCAATAGTTATCCTAAAGGAAAAAAAAAAAGTAAGAATGCTGGGCATACTGGATAGACAACTTGAGTCTTTTTCTGCCAACATTTATTATGGTACTATGTTACAAAGTGAATGGGGAGGGGACAAGGAGCAAAGGGAGGACAGAATGGGAAGAGAAAAATACAAACTGAGGTTGGGGGAGTAAATAGTGAATTAGTGGAGAGTGGACAAAGGGACTATAGTGGATGAGAGCAAGGAGAGCTGTGAGCAAGGGGCAGAGAGGTAAGAACAAGGGAGTCTTCATGGGGTGAGTGAGCAAGAGGGGATGGGTAGTGAGAGAAGAGGGGTGAGATAGCAAGTGAGGGAATGCTGGAGGGGTGAAAGAGTGAGCAAGGGGGTTGGGATGAAACAAGAGGAGTTTGAGGGGCTGAGAGTGAGCATAAGAACATAAGAACATAAGAAACTGCCATGCTGGGTCAGACCAAAGTCCATCAAGCCCAGCATCCTGTTTCCAACAGAGGCCAAACCAGGCCACAAGAACCTGGCAATTACCCAAACACTAACAAGATTGCATGCTACTGATGCAATTAATAGCAGTGGCTATTCCCTAAGTAAACTTGATTAATAGCCGTTAATGGACTTCTCCTCCAAGAACTTATCCAAATCTTTTTTGAACCCAGCTACACTAACTGCACTAACCACATCCTCTGGCAACAAATTCCAGAGCTTTATTGTGCGTTGAGTGAAAAAGAATTTTCTCCGATTAGTCTTAAATGTGTTTCTTGCTAACTTCATGGAATGCCCCCTAGTCCTTCTATTATTTGAAAGAGTAAATAACTGATTCACATCTACTCATTCAAGACCTCTCATGATCTTAAAGACCTCTATCATATCCCCCCTCAGCCGTCTCTTCTCCAAGCTGAACAGCCCTAACCTCTTCAGCCTTTCCTTATAGGGGAGCTGTTCCATCCCCTTTATCATTTTGGTTGCCCTTCTCTGTACCTTCTCCATTGCAACTATATCTTTTTTGAGATGTGGCGACCAGAATTGTACACAGTATTCAAGGTGTGGTCTCACCATGGAGCGATACAGAGGCATTATGACATTTTCTGTTTTATTAACCATTCCAGCATAGTTCTCTGCTTCAACAGCAGGGGAAAAGAAAAACTGTTACTTCACACATCCAGCAGAGCTCTCTGCTTAAACGGCAGGGGAGAAGAAAAAAGGGTTCGCACTCACAAAGCGGGGAGTAGCTGGCTTGTTACGGCGGTTACTACCCCAAACCAAATGTACCTGATACTTCACTCTCGACGCATATCCAGCATGGCTCTCTACTTCAACGGCATGGGAGAAAGACTGATACATCACGAATTTCCAGCATAGCTCTCTGCTTCAACGGCAGGGGAAAAGAAAAACTGATACTTCACGCATATCCAGCATAACTTCAACGGCAGGGGAGAAGAAAAAAGGATTCACACTCACAAAGCGGGGAGTAGCTGGCTTGTCACGGCGGTTACTACCCCAAACCAAATGTGCCTGATACTTCACTTTCGATGCATATCCAGCATAGCTCTCTGCTTCAACGGCAGGGGAGAAGAAAAAAACTGATACCTCACGCATATCCAGCATAGCTCCCTGCTTCAACGGCAGGGGAGAAGATAAACAACCAATAAGGGCTGTATAACATAATCTGGGTAAAAACAAATAAGCATGGGTGTAGCTTGCTTATTGCGGCGGTTACTACTCCTACTACCTCTAACTAATCAAGCTAGATATTTCACTTGGAAGGGAATTAGAACCAAGAGCTAAGAGAAACAGATAAGTATGGGAGAAGAAAAGAGGGAAGCTTGCTGGGCAGACTGGATGGGCCATTTGGTCTTCTTCTGCCGTCATTTCTATGTTTCTATGTTTCTATGTTTCTATGATTCCCTTCCTAATAATTCCTAACATTCTGTTTGCTTTTTTGACTGCTGCAGCACACTGAGCCGACGATTTTAAAGAATTTAAAGATGAGTGCATGAGTAGTAATTGGCTTGCTGATCACCAGAGCATGATATGCTAACTGCTAAGATGTACATGAACTGAAGATGTGGGAAAAACTAAATCAGAAAGCAAGAGGGGTAGTGCTGCATATGTCAAGTAACGCTATAAAAATGTAAATTAGTAGTAGTAGTAGAGAGAGCAAATGAGGACTGGACAGATGAGAGTGAGTGAGGGTGGGGGGTGGCTAGGGTAGAGACAAAGTATTTAAAAAGAGGGAGATAGTGACAGAAAAAAATCTAATATAGGCAGCACTTCATAATTTGATCCAGATTGGAAGATTGGGAGCAGAAAGATTCACCCACCCATCATATAAGCAAAACAAACTGATCTTTTAAAAATCATATTTAATTTAATTTAATTTGGGGATTTTATGTCAGCCTTTCCAAATAATGCTCACGGTGGTTTACAGCAATGAAGCTGTCATAGGTTGCAAGTCCAAACATTAAGGAGAATTCTATGACAATTGTCTAAAAAATGAACAACACTCCTAGAGGTAATTACAACTTATTACATCACATTTATGACCAACCTAAACGTCAGCTTCACTACTCTTCAAGCGTTGAAGGATGATTTGTAAAACATCTAGGATTTGTCTGGGTACTGAATGGATAACTATGGTAATCTTTTTGTATGTTTTTTTATGATATACTATTGCTGTTATATGTTTATTTGCATGTTTTGATTTTTTTTGTTTGGGCCCTCATGCTGAGGTAGATCTTCAAAACATACGCATGTGCGTACTTTTGTTCGCGCCACCGGCACGAACAAAAGTTCACCAGATTTTATAAGATACGCGCGTAGCCACGCGTATCTTATAAAATCCGGGGTTGGCGTGCGCAAGGCTGCGCAAAATCGGCAGCCTGCACGCGCCGAGCCGCGCAGCCTGCCTCCGTTCCCTTCGAGGCTGCTCCAAAATCGGAGCGGCCTCGGAGGGAACTTTCCTTCCGTGTCCCCCTACCTTCCCCTCCCTTCCCTTATCTACCCCACCCCCCAGCCCTACCTAAATCCACCCCCCTACCTTTGTTGGGCAAGTTACGCCTGCTTGAAGCAGGCGTAACTTGCGCGCGCCGTCCCGGCATCCCCCGGCCAGGCCGCAGTGCAGGGGGACTCGGGACTGCCCTCCTGGCCCGCCCCCGAACTATTGCCACGCACCCTGCCCCGCCCCAGACTGCCCCCTGCCCCCAGGACATGCCCCCGGACATGCCCCCTCCCACCCCTTTTACGAAGTCCCGGGACTTACGTGCATCCCGGGGCTTTGTGCGCGCCGGTGGCCTATGCAAAATAGGCGCGCCAGCGCGCCAGTGCCCTGCGCGCGTAAATCCTCCCGGATTTACGCGCGCAGGGGTTTTAAAATCTACCCCTATGTCCTTACCATGTTTTGTCTTAGATGATTCATGATTGATCTGAATTCTAGAATGTATAGTTATATGTATTTAATTTTGATATTGAAGATATGTAATACCTGTGGTTATTATAAATGATAAAATGGTATTCAAGATTTTTGTTTTGTATATAACTTAAAAATATTCCTTTGCATTTCCCTTGGTTTTGCTGTTGATTATTTTCTTACCATGCAACCCTAGATTAAGGCAGCTTTTCATATAGCATTTTACAAGTTGAGGTTTAAGCCCTTAGTATTCACCCAGGATTGTAGAGCAGTAGCTCAGGCCCTGGTGTTGAGAGGTTTGGATTACTGAAATGTAGTCTGCCCAGTAGTTCCTGTTAAACTGTTGAAAGTACTGCAGTTAATTCCAAATGTGGCTGTCCGTTTAATCACGGAAATTAATCTAAAAGAACATTTTTCCCTGGAATTGAAGGACTTCCACTGGCTTCCAGTTAGGGTTGCCAACTGGCTCCAGATTTTCAGGATAGGTTGATCCAGTCTTGGTTTTACTCCATTGCATTGTTCTGATTTCCCTATTGCATTCTCTAAGAAAAGCAAGACTATAAGTAAAACCAGGACTGGATCAACCTGTCTTGAAAATATGGAGTCAGGTGGCAACTCTACTTCCAGTGCTACATGGCCTGGACTTAATATCTATAACCATTGCTTCAGGAGTATGCTAATCATCAGTTGCATTCCAGAAATTAATCCTGTCAGAGGAACTCAGGAAAGATTTATCTCTGTTTTAGGAAAAAGGTAAAAGATCTTGTTTTACAGGCATCGGGAGAGGTTATGTTGTTTAAGATGTGCAATGAGTTATTCTTCAGCAGTGAGTGATGTTTTAGTGACTGTATTTTAAGGCAGAATTCTAGCAAGGGTCAGTGATGTTTTACTGATTGTCATTTTACATGGGGCATATAGAATGCTGTGATTATTATAATATATGTTTTGTCTTATTTGTCTTTGTGCATTTCATATATCTATGTTAATTGTTTTTATGGTAATCCACCAGAAGCAAGCTGTTTGAAATTGCAGGATATAAATTATTGTTAAGAAAGAAAGAGAGAAATTTAAGAAAGCATTGGATAAGCACAGACAATCCTTAAATATGAGCATATGAAGGTGAAGTCTGAGACCTTCTATGATCTGAGATAGTGCCTCAGGAATGGCAGACTAATGGGCTTATTTGCTATCATTTGATGTTTCTTTGGAAAGCTCTGTCTCTTTAAATATAACTTTTGCATGTGAAACTATAGATATGGAAAAATAGGAAATGTTTTCAACATTTTTTCGTTGACATTTTTGAAGAGAGTTAAGGTGAGGATTTGAATTAACAAGCTTTTCTATTTTTCTGCAGTAGAAAAAATATTTTTCAGACTGTCAAAATTACTTCCATAGGAAGTAAAATGGCAGAACTTGTATAGGCTAGGTTTAATAATTTTATCATCAGAAGAAAAGAAAAGTGAAAATTGTCCCCATAGAATATAATGATAACGTGATAAAGAACCTACAAGAGATATTCTAGCCCTAGTCAGGAGTAAATATATTCAGGTTTATGAATTCAGTGTAATGAATAAAAACTGAATAGTATGTGGGTAAATTACTAATACTTCAGTAAAAACCCCATTATCCGGCATTCAACCAACTGGAAAATGGTCCTTTTTTCTTCAGTGCTGCCAAGAAGGTTTAAACAGAATGCTAATCAACCTTTGGAGCACAGTAGTTTTCTCTGGCCTGCCCTTTACTCTGTCCACTCCTGCATCACCCACTCCCAGCTGCCTGGAGCAGGAAACATGGGAATCTCAGATAACTGGCATATTTGATTAAACTGGCATGGGCATATATCATTAACTGGCATCCCCATGTATGCTGGATAACTGGAGTTTTTCTGTACTAGGGATGTGAATCGTTTTACGACGATTAAAATTATCGTCCGATAATTTTAATATCGTCTTAAACCGTTATGAAACACAATACAATAGAGATTCTAACGATTTATCATTATAAATCGTTAGAATCGTGAGCCGGCACACTAAAACCCGCTAAAACCCACCCCCGACCCTTTAAATTAAATCCCCCACCCTCCCGAACCCCCCCCCCCCCAAATAACTTAAATTACCTGGTGGTCCAGCGGCGGTCCGGAACGGCAGCGGTCCGGAACGGGCTCCTGCTATTGAATCTTGTTGTCTTCAGCCGGCGCCATTTTCCAAAATGGCGCCGAAAAATGGCGGCGGCCATAGACCAACAGGATTCGACGGCAGGAGGTCCTTCCGGACCCCCGCTGGACTTTTGGCAAGTCTTGTGGGGGTCAGGAGGCCCCCCCCAAGCTGGCCAAAAGTTTTTGGAGGTCCAGCGGGGGTCAGGGAGCGATTTCCCGCCGCGAATCGTTTTCCGTACGGAAAATGGCGCCGGCAGGAGATCGACTGCAGGAGGTCGTTCAGCGAGGCGCCGGAACCCTCGCTGAACGACCTCCTGCAGTCGATCTCCTGCCGGCGCCATTTTCCGTACGGAAAACGATTCGCGGCGGGAAATCGCTCCCTGACCCCCGCTGGACCTCCAGGAACTTTTGGCCAGCTTGGGGGGGGCCTCCTGACCCCCACAAGACTTGCCAAAAGTCCAGCGGGGGTCCGGAAGGACCTCCTGCCGTCGAATCCTGTTGGTCTATGGCCGCCGCCATTTTTCGGCGCCATTTTGGAAAATGGCGCCGGCTGAAGACAACAAGATTCAATAGCAGGAGCCCGTTCCGGACCGCTGCTGTTCCGGACCGCCGCTGGACCACCAGGTAATTTAAGTTATTTGGGGGGGGGTTCGGGAGGGTGGGGGATTTAATTTAAAGGGTCGGGGGTGGGTTTTAGCGGGTTTTAACGATTTTAGCGGGTTTTAACGATTTTAACGATTTATCACGATATTTTACCCCCCCCAAACGGCAACAATACGATTCCCTCCCCCTCCCAGCCGAAATCGATCGTTAAGACGATCGAGGACACGATTCACATCTCTATTCTGTACTACTACTGCTTAACATTTTTATTAGTGATGTGCATTCATTTAAAACAAATGTGCATTCTGAACTGAATGAACTTATTTGTTAAATCCAAAACAAATTGAAAATCCCTCCAAAAACCTGAACATTTTTGGATCTTTAATTTCAGCAACTAGCACACACTATTTTGCAAAAATCCTAATAAAATGAAACACACTCCTCTTGAAAATCAGGTACAGAAGAAACTTCAGGTTTTTCAGGTACAAAAACTTAGATTGTAAGCCCTCTGAGGATAGAGAAATACCTACAGTACCTGAATGTAAACCGGTGTGATATCTCAATTGAGATCGAATGTCGGTATATAAAAATAATAAATAAATAAATAAATAAATACATCTATTTGGCTAAGAAATTGGTTGAAAAAGAATGAAATGAACCAAACCAAAAAAGTATTTTGCCTTCACATCAATAAATTCAATGAGAATAACTTTCAAATAAATCATTGTGGTAGCATAGACAAACGTATACATCTGCACATAGATCCACACTAGTATTTTATATCCCACACGCAACATCTATGTGCATATTATAAAATACATGTATCTCTACTCTGCAACATAGACATATTTATATTCAATACATGCCATGCATTGAAAGCAAGAATTTCAATGCATTGAATGCCTATACTTTTCCTACATATTTAAAAAATATATTTTATGCATGAAAATTAAGTAGGACTTATTCACATAATATCTGATTTATGCATGTAAGTCAGCATATTTTAAAGCATGTGTGTGCAATTGAAATTAACCAGTTTACCAATTACTCTGGCAGATTGCCCAATTATTCTTCATGTCATTGAGAATCTCCTGGTTCTTTAACCTGAACTGTCCTCAGTTCACTCAAACCTCCCAACCAGCTAATACCATGCAATAAACAAGTCTAATATCAATTACACCAGATAATTAGCAAGTGGAAAATTAAGGGGTAGATTTTTAAAGATGCACGTGCACGTCCATGTGCACACGCTACCCAGCGCACACATGACCGTGCCGATTTTATAACATGCGTGTGCTGGCGCATGAATGTTATAAAATTGACAGGCTGTGCACACATGCGCGCCAGATTTTGTAATCCACATGCATATGTGCAGGCGGCACGTGCAAGGGGGGGTAGACTTCAGCAAATTTCATGCGGCAACGCACCCCGGCTTTCCCCAGTTCCCTCCCAGTCCACTCCAATTAAGGAGTGGACTGGGAGTGAAATTTCATACTCCCCTACCTCACCTTTCCTACTCTTCCCTACACTTCCCTTCTCCTCTCCTCCCCATCCTCTAAATCCAAGTTTTTTGGGGTTTTTTACCTTTCTTCAGCAACTTACTTCACCTCCCGAGCTGAAGTAAGTTGCGCACGCCGGAACAGCGAGGCTCTGGGACAGCGAACAATGGTGCTGTCCCGCCCTGCCCCCCCCACCCCACCCCACCTTCTGCCCCGCCCCTTCTAAGAGGCCCCGCACTTGCGCACATACCAGCCTTTACGCGTGTGGCCGGGCCTCTTGGAAAATTCTCCCGGCGCGCATAAGGCCCGGCCACTCGCGTAAAGGCCAGAATTTACACGTGCCAGGCATTTAAAAACCTGCCCATATGTGAGTAAGTTGCTAAATGTATGCACTAGTCTTTTAAAATAGCAACTTACATGCATAACTGTTTGCCCTGCCCTGAAATGATCCCAGTCTGCCCCTTTTTATGTATTTTTATGTTTCGCGTGCGATAAGCCTTTAGAAAATAACCCCAAAAGACATACATAGTAAAACAAATAAAATAAATCATAAAAAAGACAAATATAAAATGACACATTAAAATACTAATATGATATTCATGTACTTATGATTTTGTAGTGCACTTTGGTCTCAATAAAGATTGAACTGAAACAAAAAATAAACTTAAAATAATGAAAAAACAAACTTCTGCTCTCACTGGTAAAATAAACTATTTAAAAAATGTCAATCCAGACAAATGTGATTTGAGTTGTTTCTTAAAAGTATTAGAACATTCCAGCTTGTGTAATGTTAGTGGTAATTTGTTCCACAACTCTGCTCCTGCAACAGATAGCTATTTATCTCAAGAGTCTGCAAGATGTTTTGGTTAGGGATCTTAAGTTTCTAAGAGGTTGATTCATTTTTAACAAAGTATTTAATAGATACGCAGATGAGACAATCCCTTCTCCCTTACAACCGAGCCAAAACACACGGATAAGGCAAATAGCCTTTAGGAGATGTATTTATTATTGCAAAATACAGTTAAAACCAATGACTAGGATCAAGAGAAACAAGGGTTTAAGATTAAAGGCAACCTCAAAAGAAGTGGAATTTTAAATGAGATTAGAATATGCTATGAGGCAGCATGACACAGACTCAAGAAGATTGGTCCAGGTGTACAGCATAGCAAGGTAAAATGTGCAGAACTGGGAGTTAGCTATGGAGGAGAATGGCACCAATTTATTTATATTTATTTACTTACATTTTATACTGCCTGTCAAATTAAAGCTCTAAGTGGTTTAAAAGCAGCTTGCACCTCATGGACTGGCTCATGGCTAGAGCACGCTAGAGAAGGTATTAATGAATTGTCTGTTCAGGACTGGATGCGTCAAATATCTTTTTGACTGCCGCAAATAAATGCAGAATATCCCCTTTTACCTCCATTCTGAAAAACTACTAGTATTAGAGGTACTTATTATGAGATTCATTAATTCCTATTAAACAGCATCACTTTTCCAGTGCTTAATATCTACAGCAGCTTAGGATACTGTTGTTCTTTTGTATATTTGCCATCTATAACTAGGACACAAACTTCAGATAACATAGAAAAACTGTGATTGATGTACTTTCTTTAAAAAAAAAAAAAAAGGCTAGTGTTCTTAAAGGAAGCCAGGAGAAGTGATAGTAGAGGAAAGGATCTGTGTAATAAAGCTGAAAAAATAAAAAGCTTTCAACTCCTACACAACACTGACACAAGAGATGGTGAGAGGAATATAAAAATGAGGGCATAATGGATTTTCCTCAAGGTGCACTCATGTATCTGTTTCATATTAACTCTAGGTATGTTTGATGCTACTTGTAGAAAAAAAAATAAAACCATATGAAATACAACCATTGGCATCTATTGCTTTCATTTGATGACATTACTGCTAATCAAAAGAGAACTCCAGGAGGTTTTGTACTTCTTCTTAGAAGAATAGCATAGGGTTCTACTCAGTTCAGTAGAACCCAAAAGCTTTGAAAATAATTAAACTAGCAGTAAATCAGCATGAAATGCATGGAGAAAAACTTGAAATAAGTCAGCATCGCTACAATAAATGGGCAGAGATTCTGAGTCTTCTGGTTTCATCCAAAATTAGTTATTAGTTCCTCTATACTGTAGAGAAATTGCTTTGAGACTTAAGATGTAGGTGTTTCTTAATTAAGGTAATTAAAGAGGGAGAGGAGAAATTCTCATGATGAGACCATTTGGATTATGGTATCCATACATAATAAAATACTATTTTCAATCCCATAATGCATAAGGGCTCTCATTAGGGCTGTAGCTAGAAGGAAGCTAAGGATACATGAGCACAGGGCAATGAGGGCATATCTTTATAAGGGGCATAGGCTGAGATATCAGAAGCAGACAATTTATTGATTGTCCACATGGCATAAGAGTGTACAGGGGAGTTCTGCCATTTTAGTACCAGGCACAAAATTTTATAGCTAGAGTATTGGTTCTCAAATATTTCCTGTTCAAATACTTTTACTAGCCTTCTCATACAGCAGCAAAGATTGATCAACACCTCAAATTCAGACTTGCTGTATTACAGAGTAAACTACAGAGAGGTAGGAAAGTGAAATGGATGATTGCATATTTTGGGGGAAGTGATGCTGGAGAGCTGTGGGGTTGAAACAGGGAGGGCTGGGGCCTGAGATGAGGGATAAGAAGTGGAAATGAGTGCTGAACTAGGGAGGGTAGCAGACTAAGAAATAAGAGGGAGATGGACAAAGAAGTAGAAACAGAGGGCAGAGGGCTGAAATGGGGAAAGTGGAATAGGTGGTAGAGATGGGGAGATTAGAGCAGAGGACTGAGTAAGGGAGATCGAGGTTAAGAAGAGAAAATTGGGGCTACAAAAGATATCCAGAGTAGAGATGTGAATCATTTTTTGATGATTTATAAAAATCGTCCGATATTTTTTAAATCGTCAAAAATCGGTACAGTGCGCGATACAATAGAAATTTTCACGATTTATCGTGAAAAATCGTTACTTCCATTAGTGTCCACTAATGGGAGTTATTTGGGGGGAGGGCAGGAAAACCGGCACACCAAAACAACCCCTAAACTTACCCCGACCCTATACAACTAATCCCCTTACCTTCCCCCCCCCCCCGAACCCCCCCAAAACTTTTTACAAGTACCTGGTGGTCCAGTGGGGGTGCGGGGACCGATCTCCCGCTCTCGGGCCATCGGCGCCATTTTAGCTGCCACACAAAAATGGCGCCGATGGCCCGATTAAAGAAAACAACCCACCCAACCCTTTAAAGATGACCCCTTAGCTTCTCCCACCCTCCCGATCCCCCCCCCCAAAACATTTTAAAATTACCTGGTGGTCTAGTGGTGGTCCCGGGAGCGATCTCCCATTCTCGGGCCATCGGCTGCCAATCATAAAGATGGCGCCGATGGCCCTTTGCCCTTACCATGTGACAGGGTATCCGTGCCATTGGCTGGCCCCTGTCACATGGTAGGAGCACTGGCTGGCCGCCCCCATCTTTAAACCGATTCCGATTCACATCTCCAGCGATCAGATTTTTTTCTCCCTCCAGCCGAACCCAATCGTTAAGACGATCGGGCACACGATTCACATCTCTAATCCAGAGTAGGGTATAGGGGCAAAAAGAGGAAGAAAAAGCAAGTGAAGGGAAGGCAAAACTGAAAGGGGGAAGAAACCCTACTCACTTATATAGGACAGTTCCCAGGAATATAGTAAAGATTGATATATGTTCAGCAAATGTATTACTAGTTAGTGAACATAAGAACATAAGAAAATGCCATACTAGGTCAGACCAAGGGTCCATCAAGCCCAGCATCCTGTTTCCAACAGTGGCCAATCCAGGCCATAAGAACCTGGCAAGTACCCAAAAACTAAGTCTATTCCATGTAACCATTGCTAATGGCAGTGGCTATTCTCTAAGTGAACTTAATAGCAGGTAATGGACTTCTCCTCCAAGAACTTATCCAATCCTTTTTTAAACAAAGCTATATTAACTGCACTAACCACATCCTCTGGCAACAAATTCCAGAGTTTAATTGTGCGTTGAGTAAAAACAAACTTTCTCCGATTAGTTTTAAATGTGCCCCATGCTAACTTCATGGAGTGCCCCCTAGTCTTTCTACTATCCGAAAGAGTAAATAACCAATTCACATCTACCCGTTCTAAACCTCTCATGATTTTAAACACCTCTATTATATCCCCCCTCAGTCGTCTCTTCTCCAAGCTGAAAAGTCCTAACCTCTTAAGTCTTTCCTCATAGGGGAGTTGTTCCATTCCCCTTATCATTTTGGTAGCCCTTCTCTGTACCTTCTCCATCACAATTGAGATGTGGCGACCAGAATTGTACACAGTATTCAAGGTGCGGTCTCACCATGGAGCGATACAGAGGCATTATGACATTTTCCGTTTTATTCACCATTCCCTTTCTAATAATTCCCAACATTCTGTTTGCTTTTTTGACTGCCGCAGCACACTGAACCGACGATTTCAATGTGTTATCCACTATGACACCTAGATCTCTTTCTTGGGTTGTAGCACCTAATATGGAACCCAACATTGTGTAATTATAACATGGGTTATTTTTCCCTATATGCATCACCTTGCACTTGTCCACATTAAATTTCATCTGCCATTTGGATGCCCAATTTTCCAGTCTCACAAGGTCTTCCTGCAATTTATCACAATCTGCTTGTGATTTAACTACTCTGAACAATTTTGTGTCATCTGCAAATTTGATTATCTCACTCGTCGTATTTCTTTCCAGATCATTTATAAATATATTGAAAAGTAAGGGTCCCAGTACATATCCCTGAGGCACTCCACTGCCCACTCCCTTCCACTGAGAAAATTGACCATTTAATCCTGAAAGATGTTGAATTGATAGTAGCAGAAGCAGAATGTTACATACAAGTTAGTGGAACCAAAATAGAAGACCACCTACCTTGTCTTGTAGAGGTTCTGGAGTGCGAGGAACGGTCCAGATCGGTACAGGCAGCAGTCCACAGCAGCAAGGCAGCAGAATCTGCAGGCAGGCAGAAGATAGTGAATCCAATAACAGTCCGGGTCGGGGCAGGCAGGCAGCAGACAAGAGAACCAGGGCAACAATCCAAAGGCAGGCAGCAGGCAACGAATCCAATAATAGTCCGGGTCTGGGCAGGCAGCAGACAAGAGAACCAGGACAAACAAATCCAAAGGCAGGCAGCAGACAACGAATCCAAAAGCAGTCTGGGTCTGGGCAGGCAGCAGACAAGAGAACCAGGGCTACAAATCCAAAGGCAGGCAGCAGGCAACGAGTCCAAGACAGTCTGGGTCAGATCAGGAGGCAGAAAAGCAACAATCCAACAGTGTTCCCACACAAGCAACTTGTGGCCGAAGCAGCTGGAGAGCTTCCCTTTAAATAGGGCTTAATTTCCCGCGCTAGCAGGGACTTCTGCCGGCAGCCGACATAAAAAGGGGGCGAAGTCAGCCCGCGATTCGCGCAGTGCCGTGCCGGATCGGGAGCCGGCTTTGAGGAGGGATGTCGGCGTTAATGGGAGTCTTACTGCAGGTAACACAGAACTCAGCATGGAAGAGTAGCCTAGGGGTTAGAGTGCTGAACTATAATTCAGAGAAGCCAGTGTTTAAATCCTGCTGTTACTACCTGAGACATTGGGCAGAACACTTCATCCTCCATTATCTCAAATACAAACTTACAGGGTCATTCATCAAATTGCGTAAAGGCCTTATCATGGGCATTAAAGCCCTAAATCTCGCGATAATGCCATAACACTTGTGTTATTTATCGCATCGCGAGATGCATATGCAAATTTGTAAAATTTAGTCAAAATGAGGGGTGCTTAACGTCGCATGGCATAGCACAACACATGTTATAACACAGGAAATAACTACACCTTTGTTTCTGGCATTATGCCTGAAATGGGATTTGTGATTGGGCAGGAGAGAGAGAGCACCTTTGGGGTGACACACCTATTAGTCAGCTATTTATACCACTGTAGGAAGGTCAACTACTAACTCTAGGTGAGGTTTTGGTGGTGGTCTAGGGTTTGGAGGCAGTTTTACATGCACAATCAGATGTACGAACAGCACAGTACATATCAATGCAGATTTGATGTGATTTGGAGTGAGGAAATGTACACAAAGATGAAATTTGTACAATGTACTCTTGCCCTGGGTATCAAAAGCTATCTTATAAAAATTCTCTCTCTCTCCCTCTCTCTCCCTCATAAAATACCATGCATTGCAGTATCTAAAATATTTCCCTAAGTGAACCCCATTTTGTTTTATGCTGTTCATGTGAAATTTATAACAAAATGATGAATCTAGGTCTTAAGGTCTAATTTACTAATGCATTTCTCCCAGTTTTGTATCTTTGGGAAAAATCCTTAGTAAATGAGATCCTTAAATTGTAAGCCCTCCGGAGATAGGGACATACCTGAATGTAATCCACTTTGAAGTACCTGAAATGTGAAATGCAAATCACACAAATTAAAATAACCTTTTCTAATAATGTATAGAGCAAGCAAAAGCATTATCTTTCCATCACTGCTTTGGCTTCATTTCTTCAAACTAATTTTGGGTTGTGCACATAAAACTGAATATGGTGGTCAGACATCAGAGATGTGCAAAGCAAAAATTTTCAGACCAGTTTGTTTTTTCATTTCAAGGATTTTTTTGTTTTTATTCATTTTGTTTAAGGTTTTTGCGGTTTGCTTCTTTGGCCAAACAAAAAAAAAAACAAAAACAAGAAAAAACCCTGAAACAAAAACCCCCTAGAACTGATTAAAAAACAAACAACCTAGTTAGGCCTTTCTGAGACAAAAAACTGCCTAGGCCTGGCCCAAAACCAATGCTGAGACCAAGGCCTGGATAAGATGCTAAGATCTATGCCAGGCTGGGCCTGGCACTGAGGCCTAAGACCTGGCAGAGCCCAATGCTGAATCCTAGGACAGAATTGGGACCTCTAATTCTTCCTGCCCTAATCCCAGAGCTTGAAAAATGATGTCATCTGCCTGAAGTAAGGCACCAAAGTGATGTCACTTTGGAATCTTCCATTAGTATGGCTGGCACCATTTTTATGTACACCCATGCATATCTATGGGGTCATTTTCAAAGGCTTATCGCATGCAATAGCATGCTGGGGGCAGAGTTGGGGCAGTGAGGAGGTGGATTCGGCAGTGTCTTCGCTGGCAGCAATAAGGTAAGTAACGTTATCATCGCCAGTAGCGTGCCCAATAGCACCACCTTTCATGGTGGCGCTATTGGATGCGAAAGCCGGCAGCAAAAATACTGCGGTGGTGCGAAGACTGCTGGCTTTCGCAGTCCCTATAAACAAGTGGTTTAGGAGTAATACTAAGGGTCACTGAAGGCCTTTAGCATAGGCCTTTGTTATGACCATACAGACCTCTTCTGGAAACACCTCACAGGGTCTAGTGTATGCCATTCTAGAATATTGGTATCTGAGGCGACCCTCCCCATGTGCTATTGGAAATCTATCTTCAGATCTGCCCTTGAGCTTTAACTCATATTTCCACACTTCTGTTTTGAAATTAAAAAGACAGGAGCATATGTTTGATATCTTGAAAAATTTCAAGAAAAAGTACTATCAAAGGAAAGGTTCACCAATGACAAAGTTTGGCAAGCATTAATGTATGCTTCACACTGTACTATGTAAGGCACAAAGTTTGAATGCTCTCAAATAAATGACTAACCCATTAGTTCATACAGAGTGTCGTGAATGCACATAAACTGTTAGTACCCTAAGGAGACCCTGAAGGACATAAACAGTCTGCAAGAGACACATGTTGAAACAGAGGGGTAAGAAGGTTGCACTGTATCCTCAGACATAGCTTCAGCAGTGCAGCAATAAGTTCATCAAGGAAAGCATCAAGTGAGAAGAACTAGTATGGAAAATCGGGAGGAAGCTT
Organism: Rhinatrema bivittatum; assembly: GCF_901001135.1. NCBI lineage: Eukaryota > Metazoa > Chordata > Amphibia > Gymnophiona > Rhinatrematidae > Rhinatrema > Rhinatrema bivittatum. Next base: position 180,091,629 of record NC_042616.1, read on the forward strand.
CTTCCTCCCAAAACTTGGATGCCCTTTTCCAGCCTTTCCAATTCTAGTGCACAGCTTTGTGTGACAGATGCTCCAGCATGTCATGAATGGAATGGAAGGGGTGTGGTAGATGGGGTATATGACGACCTTGGTTGCCTGAAATCTGTTATTGTTGTGATACTCTTTCCAAAGAGCACTGCAGACATTCTGAGGCTTAAGCCTGAGCAGTAGTCTGGACTTGGATCGTTTATTCGAGTTCACCAGTTCTTTCAGTTAGAATGCAGACTCTTTACTTAGACCTTTTGAGGACTTCATAGACTGCGTTAAGTAGACATTGCTGCTCCAGTACTATAGGTGCTTCCAGAAGGATGCTGACTGAATCTCAATGCCCTCCTGACTCTGAGCTGTCAGATTCCTATCAGGCTTCAATGGGATGGATCTGCTTGGGCTGGCCAAGGCACCATCTGATCCAAATCTTTCTCCTCCTTGCCGTCTCTTCTGGCTGGATGGCATGTGAGGCTATGGGTCAGTCATTCTTTGTGTGTGACACTGGTTCTAGAATTATTACATAAGCTGCCTCCTCCAGTTCTTATTACTTTATAGCAGCTGTTGGGTCCACCAGTGCAGGCTCAGGGTAAGGCCCACAAATCCACTGAACCTGGGAAAAGAAACAGAGATGAGTAATTTTTATTGCCAGATCACTTAGATACCATTTGCCTGCATCTGAAGTCAGCAATGTCCCCACCCTGCCCTGAAATATGTGAATAGGGACATGCACAGACAATTTTCGTTTCATTTTCCTTTTTTTTCTGTTATTTTTATTTTGTTTTTTGTTTTATTTATTTGAATTTATAAAAACCAAATGTAACCCTTTTGGGGGGAATAATGATGAATCCAAAGGGCCATAAAATAATTTCTTTACATGGGCTACCTCTTCTGTTTTTTCCCCAACTCCTCTTTCTCCCAGGCAAGAGAAACCATGTGGGGGGGGGGGGGGGTATATGTGTGTGTGTGTGATACTCTTGCTCTTCAGGACAGGTACCTGGACAAAACAGGCTGAATTCTCTGGATGGGTGTTCAAAATAAAATTTACTGATATTGATTGGAGGAAAATCAATAAAGTGTATAAATAAAAAGTCCAATTATATCCAGTTTCCTTGTCTTTGATGTATATCAAGTTTAAATTAAGTATCCCTCTGTTGAAGTGCCCCTTTTTACTGAAACTTGAGTGGAATGAATTTCTGTCCCATGGGCTGGGGTATCCTAACCAGGGCAGATGTCCCTTTTCCCAAACAGTACCTGACTCCAGAAGGGCACTCCTGGTCCTCACCTGCCTGTGTCCCGTGTCCCAGGATGGAAACTCTGGTTAGGGGTCTCCTGATGGTCTTCTTCTGCAAACTCCTCTTTGAAAAATAACTCTCTCAATGAGCAAAGATGGGGAGCAGCAAAAACACCTTCCTTCCCACAAAATAGAAGAAATACCAAAAAGAAGTTTCACTGGCAGGGCACTACAACCAAGGCCGCTGCTAGCTTTTTTGCTGCCCTGTGCGAACAATTACGATGCTGCCCCCCCCCCCCCCCCCCCCCCCACCATTCATTCTCTGTCCAGGATGCAGTAAAAAAAAAAATGCACAGCTCCCTTCAGGGATACAAACTTTCATAACTGACACCATCCCCCTCCCTCCAAACCCATGGCTGGTGCAAGAATATTAGGTTCCCTAGGCGAACCTTATAGCCTTTCACAACTCCCCCTACCCCATTCTACACACAGTTAAGAGTTATGCATTTATATTATAAATGAAAAATATCAAAGTATTGTATTCTGAGGTAAAAATATCACTTACATTATATTTGCATGCACTACTGTGATGCCAACCAGAAATCTCTGCAAAAAAGACACTTGGAACCCATATGATATTAGAGCTATTGTGATGTGTGTTGGGTGTGGACTTGACCCTCTGAAAGCCCTAATACACTAATAAATCACCTATTAGGAGAATGCCTCACTTCAGTCACACATAAACAGACCATTACCAAATACAGAATAGAGCAACTATAAAGTAGAAATACAAACACACTGTTGCGATCCTGCCCGTGAGGAGCGCGGGCAGGCTCTTACCTCCATGCGGCCAGTCGGGCCGCTGACGCTGCTGCCTCAGCGGCAGCTCTGCTGCAGTGTCCGGGCTCCTCCCCGGCTGCCTCCAGCCCTGCGCTGCAGGGTCTGCCCACTGGGAGCCTTCCCATGTGGCTGAGTCAGCTGTGTCAGCCCCTGTGTCTCCCCGACACGTCTCTGCCGATCCCGGGGCTTTCAGCCAGCAGGGAGGCTGTCCCTGCTTGTGCCTGCTTTCAGCAGGCGTAACTTTGCCGACAAAGGTAAGGGGGGGTTTAGATAGGGCCGGGGGGGTGGGTTAGGTAGGGGAAGGGAGTGGAAGGTGGGGGGAGGGCGGAGGGAACATGCAGCTCGCGCTAGGCTCGGCGCGCGCAGGTTGCACAAATGTGCACCCCCTTGCGCGCGCCGACCCCGGATTTTATAAGATACACGCGGCTACGCGCGTATCTTATAAAATCTAGCGTACTTTTGTTCGCGCCTGGTGCGCGAACAAAAGTACGCGCTCGTGTATTTTTTAAAAATCTGCCCCAAAATAAATACATATTCATAATGCTAAAAACATACTAATAACATTGTTTAAAAAAAAGCTGATGAATAAAAGATCAAAAAATTAAATACACATATACGTTTTTAAAATATCCCAAACACCAATAAAATATTTCAAAACAGCGGACACATCAAATAACACCTGAAAAATAAAACTAAAAAGAACTAAAAGAAATTTAAAAAATCATGCTCTCCATACCTGGGAACTTTGATTTCCAGTCACCCTGAGATTATTGTGGATTAATGGGAGTGGGATGCACAAACTTTCTCCTCTCTTTCTTATATACACACACACACACACACATATACACATGCTCCCTTTCAGACAAACCCGCAGGCGTCTCTAGCTCTTCTTTGGTTGGGATCTACCAGCAACGTCAGGCCAACATCTTCATTTGGTTGGAATCCACCTGCAGCACCCATTCTCTCACACATACACACACACACACAACACCCAGGCAGGCTCCCATTCTCTCTTACATACACAGAACCCCAGACAAACCCCATTTATACCCATACAGTCCAGGCAGGCTCCCAATCACATCCACCCAAATCCTAGGCAGGTTCCCATTCTCACACACACATTCCCTGCCCTTCCCAGGAAAGCTCCCTTGCATGCATGTACACATACATAAACACACACACACGTGCGCGTGCATGCACACCCCCACCCATCCAAGGCAGCCTCCCATTCTTAGCCATGCAGCCCTACAGCTCTTTCTCTTCTTCACTGCGCAGTGGATTGGGAACTGGGGCACGGCCCTATGGCTCCGCCACGCGGCGTATTGAAAACAGCCGCGCGGACCAATGACTCCTCATCATTGCCATGTAGTGGGTTGGGAACCGCTGGACAGTGGCACCAGCAGTTCACTCACACTCAGTCTCCACCTCAAGCCTCTGCCCCCTCCAAGCCGCCGCCCTGTACAAGTTTACGGCAGTGTAGTTTCGATTTCAAGAAGGAAGGATGAGTTTCAGTGTCCTCTCCAGAGTTAGGCCTTCAGCTTAGCAAAAGAAGGGAGAGACACTTCCCTGCCAGTTCTTGGTGATAGGCTGGAGGGAAACAGAGGAAAAGAGTGACTTTTTTGTAATTTTTCCTAGACTGAAAGTGGGGATTCTGGCACTTCTGGAGAAGTCCTTCCAGCACTTCTGGAGAGGGGGTTACAGCCTCCCAGAAGTTCAGGTCAATCCAGCCAGATAGTATGAGGTAGATTTTATAAATCTGCGCGTACCTTTGTTCATGCACCAGGCGCAAACAAGAGTACGCGGGATTTTAATAGATACGCGTGTATCCATTAAAATCCGGGGTCAGCGCGCGCAAGGCTGCCCAAAATCGGCAGCCTGCGCACGCCGAGCTGCGCAGCCTGCCCCGAAATCGGAGTGGCCTCGGAGGGAACTTTCTTTCCACCCCCCCGTACCTTCCCCTCCCTTCCCCTACCTAACCCACCCCCCCATCCCTATCTAAACCCTGCTACCTTTGTTGTACAAGTTACGCCTGCCCGAAGCACGCGTAACTTGCGCACGCCGGACCGGCCGCCGGTGCGCGATTCCCAGGCCCGGGAGCCATTTCGGAGGCCTCGGCCACACCCCCGAAATGCCCCCGGGTCAGAACCACGCTTGCGGCCCCACCCCAAATGACATGCCGCCGCGACACGCCCCCGACATGCCGCCCCAGGAAAGCCCCGGGACTTACACTCGTCCCGGGGATTGCGCGCGCCGCCGAGCCTACTCAACATAGGCTCGGCACGCGCAGGGGGTACATCGGCCAGGTTTTCGGGGGGTACGCGCGTACCCCTTTGAAAATCTGGCCCTATCTTTGCAAATTCAGATGAGATTATAGGTTTCCCAAATATGGTAACTTTATGCATCAAATGATTTTGAGGTAATTTATTTCCGTTGCATAGATTTGTTGATGTATTATATATTTTATTTAATAAATGTTTGTTGTATGGCTTTTCATCAGCTTTTTCCTGAGGCAGCTGTTTTTAGTGGTGGGATGTAGGTCATACAATTTGGAGACAAAATGGAAATTAGTTGTGTTTGCCTTTGAATTAAGTGCCTTTTACAAATTTTTCCCTGAGGCAGTTTTTACAGTTAAATATGGATCATATTGGGAACTTTGAGATAAATCACTAAGAATATGGATGTTTTTCCCTTGGGATCTTTATAGTAAATCACAAAGAATATGAAAGTTTTGTCCTTTATTTGAGACCATAAGAACATAAGAAGACCAAAGTTCACCAAGCCCAGCATTCTGGGTCACAAGGGCCCGGCAGATCTCCAATTTATGATCCATTTCTTGCATCTCATTCCCATAGATAATCATTGACTTTTCTAAGTCTACTTGGCTAATAACTATTTGTGGATTTTTCCTTCAGGAACTTGTCCAATCCTCTTTTGAACCCCGCTATGTAAGTTGCCATGTCCATGTTCTTTGGCAACTGATTCCTTAGCTTGACTCTGCGCTGAGTGAAAACATACTTCCTAAGATTTCTTTTAAATCTGCCAGTTCAGTAGTTTCATGGAATGTCCACTAGTCCTAGAATTGTTTGAAAGAGTAAATAACCTCTCCCACCCCACACATGATTTTATAAATCTCAATTGTATCTCCTCTCAATCATCGCTTTTCCATAGTAAGGGCCTGATTCATCAAGGTATTTTTCCATAGACACAAAATGGGAGAAAAGCCTCAGTGAATCAGGCAGTAAGAGCCATAATCTGTTTAATTTTTCTCCATAAGGGAGATTTTCCATCTCTTTTATAATTTTTGTTACCCTCCTCTGTACCTTTTCTATGTCTGTTATGTTATTTTTGAGACAGGCGACCAGAACTGCACACAATATTCAAGTTGTGGTCGCACCATAGATTTATAAAAAGGTATTATTATATTATCAATTTCTCTTTCATTTTTACCCCAACATTACGGGGTGATTTTTTTTTGGTGCACATACTTTGTGTAGGCCTGTGTATGCAATCATACACATGTTCCTCATTTGAGATTTTAAAAACCCTGTATTTTCAATCCAGTAGCACAACACTCCAGAATGTTTCTTGCAAGCTTGCAGACTGCATGTGGTAGTCTTGAAATGCAATTGAGCCTTGGCTGCCCCAGCATCAGTGTGCTGGGTGCTGCTTTACTACACAGAGCCATCAGTGGGGAATAGCTCCTTTAACAGCCCCATTCCTTCCTGGGCAAGGGTCTGTGTCCCAATTTGTTTTACTGGTGCCCTACTGCTGCTGCCCTTTCTTTGATGTTATGACAATCGTGAGGAGAGATTTCTCTTAGATACTCTGGGCTGAATATCCTCTGGAAGTGTTGATTAATTTAAGAGCATTCACATGATATTCTTCTGGAATTTAAAAATATTGTGTGTATGATCTCCAGTTTTTTGAAAAATCTTTTAAAATACTATTTTATGATTTCACTCAAAGGTTGTTTTTTATTCCTTTTGTTCTTTATACACATGTATGTTGTATGGCATACATTTTTAATGATTGTATTTTATGCATAGTTGTTTAAACTCTGAAAAGTTCTTCCTACGTTCAGTTAGTACTTATTTTAAAACACTAAGAAATGCTATAAATGAAGATCTTCATAAAATATTTGGGCAGTGTGCTAACTATTGTGCAAAGGGCACACACTTCAGTTAAATCATCAGTCCTATTGGGAAATTAGTTCTCAATCCTGCATATCATTTTTTAAAATTTGCTTTCTACAAATAAGCATTCTCTACACAAACATAATTATTCCCCACACAGATCTTTTGACCAATGATTTCACAGGGTTCATTTGATTCCCCCTGATGCAAGAAGCACTTATTCCAAAACACGGATCATGTTGGGAAGACCTTTGGCCATAAAAAGATAAGTGTGACACCTTTGATCAAAAAGATCTATGTGGGGAATAAATATGTTTGTATGAAGTCTGTTTTATTTGTAAAAAGAAAATTTTTTAAAATGATTTATATTGTTGAGAGTTGATTTATCAACAAGACTGATGATTAAACTGTGGGCTTGAAGTGAAGTGTGTGCCATTTGTGCAATGGTAAGCATACTGCCCACATATTTAATGAAGGTCCTAATTTACAGCATTTCTTGGTGTATAAATTGAACGAAGGTGGATTTTTTTTAGTTTAAAAGTTAATATTATACTCCCAATTATCAAACCTATTGTTTGGAATATGCATTTGTTTTTGCATGGTTCTGTGTTATGTACTTATTTTGTTAAATTAATAATAAAAAATTGTTATATCAATTCAGTTTCTGTTGCAGTTGGGTGCTGCAGGCAGGATGGTGGACCCTTGGGCCGGACTACCCAGGGTGATCGGATAGGCCGGGAGGCAGAGCCACAGGCTGGTGGTGTTCACCCGGGAACCAGGAGCCCCCCAGGAGGAGCCCATAGGGTCCTGGAACCTTGGGACTTGGGTTATAGCTCAGAGTCAATGGCAGACAAGCCTGGGCAGAGGGTGTAGAAGAAAAGCCAAAAGAGAGAACAGTTTCTAGGCCGGCAGCGCAGGTCGAGGGCCAGCTGATGACAGGACAGCGGGCAGCAGCGATACCTGTAGTAAGCCGGACCGTGAGGCAGGGTTCGTAGAGTGCTGAAGCAGGTACCAGCTGAAGACTGGAACGGAGTCTGTAGCTGGCTGTGAACTGGAGCAGGCTGTAGCCTGGAATGAAGTCTGTAGCTGGCTGTGGATTGAAGCAGGCTGTAGACTGGAATGGAGTCTGTAGCTGGCTGGGAACTGAGGCAGGCTGTAGACTGGAATGGAGCCTGTAGCTGGCTGTAAACCGGAACAGACTGTAGACTGGAATGGAGTCTGTAGCGGGCTGAGACCTGAAGCAGGCTATAGCGGAATCAGGAACGGACCAAGGTCGGAGGCAGGCGGCAGGCTGAAGCGAAGTCAGGAACGGACCAAGGTCGGAGGCAGGCGGCAGGCTGAAGCGAAGTCAGGAACAGACCAAGGTCGGAGGCAGGCGGCAGGCTGAAGCGAAGTCAAAGGCAATCCAAAGGTCAGTCAGGAACGAGGAATAGACGAAGCGCAACTCAGAACTACAAGGCAGTAGTGAACCTCGTTGCAAGGCAAAGAGTAGGCGTCTGGACGCCGGTTATATCAGGCTACGGGCGTGGTGTAATTAGCACAGGCGGGGCCAGACTTCTGGGAACTATGCGTACATAGTGTGCGTCCTCACACGCGTGCGAAGCAGCGGGGAGACGGGCAAGCAATGGCGGCCACCACGAGGAACCAGCAGAGCCGTAGGCATCCCGGACATGCGGAACGTGGCATTTCCAGCAGCAGAGGTGAGCCCTGTTCAGAGCTAAAGGAGGGGAAGCAGTGGAGACCGCAACAGTACCCCCCCCCCCCCCCCTTTACGGCCCCTCTTGAGAGGACCTGGCTTTCCTGGATGGTCCAGATGGAATTGTTGCAAAAGGCTCTTGTCAAGGATATTGCGGCTGGGTTCCCAGGTGTTATCCTCATCACCGCAGCCCTCCCACGCCAGTAGGTATTCCCATCTACGGTTGTGGAAGCAGACATCAAGAACTTCCCGCAATTGATACGTAGGATCCTCGTCGATGGCAGTAGTCGTAGGATCCGGAGGCATACGATGATACCGAGAGAGGACCACAGGCTTAAGCAGGGACACATGAAAGACATTGTGGATTTGGAGAGAAGAAGGTAGTCTCAACCGATATGACACCAGACCCACTCGCTCAGCAACCCGAAATGGCCCACAGAACATGGGTGCGAATCTCCGTGATTGGAGCCGGAGGTGGATGTTCTTGGTGCTGAGCCAGACTCGATCCCCGGGCTGGTAGCTGGTAGATGGGAGCTGGTCGTCGGTGGCGGTCGGTCGCTTGCTTGGTGGACACGGCCGAGCGGCGTAGCTGTCTCTGCGTCGTGCGCCACAATGTCTGTAGTTGTCGAGCCGTTATCTGAACGGCCTGTGAGGCGCTGGGGACCTCCAGTGGCAGTGGAGGTCTCAGTGGTTTTCCGTAAACCAGTTCGAATGGAGATTTGCCGGTAGCCGCATGAACCTGGTTGTTGTAAGCGAACTCGGCCCATGGCAATAGTTCAGATCGATTGTCCTGTCTCTCGTTGATGAAGGCCCGAACATAGGCCTTCAGTGACCGATTCATTCTCTCGGTCTGTCCATTGCTCTGCGGGTGGAAGGCAGTGGAGAAGCTGAGCTTTACCTTAAAGCATCTGCAGAGAGCTCTCCAATAGCGGGCGACGAACTGGGGACCCCTGTCTGAGACTATGTCTTGAGGAAGACCATGAAGCCTGAAGACATGTTGGGAAAAGAGGCGGGCCAGTTCGGGCGCTGAGGGAAGTTTCGGTAGAGGAACTAGGTGCACCATCTTAGAGAAGCGGTCAACTGTGACCCTGATGACCGTATGCCCACAAGACGGGGGTAAGTCCACCACAAAGTCCATGGCTATGTGGGTCCATGGTTCCGTGGGGACCGGTAATGGCTGTAGAAGACCACAAGGAGACCCAGGACTGGGCTTCTGGCGTGCACAGGTGGGGCAGGAACTTACATAGGAAAGGACATCCCGCCGGATGTTGGGCCACCAATAGAACCGATTGACCAGCTTTAAGGTCCTCTCGCGTCCAGCGTGTCCTCCTATGAGGGAGTCATGAGCCCAGCGTAAGGCAGTTAGCCGGTCCCGGCAGGGAAGTATAGTCCTATCCTGGGAGAGGACTATTAGTGCAGATAAGCGGACTTTAGATGGGTCCAGGATAAATTGAGGGGGTTCTTTATCCTCCTCAGCGCATGACGTGCGAGAAAGGGCATCCACTCGGAGGTTCTTGGCTGCTGGGCGATACTGTAGAATGAAGTCAAAACGATTGAAAAACAAAGCCCAGCGGGCTTGACGGGGGATCAGTCGTTGAGCCTGTGACAGGAACTCCAGCTTCTTGTGATCCGTATAGACGGTAGTGGTGTGCCGGGATCCCTCAAGCCATTGCCTCCACTCTTCGAAGGCGAGTTTTATTGCTAAGAGCTCCTTATCCCCGATGGAGTAATTGTTCTCGGCTGGAGAAAACTTCCTGGAGAAGTAAGAGCAGGGAAGGAGCTGGCCAGAGTCGGAGTGTTGGCTGAGAACCGCCCCAACCGCGATACTGGAGGCGTCGACCTCCACGATGAATGGTCTGGAGGGGTCTGGATGCCGAAGGCACACATCGGAGAGAAATGCCTCTTTGAGATCGGAGAAGGCTGCCACTGCAGCGTCAGGCCAGTTCTTGGCGTCAGCTCCCTTGCGGGTCAGGGCCGTGAGCGGAGCCACTCGGTGTGAGTAACGCGGGATAAAGTGTCTATAAAAATTAGCGAAGCCCAGAAACCGTTAGAGGGCCTTGAGTCCCATGGGCTGGGGCCATTTAGTAATGGCCGCTACTTTTTCTCGGTCCATGCGGAAGCCGGTAGAGGAGATGATGTAGCCCAAGAAGGGCAGGGACTCAACTTCGAAGATACACTTCTCCAGCTTGGCATACAAGTGGTTGTCTCGGAGGACCTGAAGCACCTGTGTGACGTGACGGCGATGGGAATCCATATCCTTAGAAAAGATGAGCACGTCGTCCAGGTAGACTATGACATGTGAATGGAGCATGTCTCGGAGAACCTCATTCATGAGGTGTTGAAAGACAGCGGGGGCATTGCAGAGACCGAAGGGCATCACCAGGTACTCGTAATGCCCGTCCCTGGTGTTGAACACCGTCTTCCATTTGTCCCCTGGGCGTATGCAGACGAGGTTACAGGCCCTTCTGAGATCCAGCTTCGTGAAGATACGGGCACCCTGGAGGTGATCCAGAAGCTCTGGGATGAGTGGGAGAGGATACCGATCCCGCTTGGTGATGGCGTTCAGGCTGCGGTAATCGATACACGGCCGGAGGGAGCCATCCTTCTTGGCCACAAAGAAGAATCCGGCGCCAGCCGGTGAGCGAGACGGGCGGATGAACCCCTTGGCTAGGTTCTCTGTGATATACTGAGACATTGCCTTAGTTTCAGGTAGTGACAAAGGATACACTCGGCCACGAGGAGGCGTGGTACCCGGCAGAAGATCGATGGGGCAATCGAACGGCCTGTGCTGGGGAAGAATCTCCGCCATCTCCTTGGAGAAGACCTCTTGAAAGCCTTGATACGGTTCAGGGCGGAGGTGCGAAGAGCAGATGCGCAGAGACTTGGGTGGACATGGGAGGTGTAGGCAATGTTCAAAACAGGCGGGACCCCAATGGACCAGCTGGAAGTCATCCCATTGGATTATGGGAGAATGCTGACGTAACCAAGGGAGTCCCAACACTAGCGGGTGCACCGCTCGTTCTAGGACGAGCAAGGAGATCTCCTCAGAGTGAAACAGACCTGTTTGCAGAGTCACTGGAGCCGTGGAGCAAGTGATAACCCCTGGGAGCAAGGTCCCTCGGATTGAGGAGATCCGCAGAGGAGGGACCTTCTGTAGTGTAGGCAGGGCAAGTTGGGTCACCAGATCGGCCACAATAAAGTTCCCTTCAGCTCCGGAATCAATGAAGGCACGAATCTGGATCTCCCCACCTGGGTATTTCAGGGTTACTGGTAAGGTGCAGAGAGGAGCTGATCCAGTAGCACCTAGGTGTAGCTCCTCAGTATAACCTAGGCACGAGCGTTTCCCGGACGCTCTGGACATGAAGACAGAAAATGTCCTTTGCCACCACAATAGAGGCAGAGGCCTAGAGAACGCCGTCTCTTCCGTTCTTCCGGGGTGAGTGGAGACCTGCCCAGTTGCATAGGTTCCCCAGAAGGCACGGCAAAAGGGGGAACCTTGGGGGCCGGTGTTCTGGCGGAGGCAGACAGGTGTGGTGAGGCTCTGCGACTCGAGCGAGTCTCTCTGTCCCGCTGCTGGAGACGGCGATCCACTCTACCAGCAATGTCCATTAGGTCATTTAAATCCTCAGGGAGTTCCCGACCTGCCAGTTCATCTTTAATACGGCCTGCCAAGCCCTCGAGGAAAATCCCTTTAAGGCAATCATCCTGCCAAGCGAGTTCCATAGCCAGGGTTCGGAAGTCTATAATATATTCGGACACCGGGCATGTCCCTTGTCAAAGGTGTAGAAGCTCTGAGGCTGCGGTGGATCGGCGTGCTGGGTCATCAAAGGCCAGGCGGAAGTTCAGGAGGAAGTCCTGTAGGTTCTGTAGCAGAGGGTTGGAACGTTCCCACAAGGGTGAAGCCCAGTCGAGGGCCTTGCCATCCAGCAAGGAGAAGATAAAGGCTACCTTGGCTGCATCTGAGGGAAACTGGGATGGCAGCAAGGTAAAACGTACTTGACACTGGTTCAGGAAACCACGACATGCCTTGCTGTCCCCGGCGTACCGAGTAGGCATGGGCAGCTGAGTACTGGAAGTAGGAGCAGGTGCAGGAGGCAACTGCCGTGTGGAAACCTCAAGGCGAGAGACCAACTGCTCCACCGTGGTGGCGAGAGAGTCTATGCAGTGTTGCTGTTGCTGGAGACATTGAGCCATTCCCGGAATGGCCTGTAGGCTCGGAGTCTCCGCCGAGTCCATGGCCTTGCAAACTGTTGCAGTTGGGTGCTGCAGGCAGGATGGTGGACCCTTGGGCCGGACTACCCAGGGTGATCGGGTAGGCCGGGAGGCGGAGCCACAGGCTGGTGGTGTTCACCCGGGAACCAGGAGCCCCCCAGGAGCAGCCCGTAGGGTCCTGGAACCTTGGGACTTGGGTTATAAGAGTCAATGGCAGACAAGCCTGGGCAGAGGGTGTAGAAGAAAAGTCAAAAGAGAGAACAGTCTCTAGGCCGGCAGCACAGGTCGAGGGCCAGCTGATGACAGGACAGCGGGCAGCAGCGATACCTGTAGTAAGCCGGACCGTGAGGCAGGGTTCGTAGAGTGCTGAAGCAGGTACCGGCTGAAGACTGGAACGGAGTCTGTAGCTGGCTGTGAATTGGAGCAGGCTGTAGCCTGGAATGAAGTCTGTAGCTGGCTGTGGATTGAAGCAGGCTGTAGACTGGAACGGAGCCTGTAGCTGGCTGTAAACCGGAACAGACTGTAGACTGGAATGGAGTCTGTAGCGGGCTGAGACCTGAAGCAGTCTGTAGCGGAATCAGGAACGGACCAAGGTCGGAGGCAGGCGGCAGGCTGAAGCGAAGTCAGGAACGGACCAAGGTCGGAGGCAGGCGGCAGGCTGAAGCGAAGTCAAAGGCAATCCAAAGGTCAGTCAGGAATGAGGAATAGACGAAGCGCAACTCAGAACTACAAGGCAGTAGTGAACCTCGTTGCAAGGCAAAGAGTAGGCGTCTGGACGCCGGTTATATCAGGCTACGGGCGTGGTGTAATTAGCACAGGCGGGGCCAGACTTCCGGGAACTGTGTGTACATAGTGTGCGTCCTCACGCGCGCGCGAGGCAGCGGGGAGATGGGCAAGCAATGGCGGCCGCCACAAGGAACCATCAGAGCCGTAGGCGTCCCGGACATGCGGAACACGGCGTTTCCAGCAGCAGAGGTGAGCCCTGTTCAGAGCTAAAGGAGGGGAAGCGGTGGAGACCGCAACACTTTCTTTGGTGAATTGTGAGATTTAAATTCAGATGATTTTGATGTTGCCGCTTGTTGTTTATGAATGTATTTTTTTCCTATTCAGTAAGCCAGCAATCAGTAAAGTTCCGTGGATAACTTTATCTGAGCATATTCAGAAGGAGTCTTGTCTCACTGAATATAAAGCTGGAATTATCTGGGTAATTTTACCTGGAAAACTTTGCTGCTCACCGGCTTGCTGAATATGGACCTCAATATGTCTGATATATGAAACAGTAGTCCTGTGAAGACTTTATTTTGGAAAAGTTCAAATTTGTGGATTTGAATGCTTCTGGTCTTCTTGAGAACAATTTTTTAGCACAAGATTCCTCTGAGTTAGGCACTTTCATGCCAATACTCTGGTATCAAGTCTGTACACCTCTGGTGCTGCCTTTCAAAAGATGTTGTACCATTTTAAATATTTTAATACTAAAAAGAAAATATGAATTTTAACCTTTTGTATGAAAATTATTATAATAAGTCTGTTAGTGTTGCTGATAGTAGTGCAGTTGCACAAATCTCCATGATATCAGTATAGATATGTGGACTATTATAGTACTTTGAAATCTGGTACTTTTTTGTATTTGTCCCAACTGTGTTTAGTTTATTTCGGCCTGTATTTATCAAAATGCACTAAATATCGCATGTGATAGGAAAAGGGGTGTGTTTTATGGTAATAGGCAGTTTATCGCAATTTGCACTAATACCTATGCGAAGCACAAATTGCGATAACTTTTTCACACATTGCGATAAGTGACAGACTTGATGTATTTCCTACATACAACCACTGGGGAGACCATGTTTAAGCTGAGAGAGAGAGAGACCAGCCATAATGCCCTCACGCTACATAGGTATTTATATCTCTGTGGGAGGTAGGGATGTGCAGCAGGGACGGATTCGTCCCATTCGGTATTCATATTTGTCGGGACCCAAATCTGTTCTCGGGGGACCCCGATCCGTTTATTAGTTACATATGTATTTGTTTCCCAAAAAAACCCCCATCCCAACCCTTTAAATTTAATTAACTACAACCCCCCCTCCTGACCCCCCCGACTTGCCAAAAGTCCCTGGTGGTCCATCGGGGGTCCTGGAGCGATCTCCTGCACTCGGGCTGTCGGCTGCCAGTATTCAAAATAGCGCCGATAGCCTTTGCCCTTACTATATCACAGGGGCTACCGGTGCCATTGGTCGGCCCCTGTCACGTGGTAGGAGCAATGGACGGCCTGAGTGCAGGAGATCATTCCAGGACCCCCACTGGACCACCAGAGACTTTTGGCAAGTCTTGGGGGGGACTCCTGACCCAGGCCGTCGGCTGCCAGTATTCAAAATGGTGCCGAAAGCCTTTGCCCTTTCTCTGTCACAGGGGCTACCTGTGCCATTGGTCGGCCTCTGTCACATGGTAGGAGCACAAGATGGCACTGGCCATCCATTGCTCCTACCATGTGACAGGAGCCGACCAATGGCACCAGTAGCCCCTGTGACATAGTAAGAGCAAAGGCTATCTGCACCATTTTGAATACCGGCAGCCGACAGTCCGTGTGCAGGAGATCGCTCCAGCACCCCCGATGGACCACCAGGGACTTTTGACAAGTCTTGGAGGGGTCAGGATGGTGGGGGTTTATTCGTTAGTGATGCGTTGTATTTGTGGGGTTCACCATATGTTTCGTGACCCCCATGAAGACAACGAATATGGCATATACTTTGCGGATTGCGAATACGTTGCAAACAAATGCACACCCCTAATGGGAGGCCCACCTAGTCATTTGAGGTAAGGTTTAGGTATTAGTATAGGGCTTAGGGGCCACTTTGACATTCAAAGTGAGATGTACGAACAGAACAGTGCTCTCTTGTGAAGATTTGATGACCTTTGGAGTGAGGAAACTCACCCAAAGATGAGATTTGTGCAATGTTCTCTCAACCTAGATTGATGTTACCCAGGTAGATAGTCCATCAAGCTAGATTGAGAGAACATTGCACAAATCTCACCTTTGGGTGAGTTTCCTCACTCCAAAGGTCATCAAATCTTCACAAGAGAGCACTGTTCTGTTCGTACATCTCACTTTGAATGTCAAAGTGGCCCCTAACCCCTACACCAATACCTAAACCTCACCTCAAGTGACTAGGTGGGCCTCCCATAGAGATATAAGTACTATCTAGCGTGAGGGCATTATGGCTAGATTTTCTCTTTCTCTCTCTCTCTCACACGCTCACTCTCACTCTCACTCTCCCCTTGGCTGGCTCTCCAGGAGCTTAAAACAGTGTAGTTAAAATTCTCATTAAAGCCGTGCAATACAGCTTCACAAAACTGTGAGCCCAGCCCACTTAGCCAAAATTTCCACCCCAATATCCTCCCCTTTTTTTCATTTGCATCGCACCAAACATTATGGTGCTTTCGCATGCATTAATGGCGTTTTCGCATGCGTTAAAGGTGTTTTTTGCATGTGAAAATGCCATATAACACTTTGATAAATGACCCCCTTGGTTTGCTATGGTGTAGCACTTCTCTCATATTTTTTTATATACAATTTCTTCAGGGGCGGATTTTAAAAGCCCTGCTCGCGTAAATCCGCCCGGATTTACACGAGCAGGGCCTTGCGCGCCTATTTTCCATAGGCCGCCGGCGCGCTCAGAACCCCGGGACGTGCGTAGGTCCCGGGTTTTTGGAAGGGGGCATGTCGGGGGGGTGTCGGGGGGGGGGGGGGGGGACCCGATGATGCGGCGTTTCGGGGGCGGGGCGTAGCGTTTCGGGGGCGGGACAGGGGGCGTGGCACCGGCCCGGGGGCGTGGTCCAGCCTTCGGACCAGCCCCCGGGTCGGAGCACGGCGTGCCAGCACTCTGCTGGTGTGCATAGATTTACGTCTGCTTCTCGCAGGCGTAAATCTACGGACAAAGGTAAGAGGGGGGTTTAGATAGGGCCGGGGGAGTGGGTTAGGTAGAGGAAGGGAAGGTGAGGGGAGGGCGAAAGAGAGTTCCCTCTGAGGCCGCTCCGATTTCGGAGTGGCCTCGGAGGGAACGGAGACAGGCTGCGCGGCTCGGCGCGCGCCGGCTGCCCAAAATCGGCAGCCTTGCGCACGCCGATCCAGGATTTTATAAGATACGCGCGGCTACGCGCGTATCTTATAAAATCCAGCGTACTTTTGTTTGCGCCTAGTGCGCAAACAAAAGTACGTGAACGCGCTTTTTAAAAAAATCTACCCCTCAGTGAATTGTCAGCCCTAGTGCTTGACTTGCTTGTGGTAGTGGCAATATAAAATTGATCAGAGAGAATTATGGGGTTTCTTTCAGTCTTGTCCAATTTGGCATGGGTCAACCATCCACCATCTCTGATCAGGCCATCCTCATCAATGAAAAGGCTCAGCTTCCAAAGGAGCTGTCTTTGGGAATCATTTTTCCCTTGCTGATGCACCTGATCTCTGTAATTTATGTTTTTTTCTTCATGCAATGAAGGATGACATTCTCTATTCAAGAAGGTTATCCACTAAGTGGATTTTGTGCAGAGATACCAATGGGAGCAGGTATTTGATGCCCTACTTGGCATCTGATGAAAGGAAAATGCAATATGAATGAGATGCACCATAGTTCTTCTGAGCATTGTCCACTTTGAAAAATGATTGAAATAGTGTGCCCTTAGTTTGCCTTCAAGTGTGATGCTGATAGCAAGGACAGTTACTTGAGAACAAGTTCTGTTTACAATTTAGGATCCATAAGTTCAAATGAATTTCTTTAGGCTGGGGATGTATTGACCTGTTTTGCAAGGAACTCTTGACCTGTGAGTAATGTTTTCTATATCAAGTAAGCAGCTGGGACTGAACTTGTTGCATGATCTGCCAGGATAGTTGGACTCTACAGCATGTTTGACTCTTTATCTGTATCTATCTATATTATAGGCATGTCTGGCTGTCAGTTTTGGTTATCTCACATAAAGACATGACATGGTGACAAGCTTAGGAGGAAAATGGGCACAACATGGGGTGGGAGGGAGCGCCTGCCACCTGGTGCCAAAAGGGACATAGGAAGGGAGTGAGGGAGAGGGGTGATGGGGTGTGCAGCAGGGCTACATGAAGGGGGACCATGTTATGGGGGTGGAGTCAAGAGGGCTCTGTTCATTGCTGCTCATGGCCTTTCTTAGGTTTAAATGCAGCCTGCAGAGTCCTCTTTGTATCCAGACCTCGCTGACATACACCCTTCCTCCTACCCGATCGGTGGGTAATGAAGGGATTGGTAGTGGCCCCTGTCACAGTATAATAAAAGGGGCATCAGGGGTGGCCAATTATAACATCTTGCATGTAGAGTTAAGCCAATTGCAGGCATTTGCATCCATAGAATACAAAATGTATTTATTTATTTATAACTTTTTTTATACCGAAGTTCAGGTAACAGAATTACTTATCACTCCGGTTTACATTATAACAAGTAGAAAACAATGACAACATATGTCTTACAATGAACAAGGGAGTGAACAACTTGAATAATATAACATAACATAACTAGGAACAGTAGCAGTATGCACTATTAGAGCGAGACTAGCACATGGGGAGGGAGGTTTGCTAATGGGGGGGGGAGGGGGAAGGAAGGTTGTTCGTGCAGGGGGGGAGGAGGGAGAAATTTCTTATTAATGAGTAAAAACATGAGCATAGGTTCTGGACGTCAACAGTATGAAAACAGTCTATGGGAGCTGTGGAAGACTAAGTAAGTTAAGGGAATGCTTGACCGAATAGCCATGTCTTGAGTCTTTTTTTGAACGTGTTGGGGCAATGTATCAGCCTTAGCTCCTGAAGAAGCAGATTCCACTGTTTGGGGCCTGCTGTGGATAGAGCTCTTTTACTTAAAGATGTTTTCATGGGAGGTGCATGTAGAGTTCCTCTTTGTGCTAATCTTAGCGGTCGGGAAGAGGTGTGAAGCTGAAGAGGGATTCTGAGGTCCAGTGGAGTGTTGTTGAATATGGCTTTGTGGGTGATTGATAGAAGTTTAAACAGGATTCGAGATTTGACTGGGAGCCAGTGGAGCTTCTTTAGAATTGGTGTTATATGATCTCTTTTGTTGGATTTAGTGAGACACCTTGCTGTAGCGTTCTGTAACAGTTGAAGAGACTTTAGGGTGTAGACTGGGAGACCGTGAAGCAGTGAATTACAGTAGTCCATTTTCGAGAAGATGATGGATTGTAACACTGACCTGAAATCGTGAAAATGAAGGAGGGGTCGAAGCCTTTTTAGAACTTGGAGTTTGTAGTAGCACTCTTTAACCATAGTGTTGATGAAATCAGAAAAGCTCAGATGTTTATCCATGACTACCCCAAGGTTTCTGACCTGTGGGGAGAGAACTGGGAGCGGCGTAAGGTGAGAGCTATTCAATGGAAGGTGAGAGCTATTCAATGGAAGGGTGCCATCTTGAGTGATCAGGAGGAATTCTGTCTTGTCAGTGTTGAGTATCAGGTTAAGGTTAGACAGGAGTTTGTTAATGGAGAGGAGGCAGGAGTTCCAAAAAAGTACGGTCTTTTGAAGTGATTCGGTGATAGGAATAAGGATTTGGACGTCATCTGCATATAAGTAATGGGTTAACTTTAGACTGGAAAGGAGATGACAAAGCAGGAGAAGATAGATATTGAATAACGTAGGGGATAGCGAAGAGCCTTGAGGGACCCCTAATGTGGAACTGAATGGTGGTGACTCTTTGCTATTGATCTTAACTTTGTAGTATCTGTTCTGGAGGAAAGATTTGAACCAGTTTAGAGCTTTGTTTTTGATGCCGATCTCGGATAGTCTTTCGATGAGATAATCATGGTTGACCGTGTCAAAGGCGGCCGAAAGATCAAGGAGGATGAGCAAGCAGGGATGTTTGTTTTCTAGATTCATGAGAATGTTGTCTGACAGAGATAAAAGAAGAGTTTCGGTA
This sequence comes from Rhinatrema bivittatum, assembly GCF_901001135.1. Taxonomy (NCBI): domain Eukaryota; kingdom Metazoa; phylum Chordata; class Amphibia; order Gymnophiona; family Rhinatrematidae; genus Rhinatrema; species Rhinatrema bivittatum. The sequence continues at coordinate 180,110,703 of NC_042616.1, forward strand.
CTGCGGGATTTGCGAAAGCCTAATTGAGCCGGGGAGAGGATGTTGTTATTTTCAAGAAATTCAGAGAGCTGTTTGTTGACTATTCTTTCCAGGATTTTGGCAATGATCGGAAGATTAGCAATCGGGCGGAAATTTGCTGGGTTATCTGTAGAAAGATTTGGTTTTTTTAATAAGGGTTTTAAGATGGCAAGTTTGAGGGGGTCAGGGACAAAGCCCTGTGATAGAGAGGCGTTGATGATCTGGGTGATAGGCTTAGCGACGTCTTTGCGCAGGTTATGAGAAGGTTAGCTGGAATTGCATCAAGAGGGTGTGAGGATGGCTTGAGTTTCTTTAAAAGGTTTTCAATCTCTAAAGAAGATGTAAGCTCGAAATCCTCTAAGCGGGCCGTTTGTGGCGAGGAGGCTGAGGAAAGTTGAGGATATATTGGGCTGAGTAGTAGATTAGGAGAGCATGAATGATGTTGGGTAGGAACTTTATTGCTTGTACAAAATGCTATCCATCATACACAAAATCATAAATAAAAATGAAAACAAATGTCTGAATACCATATTCCAAAAAAACATTCCACAACGCAACAAAAGATCAGCCAACAAAGCCCTGCTTGCCATCCCATCAGTCACAACCGTTAACCTCACAACAGTTAGAGAAAGAGCAGCTTCAATAGTAGGACCTTGCCTTTGGAACTCTTTACCTGAAAACCTAAGGTTACAAAATGACACAATGCTTTTCAAAAAACAACTCAAAACATGGCTATTTCTACAAATCTACAAAAATGGCATTGGTTAGTAATCACCTGTAATCAATAGAGACTTATGATTAAAGAAGCCCAACCTCCCTCACACCCGAAGACAGAACCCCTCACTCCACTCCCCAGATCCCATTCACCACCTTCTATCCCCCCCGTTATACCCACCCCCTCCCCCCTTACCACCCCCCCTTACCCTTCCAACAACAGCCATACCCTCCTACACCCTAATGACACAGGCAAGTTAAGACATTTTTCACATTTAGTAGGCTGAATAGAAATTGTCAACAATGTTAATCGTTATATTACTAGTTGCCATGTTACTGTTAGTAAAGTTAGTAAAATTACTGCTAACAGTTACTGTTAGTAAAGTTAAAAACTAACAAACTATATCCATTATTGTACAAAATTATCTGTTTTGACCTTTACTGTAAGAAGTTGTTATACTTGTAAACCGGAGTGAAGGCATGTTCCAAACTTCAGTATATAAAAACACACAAATAAATAAATATATGAATGGTTGTAACCTTTTGCATTCACTAATTCTGCAGCGATAAAAGACATTCTGCATCTGGAACACTGTTCATCACTTTGGCAGGAACCAATTGCACTGGCAACGGATCTCTAATGACAGCCAGTCTTTCAGGGATTGAGGTACTGGGGCTATTGTCAATAATAGCTTGTATGCTTAATTAAATTTCACAGCCAGACCACTTTTACGGCCAGTACCGTTTGATTTGTTGGCAAAATATGAGGGCTGGTCACCCCAAGAAATAATTGGTTACTGTTGCCTTATAAAATTGCAATGTTATTCTGATTGTATGTATGCTCTGTTATGCTGCGGCCTCAACGTATTCATATTGTTTGTAGCTCGTTGAATAGTGTATAGATAAACTTATTGTTCAAACATGTATGCAGACTCAGTGTTGTCATTTTATTACCTGGGGAAAGGGGGGGGGGGGGCGGAGTTATACTTCACACATATGGGACTCTCCTTCTATATAGATTGAATTCAATAGTTTGTTTCTGCTGAGTGAAAAATAATGATCTGTACAATCGTTTTCTGAGTTTTCTTTTAGAATACTAAAAACACAAAGTACAATATATTGCATTAAAAACTTACTTGAAAACTAACACATCTACTTAATGGATCCACTAAGTAGTTAGGATTATATTTGATGCTGGTTTCACTACTGCTAGCTTCTTAGGGTTTAAAAAAAGATGAAATGGAAAAGAGAATGCATTTGACAATTGTTTATTGAATCATTGTTTCCAAGGTTATTCTGAAAATCAAGTCATGCTCTCAGATGAAAAATTCATGAGCTTGGGTTTTAAGATTCCAATAAATACATGACTATTTTATCACCTGTGCTCTTGCTCATTCCTAGCTCACAATATGTGTTCTAACATTATAGATTAAGGGCCTCATTTACTAAGCAGAATGGTAGAAAAGCCTTAGCAAATCAGGACCTACGATTGTAGATATTCTCCTCATTATCTGTTTATAACATCAGAAGTTTTATACAGCCTGCTTCCAGTTAGCTAGAACATCTAATTTAGTTGCATATCCAATGTTAATGTTTTTCTTTCACAGAAAAGTGTTCCGTTGATTTAACAGATGATAAATTCCAATTAGAAGAGCAAGAAGCTACTGAAGCTATGCAAGTTGTTATTTAACTCTGCTATGTACATAGAAAAACATTTGGTTATAAATGTCAAGATATAAAATGCTATGCAGAGGGAATTTGTTACAAAGGTTGTAAAAAGTGTAGGATGGGGCTTATTAAGAGGGGTTCATGGGGTGAGCAATTTTGAAACTCTCTACGGAGCTTGCAGTCTCACAAGTACCAATGGGACTGCAAGCTTTTTTTCAAAGGGAAAATCTTTGCAGAGATTCCCTTTGGAAACTCCACTGGTGCGTACATTGTGGGTAAAATGTACCCAAGTACTCTGCCCCTGAATCATATCAGACGCAATGTACAAACCATAAAGTATATGTGGATATTTGAACATGCAATCTCTGTGCATGTCTTGCTTCCACTGATCTGACCGCACCCTTTTCATGGAGGTGAAGAGTGCATGTATTTTTTATCAGCAGTGTGTGTGTGTGTGTGTGTGTGGGCATTATCAATAATAAAAGCATTTTTTTGTGTGGGCAAATATTTTTGCCCCCTTCAGATTTTAGAAAGTAAGTGCACAATTTTATAACATATTTGTATGTTCAAAATCTCATGAAAAAAACCCATCAAACTTTAGCATGAACATTTTTATTTATATATCAATTTATTAATTTGCTAGAGGCTGTGCCCCTGCTTACTTCGCTAGCCAACCCCACCAGTGTGGGGATGCAAGAAGTATAGGGGTGGGGGGATGGGCAGGTGTGGGCACTGTTGCCCCCCTTGCATTCTGTAATTTGTCCTGCCCCCCCCCTCTCCTCCCCCTATTGGCATTAAGGAGTGGTGGTGTAGGTGATGTGAATGTGGGGGTGGTAGGAGAGGGTGGGAGTAGTGTAGGTGGGGTGTGGGTATGCACATTTCTCCTTGCAATTTCCACATTACCCCTTCTTCCCCCATGTGTCTGCGGGGGGTGATGGTGTAGGTTATCTGTGCTGGCGTGTAGGATTTGTGGGGGAGAATGGGTGTATGTGTGTGTGTGTGTGTAAATGCAATGGAGTAGGGTGGTGTGTGTGTGTGTGTGTGTGTGCACGCTCCCTCCCTACTTCTTTCCCTCCACTGTGTGTGTATGTGTGTGTGTTGTGTGTGTGTGTGTGTGTGAGAGAGAGAGAGAGTAGTTTGGATGGGGTGGAAGTGGGATATCTGTGTGTGGAGCAGGTGGGTATGGATGGATGAGTTTGTGTGGGGGTGAGGGCACAGTGAGGGAGTGGGTGTATAGAGGGAAAATGAAGGGGGAATTGAAGGCTGTCTGTCTGCACAGTTTTGCTATCACTCTCAACTTATTCCCTTCTGTGTTCCCTCTCTTCCCCCACACCAACTCCCTTCCTTCTCACTCCTGTAACCTGTCCCCCTCCTCTTCAACTATCTCTTGTTTAACTCCTCTGACTCATGTCCACACTTCTACTCTCCCCTTCTCTCCCCTCTTTCCACTTCCTGCCTAGTCTTCCAACCGCTAGTGGGGACTGAGAAAACCCACCAGCCTTTCTACATCTGTCGCTCCTCTTTTCTCTTCCTCTGGGGTTTGGGAAACCCCAGAAGGCTTTCTGTTGCTGCCTGCTACTGCTTCAGTGCTGATAGTGCCCGCATTGCCTGGGGTCTCCTGCACCACCTTTATCAGTGGACTGGCCTGTCCCTCTGCTCCAGATTGACCATTAAGAACATAAGAACATAAGAAATTGCCATGCTGGGTCAGACCAAGGGTCCATCAAGCCCAGCATCCTGTTTCCAACAGAGGCCAAAAACCAGGCCACAAGAACCTGGCAATTACCCATACACTAAGAAGAACCCATGCTACTGATGCAATTAATAGCAGTGGCTATTCCCTAAGTATAATTGATTAATAGCCATTAATGGACTTCTCCTCCAAGAACTTATCCAAACCTTTTTTGAACCCAGCTACACTAACTGCACTAACTACCTTCTCTGGCAACAAATTCCAGAGCTTTATTGTGCGTTGAGTGAAAAAAAGCTTTCTCCGATTAGTCTTTTAAGACTAATCGGAGAAAGTTACTTGCTAACTTCATGGAATGCCCCCTAGTCCTACTATTATTCGAAAGTGTAAATAACCGAGTCACATCTACTCATTCAAGACCTCTCATGATCTTAAAGACCTCTATCATATCCCCCCTCAGCCGTCTCTTCTCCAAGCTGAACAGCCCTAACCTCTTCAGCCTTTCCTCATAGGGGAGCTGTTCCATCCCCTTTATCATTTTGGTTGCCCTTCTCTGTACCTTCTCCATCACAACTATATCTTTTTTGAGATGCGGCGACCAGAATTGTACACAGTATTCAAGGTGCGGTCTCACCATGGAGCGATACAGAGGCATTATGAAATTTTCCGTTCTATTAACCATTCCCTTCCTAATAATTCCTAACATTCTATTTGCTTTTTTGACTGCTGCAGCACACTGAGCCGACGATTTTAAAGTATTATCCACTATGATGCCTAGATCTTTTTCCTGGGTGGTAGCTCCTAACATGGAACCTAACATCGTGTAACTACAGCAAGGGTTATTTTTCCCTATGTGCATCACCTTGCACTTGTCCACATTAAATTTCATCTGCCATTTGGATGCCCAATCTTCCAGTCTTGCAAGGTCCTCCTGTAATGTATCACAGTCTACCTGTGATTTAACTACTCTGAATAATTTTGTATCATCCGCAAATTTGATAACCTCACTCGTCGTATTCCTTTCCAGATCATTTATATATATATTGAAAAGCACCGGTCCCAATACAGATCCCTGAGGTACTCCACTGTTTACCCTTTTCCACTGAGAATATTGACCATTTAATCCTACTCTCTGTTTCCTGTCTTTTAACCAGTTTGTAATCGCCTCCTATCCCATGACTTTAGTTTTCATAGAAGCCTCTCATGAGGGACTTTGTCAAACGCCTTCTGAAAATCCAAATACACTACATCTACCGGTTCACCTTTATCCACATGTTTATTAACCCCTTCAAAAAAATGAAGCAGATTTGTTAGCCAAGACTTCCCTTGGGTAAATCCATGTTGACTGTGTCCCATTAAATCATGTCTTTCTATATGCTCTACAATTTTGATCTTGAGAATAGTTTCCACTATTTTTCCCGGCACTGAAGTCAGGCTCACTGGTCTATAATTACCCGGATCGCCCCTGGAGCCTTTTTTAAATATTGGGGTTACATTGGCCACCCTCCAGTCTTCAGGTACAATGGATGATTTTAATGATAGGTTACAAATTTTAACTAATAGATCAGAAATTTCATTTTTGAGTTCCTTCAGAACCCTAGGATGCATACCATCCGGTCCAGGTGATTTGCTACTCTTTAGTTTGTCAGTCTGGCCTACTACATCTTCCAGGTTCATAGTGATTTCGTTCAGTTCGTCTGAGTCATCACCCCTGAAAACCATCTCCGGAACTGGTATCTCCCCAACATCCTCATTAGTAAACATGGAGGCAAAGAATTCATTTAGTCTTTCTGCAATGGCCTTATCTTCCCTAAGAGCCCCTTTAACCCCTCTGTCATCTAATGGTCCAACCGACTCCCTCACAGGTTTCTTGCTTTGGATATATTTAAAAAAGTTTTTATTATGAGTTTTTGCCTCTATGGCCAACTTCATTTCAAATTCTCTCTTCGCCTGTCTTATCATACAAAGCATTGCTATGTATGTGTGTGTGAATGCAGATGCACTGTGATTCTCACCTTGGTTTGAGGTTATGGGAGTGGAATATGGTGGCACAGAAGATTTGTGAATAGGGTTTGAGTGTGGGGTGTATGCATTTGGGGAGACGTTTATGTGGGGGCATTGGGATCTATGTTGGTGTGCGGTTGTTGTGGTAGTGTGGGTAAGGAGAAGGTGTGGAGTACATGGGTGGTTGGGGTGGTGCCAGTAATGTGGGGGTCAGCTGGGTGATGTGAGTTGGTGCATAGAGGTGAGCAGATGTTCAGCGTGAGTGTTACGACTGGGATTGTGATTGTGTGTGTTGTGTATGGGTGATAGGGTGAGGATGGAGATGAAGGTGAAGGGTGCATGTGTAAATGGTATGTGGTGTTGCTAGGAGGAAGCGAGTCGGTGTGTGAGGAATGAGTGCTATATGGTTTGCAGTGGTGTGAGTAGCTGTAAGAGTTATTTGTGAAAAGATATATTTTTGTGGTGTGTGGTGCTGTGAGGGGTGAGTGGCTGGGGGAGTTGAGTATTGCAAATGGGTTAGCAGGAATGGGCAGGTGGAGGTGTGGGAGACATTTATGGATGATGTGTAGTTGTGGTGTGAATGATCTGAGGGGTTGAATAGGTGATGTAAAGTGGTGAATGAATGTGTGCAGCGCAAATTTTATGACAAGGTTTCCAGGAGCGTGCATGATGTAAGTGATTATGGTTAGGAAAGGAATGTGTGCGTTATGGTTCACTCCTCCAGAGAGGGAGGAGTTAGCAATTTGTTATGGTTCCGATGCTGGATACTCCTGTTGGAGGAGGAGTTAGCAATCTATAATGAATCTCCTCCAGGAGAGGGAGGAGTTAGTAATCTGATATGCTCAGTTCCTGTAAAGGGAGTAGATAACAATCTGTTATGAACTGTTGCTGAAGATCCCTGATGGAAGGAGTAGCAATCTGTACCAGCGGATTGCTTGGAGAGGGCACTCAGCTGTAGAGTTATCCATATCCGTTTGATACCTGTTAATCAAGAATTACTTTATCATGTTTATTTTATTATGTATGTGAACTATGTTTTATGCTTTATATTTAAATTTGTTTTATTGTGTATGTAAACTTGTAAACCGCCTAGACGGACACGTAAGTGATCCCATGTGCGGTATATAAAAAACTTTTAAATACATAAATAAATAAATAAAATAGAGGAAGGTAGATAGGTGAATCCTTGGGCCGATGGCAGATGACTGTGCCCCCAGGAGGATATCCTGAGAGGGACCACCGGCTAGGCTAGGTTATGGAGACAGACACAGATAGTTCTTTTATTAGGCAGGTTATTAGAACCACCAGAGGTGGCAGTAGTGAGATGATATGCCCGGCAGGGCTGAAGTCCCTCAGGTACTGGAACAGCGATCCCAGGGTGGCTGAGCTGTAGAGAAAGTGCGTAGACAGGGTATGCTGTGTTCATAGCCAGAGCTAGATAACCAATCTCACATAAGGTCTTAAAGAGGCTCAGTAGCTGGAAAGGGTTAGGCCCTCGAGGAGCGAGTACCTGGTTCCAGGGAAAGCTCTGAGAGAGCAATGGTAACTCACAAATGTCTGTATCTGCGATAGCTTCCAGGCAGCAGAGAATCTTCAGAGTGTCCAGGAACATGGGCCCTCGAGGAGCAAGTACCGGTTCCTATCTGCAATCTGGAATAGAGAAAAGAGAGCACGGCCCCTGAGGAGCGGGTACCCCTGGTAAGTCCGAGGAGGCAGAGTAGATTGGAACGAATCCCTTGCTAACTCGATTAGTTAGCAAATACTGAGACCTTTTATACTGGAAGCGGATTACGTCAGTTCAGAGGAACGCCTCTGAGGTACCTTGCTGGTACATTAGTCGGAGCGCGCACGCCCTACATCATCAGGCAACATGGCATATCCGCAGTGTCGAGCCTGTCCGGGACACCAGAAGGAGATGGAATGGAGACGCCGCGGCTGCAGCCGTCCATCAGGGTTTGCAGGGATGTGCAGATTGAGAAGTAGAAATGATGTGAGGTGGTGGTGTGAGCTGTCTGAATGGTTGAATAGTGGCGTGAAGGGATGAGTGGGTGTGCATGGTGTAAGTGACTATGGTTGGGAGAGTGTAGATGGGTATGTGTGCGATATATGTTTTTGTGGTGTGAGGGGTGAGCTGAAGGAGTGGGAAGTAGGTTTGTGGGGTAGAGGGGTAGAGGGGAAGATTGTTGCCACAGGGTTTGTGGCAGTGTGGCTAGTTGTGTGGGGGTGTCAGTGGGGTGAGTGGCTTTCCAGTGGTGTGAATGGCTATGAAGAGGTTTCATGTGGGTGGGGGTTTGGAAAGAGGAGTCTCAGAATATGTTTTCGTGGCAAGTGGATGGATGGTGTCAGTGGTATGAGGGGGTGAATGGCTGCTCAAAAGGATGGTGTTGGGAGGGGACAGATGTATGTTTGTGGATTGCATGCACCGGGGGTGTGGGAAGGACTGTGGGGTGTGTTGTTGTGGGGGGGAGGGAGGGAATGCAGGAGTGTGACATTTTTCTCATTGCGCACACAAATTTCTAATCCTCCTTACTCTCTGCTTCCTGACCCTTTCTTCTTCCTCCCTCCAGCACGTGCTCTCTGGACATGTCTGCTGCCTGCCGGCCCCCTCTCTTCCTCTTCCCTCTAGTCCCTTGACAGATCATGTGAGCAGAGCTCAGGTTTCACAGGGTTCCTTTGCAGACTCCTCCTCTGCCTGGTGCTCACCCACTTCATATCGTCACAGAGTGGCAGGATTTCGTAAAGCCCTGGTTGGAGTTTGAATATTTTCTTTGCCTACTTCTCATCTGCCGTTTCTGCTGGCTCCTTGTATGTGAAAATGCAGCTGCAATCATTTACCTCCCGTCCAGCAGACTATATGGTCTCTCCTCCTGATCCGTGCGTAATCCTTTATCGAGACGGGGGTGGGGGGGGGGTGTCTTTTCCCCTAGTGCCATAAAAGTATTTGTTTAGTCGAGGCTTCTTTTGCCATTCTTCCCCCTTCTTCCTGCCCCTCCCAGTGGGTGAGCTCTTTCTGTAAGGGGGAAAGGAAATCCTTTGTGGCCCAGTTGAATGAGTGTCTCTCCTGATGTGAGTGTACCTCTCTGATAATGTAGTTTCTTCAGGGACAAACAGGCTGGACTCAGACTGGGTGTTCAGCTTAAGTTTACTGATTATCCCCAAAAGTTCAATCCCTGTCCCACAAACATTCCACAAAAGAATCTGTACATTGGAACTATTTACATTGTCTCTCTGCTGGTGTCCATCTCTCCAGCTTCTAGGAGGGAGCTTGCCAGTGTCTTCTCATCTGTGCAAACAGCCCAGTAGATTGGGGGAATCCCGTCTGAGTCCAGAGTTCAGTCTGATGCCCATAGCCTGTGTTCTGATCCCTTTGGGGTGGAGATCCAGTTGGGAATCTCCCAAGGCTTGATGTTATAACCTTGGATGACCTGCTTACAGCCCTCTATCTCCTTCCACAAGTGTGCAGAAGGGTGGGAAAACCCTCCACACTAACAAAAAGGGAAAAAAATACAAATGTCTCTATCCAAAATATCCCACACTGGGTAATGCTGTCTCTGGTTTTGCTTCCTTTAGGGAGAAGAGGGGTCACTCACAGGTATCTAGCCCCTGCTCTCAAGACTGGGTGAGTTTCCCTTCTCTAAAGCATAGGGTGTTCCCCAGAACAAGAAAAAAATTATCAAAAACCTGACAATATATACAAAAACACCTCTTGCTTTTCAAAAAGGGAGGCAGAATCTCTCAGACAGAAAGTATACTGATGGGGAATGTCTTCTAAATGCAAGAAAAACACCATGCTGGGAAAAGAAAAGAGCTGCTCACTCCTCAATGCTTAACTCAAAATGGCCACACAGTCTCTACATCTAACTCTGCCTTAAGCCCCTGGGATAACCAATCACAGCCAGCTCAGTGGAGAGACCGAAAGAGAATGGAAAATCCCAATGCTGTGACCAGTCCTGATGGTAAGGGACCTAGGGCCATCTAGTGATAAACCAATGCGCTGGTCACATCTGCTGCACATGTGCAGTTGTGCTGAAATGATTACCTGGAGCCCCTAGTAATCTTATAACACAGGGAGATTTACTTGTTTACTTACAAACAGAGTGTGATACTGGTCATCAGGAAGTAATGCACTGCTCTATATAAACCCAGAACGAAAGCTGATAACCCCCTTCCAACCTTATTAGAAATCACCAGTGGCAGAGCTCGGTTGCAAGTCCTTCCTACCCACCCATTTACCAATTTTCTCTGTAAAGAAAGACATGTATGCACTCACCTACTATGGTGATTTCTTGTACAATTTCAGCTTAGTAAATCACATATGATTTTGTGAACTTTCATTGTTCTTGCTTATTTATTCTCAGCATTGTATCCCCAGTCCCAGAGGACCTAACGAACTGCAGCTTAATGAAGTAGTGTGGATCACGCAGACCTGTGTATCACTTGTACCTGCTGATGCTGGTAAGTATTGATAATTGTATGAGTTTTTCTTGGGATTACTCAAGAAAGCTATAAGTCCTGTCTGTAGAAGTGCCATATTTGTATCTTTTTTAGGGTAGAGTCTCCAAATGACTTCATTTTGAGCATGCCATGACTGAAATTGAGCCAGAGCTGTAACTAGGCATTTCACGTTATTTTGAAACCTTGAAAACCAAAACCCATATCCAAGACAGGCTCTGGATGGTGAATTGGTTCTGAAATTGGGATGAAGAGGATTTTCTTCATTCAGCACCTTTCAATGAATTTTTCATTTGGTCAATTCAAAAACCACATTTTCAAACTGATCATGTTTGTTCAAAAACTTTGAATGAAATTAGTGCAAGCCAGGAACATTAATGCAAATTGTCAGAAACTCTGCTTGCATTGGTCTTTTTGTCATGTTCACAGCAAAGAAAATGTTGAGGATAATCAAAGAATGTGGGGAATCTTGGAATGGCGTCTCTTCTAGGGATACTATTTTAGCTGAAAATGTTATCCCATTTTTGAGTGATCCGGAAAATATTTTGGTAGTAGGTGAAGCTACTTTTTATCCATGATGAGGTGCCATGCATGCGAGCCAAAGCAACCCAACAGCTGCTTAAAGAAAATGGCATTAATTTTTGTGGGAACTCTAGAGAGACTTGAATGATGATGAAAACATAGGAACCGTTATTAAGGATGAAGGACAATGGTCAGTGATGTTATTCCACCAAAACTTTGCACTGAAATCTAGAATTGGTCTTAAATATGTATGCTGCCTTGCGCCCTTGCAGGTAATAGGAGTGGCTACTGGCTATTAGGTTCACTTTGAGCTGTTCTAACAGTTGGTGTAGTGAACTATGAATGAATAGTAAAAGTATAAACTGAAAGGTTGTTAGGGAAACAAATGTATTTACATCCTATCAGTATTTCCATATAAACTGCATGTCACACTAGTATTCTTGACTGTGTTTCTTAAAAATAGGGTAACAACAACAAAATACTTCTTCAATACAATAACCTGCAAAGCTCCACCGTGTTTGCATTACTTCTCTGAGGTCTACACAGTTTGTTTGCACTTCCTTCAAGCAATTTCTATAATTGTTATCACAAATTGCAAGGGTGACTAAGGCTCTACTCTGTTTTGATCTGGTGTTTATCCTGTCTCTGAGCCAGCTGAAAAGTCTCACCTACCTGTCCCAGCTTAGATCTGTCGCCCTGCACCTGAAGAATTGGATTGGTTCTGAGAAATTCCTAAGGGATTGCTGGGGTTTCCTCAGTATTCTTGGCACCTAGAGATTGAGTCCTAAGGTACGAATTCCTGAGATGAAGTTCTACTACCTTTTCTGTTCTCTGAACCAGTTTCCCTATATCTACTTTGAACTTTGAGAATTTGAAAAACCTAGAGTATTCTGACTCAGACTGAACCTGACAATGAATAGTAAATTGCCTGACCTGCTATGATACTATGTTAAATTGATGAATGTCTTAATCCTTTTGAATAATATCCTACACTGAACTACTTAAAATCCAATATCTTAATCATAGAAACAGAGAAATAAGATGGCAGAAAATGACCATACAGGCTATCTAGTCTGCTCATCCACACAATGGCTCACTCTACAACCCCTATCACTCCCTCAGAGTTCCCTTGTATGTATCCCATGCTTTCTTAAATTCAGATACTGTGCTTGTCTTCTCCACCTTCACTGGGAGTCTGTTCCCATGTATCTGCCACCCTTACTGTAAAGAAATCCTTCCTTAGAATATTCTTCAGTCTATATCCTTTCATCCTTATCCCATGACCCATTGTTCCAGAGTCTCCTTTCTGTTGAGAGGCCTACCATCTATTCACTGATACTTTTGGGTTTGTGGCATATTGTGGACTCTTGGTTGAAGTGGTGATGACTCCTCCCACAGGGAGGGGCCTCGTGGGGAACCACAATGATAGGCTAGACTCTAGTAAGTAGACACTGAGGAAAGAAAGCTTTATTGTACTGCTGATGTAAGTTGAATCTTGCTTCAAGGAAGGGATAGTACTGTAGGCCAGCGATATCACAGTAAGCTCAGACAATCTCTATAGATAATGATCTCACCTGGATGTAGCAAGGTTGGGTAGTGTTCCGCAGCACGGGATAAGCCGAACCTGAAGGGTGGAATAAGGAGAGCTGGAGCGTAGCGATACTCAGAGTGGCAGTGCTGGTAACTTCCTTGGTAGAAGAATGGAGAGAGGGACCCGAGGTCCGAGGTGCAGGATACCCTGAGCAGGATAGGCCCTCGAGGAGCGAGTACCTAGGAGCATTGAAGGATCCTGGAAGAAATTAGATAGGACCCCCGAGGAGCGGGTGTCCTAGGTTAGGTAGTTGAATCCCGAATGGCAGATAGAAGCGAGAGGCCCCTGAGGAGCGGGTACCCAGAGCTTCTGTAGGAGCGAGTTACCTCTGAGTGTAGAGAGGAATCCAAGCGAGCAGCTTAGAAGCAGTCAGAGTAGCAAAACCGAAATCCTTGCTAACTCATTGGGCTATAGCGGAGCGGAGGTTTAAATAGCCAGAGGTACTGACGTCATGCGGTGGGGACGCCCCCGAGGTTCCCGCCATGACATATACAAAAGTGTAGGTGACATGCGTGGGCACGCCTAGGAGGCCTCAGGAAGAAGCATGGTGGACGCCTGGACGGGGATACCCATGCTGTTTCGGAGATGCCAAGGGTTTCGGCAACCAGCACCAGAGGCAGCCATCCTTCCCAAGGAGGAGGAAAAGGGTAGAAGAGAGGTGAGGCAGAGCGGTCGCAGCCGTCTGTGAGCGATGGACGCAACAGATACCTCTGAGTTATTTACATTTCTCTATTATATCTCCCTATCTTGCCTTTCCTCTACGGTATACATATTTAGATCTTTAAGTTTGTTCTTATATGCTTTATAACAAAGACCACTGATCATTTTTGTAGCCTCCCTCTGAATTGACTCATCCTGTTTATATTCTTTTGAAGGTGCAGCCTCCAAAACTGTACAAGGTATTCTGAATGAGGTCTCAGCAGAGACCTAAACAAGGGCAATATCAGCACCTTTTTCTGTTGACTATTCTTCTCCTGTACACTGGCCCTAGCCAGACACAAGAATCTGCCTTTCTTGCAACCATTAGTACTATCTTTTCAGCAATGATATTCCAATAAAGCCTATTTAGGGACAGTCATTGAGATATCATTCACAGGTAATTATTTCTACTTTCAGTCAATTGATTAAGTTGTGCCACACAAATTGCAAGCATCACATAGACAGGCAGCAATCCCTTTCTCCATTTCTAGGCACCAGTACAGAATTACTGGTCTTCCAGGATCTGTTCACAGTTGCTACCATAATCAGAGTGAATCATTCTTTCATTTCATGAAAATGTTTTCAACAAAGTGCAGTGATAGAGACCAGGTGTTCAGGAGCTGCTGCATCCTCTCTCTCTCCCTCTCCCAGAATCTCTAATAGTTGTCTTATTTTCCTATGGGTGAACCTCATTATCCCTTTTTAGACATGCAAAGTCATTTGGGTGATATTGTGTGCCTATAAAAATTGGAGAGGAAACTCACTTGGCCTATGCTGCCCATATATCAGTGCAAACTAAGGGCAAGAAGCCAAAAACATCTAACCATACTTAAATCACCAATTCACTCTGGATTCTTGGGATTCAATGGAAAAGCTCCCTCATTCATACACAGGGAGGAAAAACACTTATAACGGAGCACATTTTAAAACACACCAATCAAATACTGACACAGGTAAATGAGAAGCGAACTTAAACTTAAAGATGAGAGATTGATAATTGCAGCAGATGACATTGGACTATAAGAACATAAGAATTGTCATACTGGGTCAGACCAAGGGTCCATCAAGCCAGGCATCCTGTTTCCAACAAAGGCCAAACCAGGCCACAAGAACCTGGCAATTACCCAAGGTACCTGGCAATTATTTCAAGCTACTATTGCTTATTAATTAATAGAGATTTATGGGTTTTTCATTTAGGAACTTATCCAAACCTTTTTTTAAACCCATTTACACTAACTGCCATACCCACATCCTCTAGCAAAGAATTCCAGAGCTTAACTATGTGCTGAGTGAAAAAGAATTTTCTTTGATTTGTTTTAAATGAGCTACTTGCTAACTTCATGGATGTCCCCTATTCCTTCTTTATCTGAAAGAGTAAATAACTGATTTACATTAACCTATTCAAGTCCTTTCATGAGTTTGTAGACCTCTTGCCTCACAAATCTGCTTCACTTTTTTGAAGGAGTTAATAAACATGTGGATAAAGGTGAACCGGTAGATGTAGTGAACTTGGATTTTCAGAAGGCATTTGACAAAGTTCCTCATGAGAGGCTTCTAGGAAGAGTAAAAAGCCATGGGATAGGTGGTGATGTCCTTTCATGGATTACAAACTGGCTAAAAGACAGGAAACAGAGAGTAGGATTAAATGGTCAATTTTCTCAGTGGAAGGGAGTGGGCAGTGGAGTGCCTCAGGGATATGTACTGGGACCCTTACTTTTCAATATATTTATAAATGATCTGGAAAGAAATACGATGAGTGAGGTAATCACATTTGCAAATGATACAAAATTGTTCAGAGTAGTTAAATCATAAGCAGATTGTGATAAATTGCAGGAAGACCTTGTGAGACTGGAAAATTGGGCATCTAAATGGCAGATGAAATTTAATGTGGACAAGTGCAAGGTGATGCATATAGGGAAAAATAACCCATGCTATAGTTACACAATGTTAGGTTCCATATTAGGTGCTACTACCCAAGAAAGAGATCTAGGCGTCATAGTGGATAACACATTGAAATCATCGGTTCAGTGTGCTGCGACAGTCAAAAAAGCAAACAGAATGGGGCGGATTTTCAGAGCCCTGCTCGCGTAAATCCGCCCAAAACCGGGCGGATTTACGCGAGCAGGGCCCTGCGCGCCGGTGAGCCTATTTTACATAGGCTCACCGGCGCGCGCAGAACCCCGGGACTCGCGTAAGTCCCGGGGTTTTCGGCGTGGGCGTGTCGGGAGGCGTGTCGGGGGCGGGGCCGGAGCGCGCGGCGTTGCGGGGGGCGTGTCGGCAGCGTTTTGGGGGCGGGTACGGGGCGTGGCTACGGCCCGGGGGCGTGGCCGCGCCCTCCGTCCCCGCCCCCAGGTCGCGGCCCGGCGCGCAGGAGGCCCGCTGGCGCGCGGGGATTTACGCCTCCCTCTGGGAGGCGTAAATCCCCCGACAAAGGTAGGATGGGGGTTTAGACAGGGCCGGGCGGGTGGGTTAGGTAGGGGAAGGGAGGGGAAGGTGAGGGGAGGGCAAAGGAAAGTTCCCTTCTAGGCCGCTCCGATTTCGGAGCGGCCTAGGAGGGAACGGGGGTAGGCAGCGCGGCTCGGCGCGCGCAGGCTATACGAAATCGATAGCCTTGCGCGCGCCGATCCAGGATTTTAGCCGATACGCGCGACTACGCGCGTATCTACTAAAATCCAGCGTACTTTTGTTTGCGCCTGGAGCGCAAACAAAAGTAGGCTGTTCGCGCTCGTCTGAAAATCTACCCCAATGTTGGGAATTATTAGAAAGGGAATGGTGAATAAAACGGAAAATGTCATAATGCCTCTGTATCGCTCCATGGTGAAACCGCACCTTGAATATTGTGTACAATTCTGGTCGCCGCATCTCAAAAAAGATATAATTGCAATGGAGAAGGTACAGAGATGAGCTACCAAAATGATAAAGGGAATGGAACAGCTCCCCTATGAGGAAAGACTAAAGAGGTTAGGACTTTTAAGCTTGGAGAAAAGATGGCTGAGGGGGGATATGATAGAGGTGTTTAAAATCATGAGAGGTCTAGAATGGGTAGATGTGAATTGTTTTTTTACTCTTTCGGATAATAGAAAGACTAGGGGGCACTCCATGAAGTTAGCATGTGGCACATTTAAATCTAATCGGAGAAAGTTCTTTTTCACTCAATGCACAATTAAACTCTGGAATTTGTTGCCAGAGGATGTGGTTAGTGCAGTTAGTATAGCTGTGTTTAAAAAAGAATTGGATAAGTTCTTGGACAAGAAGTCCATTACCTGCTATTAATTAAGTTGACTTAGATAATAACCACTGCTATTACTAGCAACAGTAACATGGAATAGACTTAGTTTTTGGGTACTTGCCAGGTTCTTATGGCCTGGATTGGCCACTGTTGGAAACAGGATGCTGGGCTTGATGAACCCTTGGTCTGACCCAGTATGGCATGTTCTTATGTTCTTATCATATCCCCCCTCAATCGTCTCTTCTCCAAATTGAACAGCCCTAACTTCTTTAGCCTTTCCACATAGGATAGCCATGCCATGCCCTTTATCATTTTGATCGCCCTTCTATGCACGTTCTCCAGTGCAACTATATCTGTTTTGAGATGTGGCGACCAGAATTACATACAGTATTCAAGATGTGGTCTCACCATGGAGCAATACAGAGGCATTGTGACATCCATTGTTTTATTTGCCATTCCCTTCCTAATAATTCCTAATATTCTGTTTGCTTTTTTGATCACCACAGCATACTAAGCTGACGATTTTCATGTATTACTCACTATGACACCTTAGATCTCTTTCCTGGGTGGTGACTCCTAGGATAGAACCTAACATTGTGTAACTGCAGCAAGGGTTATTTTTCCCTATGTGCATCACTTGCCCACATGAAATTTAATCTGCCATTTGGAAACCCAATCTTCTAGTTTTGTAAGGACATCCTGCAATTTATCGCAATCCTCTTGAAATTTAACTACTCTGCATAATTTTGTGTCAGCCACAAATTTGATCATCTCACTCATTGTACCCCTTTCCAAATCATTTATAAATAAATTAAAAAGCAACGGTCCTAGTTCAGATCCTGGAGGCACTCCACTGTTTACATTTTTGCAATCTGAAAACAGACCATTTAATCCTACTCTCTGTTTCCTGTCTTTTAACCAGCTTGCAATCCACAAAAGGACATCGCCTCCTATTCCATGACTTTCAAAAGGGAAACTTTGATAAAATGAGAAAAATTGTTAGAAAAAAACTGAAAGGAGCAGCTACAAAAGTAAAAAATGTCCAAGAGGCGTGGTCATTGTTAAAAAATACCATTCTAGAAGCACAGTCCAGATGTATTCCATACATTAAGAAAGGTGGAAAGAAGGCAAAACGATTACCGGCATGGTTAAAAGGGGAGGTGAAAGAAGCTATTTTAGCCAAAAGATCTTCATTCAAAAATTGGAAGAAGGATCCAACAGAAGAAAATAGGATAAAGCATAAACATTGGCAAGTTAAATGTAAGACATTGATAAGACAGGCTAAGAGAGAATTTGAAAAGAAGTTGGCTGTAGAGGCAAAAACTCACAGTAAAAACTTTTTTAAATATATCCGAAGCAGAAAGCCTGTGAGGGAGTCAGTTGGACCGTTAGATGATCGAGGGGTTAAAGGGGCACTTAGAGAAGATAAGGCCATCGCGGAAAGATTAAATGATTTCTTTGCTTCGGTGTTTACTGAAGAGGATGTTGGGGAGGTACACGTAATGGAGAAGGTTTTCATGGGTAATGATTCAGATGGACTGAATCAAATCACGGTGAACCTAGAAGATGTGGTAGGCCTGATTGACAAACTGAAGAGTAGTAAATCACCTGGACCGGATGGTATACACCCCAGAGTTCTGAAGGAACTAAAAAATGAAATTTCAGATCTATTAGTAAAAATTTGTAACTTATCATTAAAATCATCCATTGTACCTGAAGACTGGAGGATAGCAAATGTAACCCCAATATTTAAAAAGGGCTCCAGGGGCGATCCGGGAAACTACAGACCGGTTAGCCTGACTTCAGGGCCAGGAAAAATAGTGGAAAGTGTTCTAAACATCAAAATCACAGAACATATAGAAAGACATGGTTTAATGGAACAAAGTCAGCATGGCTTTACCCAGGGCAAGTCGTGCCTCACAAATCTGCTTCACTTTTTTGAAGGAGTTAATAAACATGTGGATAAAGGTGAACCGGTAGATATAGTATACTTTGATTTTCAGAAGGCGTTTGACAAAGTTCCTCATGAGAGGCTTCTAGGAAAAGTAAAAAGTCATGGGATAGGTGGCGATGACCTTTCGTGGATTGCAAACTGGCTAAAAGACAGGAAACAGAGAGTAGGATTAAATGGGCAATTTTCTCAGTGGAAGGGAGTGGACAGTGGAGTGCCTCAGGGATCTGTATTGGGACCCTTACTGTTCAATATATTTATAAATGACCTGGAAAGAAATACGACGAGTGAGATAATCAAATTTGCAGATGACACAAAATTGTTCAGAGTAGTTAAATCACAAGCAGATTGTGATAAATTGCGGGAAGACCTTGTGAGACTGGAAAATTGGGCATCCAAATGGCAGATGAAATTTAATGTGGATAAGTGCAAGGTGATGCATATAGGGAAAAATAACCCATGCTATAATTACACGATGTTGGGTTCCATATTAGGTGCTACAACCCAAGAAAGAGATCAAGGTGTCATAGTGGATAACACATTGAAATTGTCGGTTCAGTGTGCTGCGGCAGTCAAAAAAGCAAACAGAATGTTGGGAATTATTAGAAAAGGAATGATGAATAAAACGGAAAATGTCATAATGCCTCTGTATCGCTCCATGGTGAGACCGCACCTTGAATGCTGTGTACAATTCTGGTTGCCGCATCTCAAAAAAGATATAATTGCAATGGAGAAGGTACAGAGAAGGGCTACCAAAATGATAAGGGGAATGGAACAACTCCCCTATGAGGAAAGACTAAAGAGGTTAGGACTTTTTAGCTTGGAGAAGAGACGACTGAGGGGGGATATGATAGAGGTGTTTAAAATCATGAGAGGTCTAGAACGGGTAGATGTGAATCGGTTATTTACTCTTTCGGATAGTAGAAAGACTAGGGGACACTCCATGAAGTTAGCATGGGGCACATTTAAAACTAATCGGAGAAAGTTCTTTTTTACTCAACGCACAATTAAACTCTGGAATTTGTTGCCAGAGAATGTGGTTCGTGCAGTTAGTATAGCTGTGTTTAAAAAAGGATTGGATAAGTTCTTGGAGGAGAAGTCCATTACCTGCTATTAAGTTCACTTAGAGAATAGCCACGCACATTAGCAATGGTTACATGGAATAGACTTAGTTTTTGGGTACTTGCCAGGTTCTTATGGCCTGGATTGGCCACTGTTGGAAACAGGATGCTGGGCTTGATGGACCCTTGGTCTGACCCAGTATGGTATTTTCTTATGTTCTTATGTTCTTATGTTCTTAGAAGCCTGTTTTGCGGGATTTTGTCGAACACCTTCTGAAAATCCAATTACACCACATCTCCTGGTTCATCTTTGTCCACATGTTTATTCACCCTTTCAAAAAAACTTGATGGCGGGGAGCTTTACAGGCATCAAAGGAAACAAGTCCAACAGCTTGCCAACTCCCTTTGGATCTGTCGGAAGAAAGATTACTTGCTGACTCCAGTATCGAAGCAAGTGGCGATCCAAGATCTTCTACAGGCCCATCAATGAAGTTGAATCGGTTTGTCCTTAAGAATAATGGTTACTGGAATTAGTAGTTGAGGAGAGGGAAAGGTGGGACCCAGGGAGGCCTCTCCGCCCTGACCTAGGTCCGAGAGTTTCCCGATTTGTTGGGACATTTGCTAACGAAATGGCCTGAACCAGTACAATACATGCAGAGATTTCTCAACCTTCGCCTTTGACGTTCCTCAGGAGTTAATCGAAATCTGTCAATTTGCATGGGTTCCTCAATGTTCCCGGATGCTTCATTTGGTCGCAGAACTACAATGGGTTGCTGAAAGGTGGGAGCCAGACGAAAGGTCCTTCGAGTGGCAGTCCGTTCCTGGTACTTTCTTGAAATCTTAGGTCCAGTCGAATGGCTAGCCGGATGAGTTCCTCTAAAGAATCCGGGGGATCCCTGCCAGCCAATTCATCCTTTATATTCTCAGCCAGCCCTTGTCAAAATATGGCAGTGAGACTATCCTCACCCCAAGCGAGTTCTGCTGCCAAGGTTCAGAACTGAATGGCGTATTCCCCCACTGAACGGGAACCTTGTTTGATTTGCAGTAAGTCATTGGCTGCTGAGGTAGAACGCCCTGTTTCGTCAAAGATGAGTCGGAATTCTTTCAGGAAACCCAATCTTCTAGTTTTGTAAGGACCTCCTGCAATTTATCACAATCCTCTTGAAATTTAACTACTCTGCATAATTTTGTTATTAGAATAGGGTCGTCTCTCTCCCACAAAGGTGAAGCCCAGGCTAGGGCTGAGTCCTCCAGTAATGACAAAATAAAGGTAGTCTTAGTCTTATCTGATGGAAACGAAGATGGCTGCAGTGAAAAGTGCATTCGACATTGATTAATAAAGCCCATGCACAACGCTAGAAGTTCCATTAAATCGTGGCGGAGGAGAGAAACGGATAGGGTTGGAAGAAGCAGTGGTATTCGTTACTGGGGCTGCAGGAGCTTGGGCCAGTGCATCCATACGGACGACTAAGCGATCGAGTACCCCCGTTACTTGATCAAGGACCCCTTGTTGCTGCTGAAAACGGGAGGCCAAACCTGGGATGGCCTGCAGAGCGGTCATGTCGACTGGTTCCATGGCTTCGGCCAACTATTACACTGGTACATGGAACCAAGGCCGGTGACCGCTTACCTTTAGTAGTTGAACTTCTTGGAACCGGAGGCTCGGAGAGTGGCGTTGGGTAGGACACCCCTGGTAGTCTAGGTAAAGCCAGCAGCGATGACAGGAACCAGAAGAGTAGTTCAGCGGCAGGCAGCAGGTAATGCAATCCAGTAACAGTCCAGGTCAGGGCAGGCAGCGAGCAACAGGAACCAAGGCAACTTATCCAAAGGCAGGCAGCAGGCAGAGTAATCCAGTAACAGTCCAGGTCAGGGCAGGCAGTGAGCAACAGGAACCAAGGCAACTTATCCAAAGGCAGGCGGCAGGCAGAGTAATCCAAAAAGCAGTCCAGGTCAAGCAGGCAGCAAGCAGCAGGAAACACAGCAAAGAAACTCCCCAACACACTTGTGGCTGAAGCAAGACGGAAAAGAAGACGCTCCCTTAAATAGGGCAGGTTTCCCGCGCTGCCCAGCACTTCCGCCGGCGTCTGATGTCAAAAGGGGGCATGGCCAAGCCCCGATTCGCAAGGAGCCGCGCCGTGGGGGACGCCAGCGTCAGGAGGAAACACTGACGCCATCAGGAGGGTTCTGGCAGGTAACATGCACACTTAGGGGGTCATTTTCTATAGCTTTCGCATGCAAAAAGGGACTTTTCACGTGCACTAGCTAGATCAGGGCGGAGTCAGCACTGGAAGGGGAGGAGTCGGGGTGGACGCAGTGAAGACATCGCTGACGGCGAAAAGGTAAGGCCCCTTATCGCTGCCAGTAACGTGCCCAATAGCACCACCTTTCACGGTGGCACTATTGGTTTGTGAAAGCCGGCAGCGATAGCATTGAGGTGGTGCAATCGCTGTCGGCTTTCACAGGCCCGCCCTCCGCTTCACCCCCCCCGCCCCCTGGTACCGCGTGATTCACTAAGGCCTGCAATTTTAGAAAATCCAGGCCTTAGTTTTTGAAAAGTTTGCCTTCTTTAATAAAACTAATATGTATGTATCTTAGCTTCCATTCAGGAGGATATAATTACAGTCTACTGACTGCTACATTCCAAAGAGACTTGGATATATTACATATTGTTTCCAAATATTTTCCTACAATTACAGAACTAAACACAAAAGATAATCAAATGGAGCTACAGCGATTTGAAAACAATTACAAAAGCTCTTTGTCTTCAAATTTTTCCTATTTTAAATTCATAATAATAATATCAAGTCTTTTAAAATACAACTTCATTCATTGTATAGCAGGTGCCAATAATAGTAACAATGAATGGGCCTTCTCTCAAGCAGATTACCGTTGATTTTCTGAAATGACTTACCATAAGAGAATGTAATTTTTGGAATCAGTATATGTCTTCCCTTTTAAAAATATTTGAAATACACTAGTGTGAAGATGGAAAACCAGTATATCGTGTTATTTTATCATCATTATTGTTTATTTATTCTATGCTTTTCCTGCTAGCAAGCTCAGAGCATGTTATAATAAGTGACATCACAAATATACACATAAAATTACAGTATTACAGTGGCTCAACATTAGCAATTCTAACATCTCAATGAAATAGGCATTGTAGCCATTGTGAATCAATCTACAAGTTTGAACCTTACTGAGGTGTTTCAGAGGTTGATGGCTGAGATATCTCATATGGCTACTACTTTATTGGTGACTTTTGTTTTTCCTGAAGATCGAGATTCAGTTTTATAATTGTTTTTACAAAATTCCGCAAGTCCCTTTTACAGAGTATAAGGTGTGGCTATTTCCTGATTTGTTTAGAGTCACCCAGGACAGAGTGTCAAAAGAAACTGCTTGCTTTGCATCAAGTTAAGACTAGATCTGGGGATAACCATTCTTTCACATTTTCCTTGTAAATATTTAGTAGTATTGGCTAATGTAAAATATGTTTTCTTTGAGCGTTCTCAGTTGAGAAGGTTCAAAGAAAACAAGATACCAAAGAGTTTCGGATCCCCTTTTTGGATCCAGAAGAAATGATTTAGGGTAGACAACTTATTATTAATTAGTTTTTGTAAGGGACTTCTCTCTTATTCTTTTAAAATTTCCTTTTTTTTTTTTTGCAACACCCAGGCATTTCAATATATTTTAGTTCTATTGATGAGTTCAGTTTGTTTCTATAGCAATGTGAGCAGTCTCAGAGTAACCAGAAGACAGATTCTGGCTGGACTGTGATATAAATCTTTGCATAAACTCTTTTATTAGTGACAAAAATCAGCAACAAATTCAGTATCACAACTTACCATTCAGTAGCGTGTTTTTTCTCTAGTCTTCTTTCTCTCCTATGGGCCTCCTGTTCCTTCCTGAGCCTGTCGAGATATACCCTTCCCATGGGCCTCTACCTGGACCAGGATTCCCTATTGCCTGAGGTTTAATGTGTACTGTACCAGATCTCTGGATCCAGTCCTTTAAGGTAATTCAGGGGCTCTCTTGTGTGTATATTTATTTATTTATATATTTAAATTCTTTTGATATACCGAAGGTCTTATCGTACCGGTTTACAGCGTAACCAGGGGTAACCAATTAAATAGAAGATAAAGTTACAATGAACAGGGATATACAGAACGGGAGAGTTAAGAGCGAAAGATATTAGTTTAACATAACATAACATAATATATACCCCTTCACATTTTCATTTTTTGTTCTTTAAATTATTTTCTTTTTGCAGTTCTACACATATTTATTTTACCTTACAAGTGATGCTTGTTTATATATTAAAATGCAATAAATAAATAAAAAAAATAACGGGCAGATTTTAAATAGGCTATGCACATAAAATCTGGCCTTTATGTGCGTGGCTGCGCCTTGTGAGGGCCGAGCCTATTTTCAAAAAGGCCCGGCCACGCGCGTAAAGGCCGGTACCTGCATAAGCAGTGGCCTTCCTGCAAGGGGCGGGCCAGGGGGCAGGGAGAGGGGGGTGGGCCGGAACAGCGGCATTGATTGCTGTCCCACAGCCTCGCACACCAGCCAGGTGCTGGCGTGCGCAACTTACTTCAGGTTGGGCCCTGAAGTAAGTTGGAAGACAAAAAAATTAAAGGAAAAGGTAGGAATTAGGGGTTGGGAAATAGAGGGGAAGGGAGCTTAGAGTAGGGGATAGGGAACTGGGGAAGACCGCGATGCATCGCCGCGTGAAACTAGCAAAAATCTACCCTCCCTTGTGCGCACCACGTGCACATGCACGTGTGGATTACAAAATCTGGCGTGCATGTGCGCACGGCCCACTGACTTTATAACATGCGTGCATGTATGTTATAAAATCGGTGCGTCCATGTGTGCATGCTGGGTAGCACGCGCATATGGATGTACGCGTGCACCTATTAAAATCTGCCCCTAAGGAAATAAGGAAATGATCACAATTTAGGAACAGGAATATATCAAATAAATACTCATGAGAACACCAGCCACAATAAAGAATAGATATACAGTTTATAATTGTGTTGCAAAAGAATGATCACAGCGAGGTAAAATGAGTGCAGAGGTTTTAATGAATATCAAATGTCTGGAACAGTTCTCTGCAGCAGCAAGTTGTGATCTGGTTTGTGATCAGGGAACTCAAGCTATGGCTGTAGGCCAAATGCAGCTTCAAAGAGCCAAGTTTTTAATGGCTTCCTGAAAACTATGAAAGCAAATCTTGTCCTGATATCACAATACCATCAATATACGTAGAAACTCCCTATTTTAAATTGGTAACCGGCCCTGAGATTCTTGTGAATGACTCAGATTGTATTTGTACTATTATTTAGAGGTTTTAACAGAAAAAAAACCCAACATAAGAATATAAGAACATGCCATACTTGTTATCGTTGTGGACCCTTGAGCTGGAGCGAGAGGTGCTGATCACCGTGGGATCCCCTCAGTGGGGCTCGTCTCCGGGAGGTGGCATAGGCAAGAGGAGGACACACAAGGATTGGCTCTGAAGAATCAAGCAGCACGGCCCTCCAAGGAGCGGATAGCCTATGAATGCGGAAGAGCCCCCCGAGGAGCGGGTACTCGGCGAGTTCACCCAGCAAGATAGGAACCAACCTCCTCGAAGAGACGGTGTGGAGTCCAGGCCAAAGGTCCAGGGCAGGCAGCGAAGAGACGAGGTGAAGTCCAGGCAGAAGGTCCGGGGCAGGCAGTGAACAGAGAGGTCAAGAGGCAGGCTGAGGTCAGTACCAGAGAGACAGTCCAAAGATACTACCTGGGGAGTCGAACAGACGGTCACAGGAACACGGAGACACTGGAGGCATGAAGACGCTGGAGGCACTGAGACACAGGAGACACTGGAGGTCCGGGGACAAAGGACACACAGGAGACACTGTAGGCACCGGAGGACCAGCACCAAAGCACAGGGAACGCAGCCTAGGAGCAACAGAGGGAGTCTGTTGCAAAGGCGAAGAAAGGAAGCAGCTGCAGGGTTTAAATACCCCTCCTGCAGAGACGTCATCATTCGGGGAGGCCCCGATGCCGGCCAGGAGAGTGACGCTGCAGTCGCTGTGATGCCCGGCGCCCGTGGCCCAGTGTTGGAAGGAGGTCGCCGCACCGGCGGAGCAGATAAGGTAGGGGGAGCTGGCCAGTCACGGCCAGACGCCCTAACAATACTGGGTCAGACCAAGGGTCATTCAAGCCAAGCAACCTGTTTCCAACAGTGGCCAATCCAGGCTATAAGAACCTGGCAAGTACCCCAAAAATAAGTCTATCCCATGCTACTGATGCCAGTAATAGCAGTGACTATTTTCTAGATCAACTTGATTAATAGCAGGCAATGCTATTATCCAAACCTTTTAAAACCCAGCTACACTAACTGCACTAACCATATCCCATGGCAACAAATTCCAGAGCTTAATTGTGCATTGAGTGAAAAAGAACTTTCTCCAATTAGTTTTAAATGTTCTACATGCTAACTTCATGGAGTTCCCCCTATTTTTTCTATAATCCAAAAGAGTAAATAACCGAATCACATTTACCCATTCTAGACCTCTCATGACTTTAAACACCTCTATCATATCCTCCCTCAGCCATTTCTTTTCTAAGATGAACAGTCCTAACCTCTTTAGTCTTTCCTCATAGAGGAGCTGTTCAATCCCCTTTATCATTTTGGTCGACCTTCTCTGTACCTTCTCCATCGCAACTATATCTTTTTGAGATGCGGCGACCAGAATTGTACACAGTATTCAAGGTGCGGTCTCACCATGGAGCGATACAGAGGCATTATGACATTTTCCGTTTTATTCACCATTCCCTTTCTAATAATTCCCAACATTCTGTTTGCTTTTTTGACTGCCGCAGCACACTGAACCGACGATTTCAGTGTGTTATCCACTATGACGCCTAGATCTCTTTCCTGGGTGGTAGTTCCTAATATGGAACCTAACATCATGTAACTATAGCATGGCTTATTTTTCCCTATATGCATCACCTTGCACTTATCCACATTAAATTTCCTCTGCCATT
The DNA here is from genome assembly GCF_901001135.1 of Rhinatrema bivittatum. NCBI lineage: Eukaryota > Metazoa > Chordata > Amphibia > Gymnophiona > Rhinatrematidae > Rhinatrema > Rhinatrema bivittatum. The sequence continues at coordinate 180,137,337 of NC_042616.1, forward strand.
TGGATGCCCAATTTTCCAGTCTCACAAGGTCTTCCTACAATTTATCACAATCCGTTTGTGATTTAACTGCTCTGAATAATTTTTTATCATCTGAAAATTTGATTACCTCACTCACCATATTCCTTTCCAGATCATTTATAAATGTATTGAAAAGCACGGATCCCAGTATAGATCCCTGAGGCACTCCACTGCCCATCCCCCTCCAATGAGAAAGTTGTCCATTTAATCCTACTCTCTTTTCCTGTCTTTTAACCAGTTTGTAATCCACAAAAGGACATCACCACCTATTCCATGACTTTTTACTTTTCCTAGAAGCCTCTCGTGAGGAACTTTGTCAAATGCCTTCTGAAAATCCAAATATACTACATCTACCGGTTCACCTTTATCTACATGTTTATTAACCCCTTCAAAAAAGTGAAGCATATTTGTGAGGCAAGACTTGCCTTAGGTAAAGCCATGCTGACTTTCTTCCATTAAACCATGCCTTTCTATAAGTTCCTGGCACTGAATTCAAGCTAACTAGTCTGTAGTTTCCCGAATCGTCTCTGGAACCCTTTTTAAATATTGGAGTTACATTAGCCACCCTCCAGGTACAATGGATGATTTTAATGATAGGTTACACATTTTTACCAATAGATCTGAAATTTCATTTTTTAGTTCCTTCAGAACCCTGAGATGTATACCATCCAATCCAAGTGATTTACTACTCTTCAGTTTGTCAGTCAGGCTTACCACACCTTTTAGGTTTACCATGATTTGGTTCAGTCCATCTGAATCATTACCCATGAAAACCTTCTCTGGAATGGGTATCTTGACAACATCCTCTTCTGTAAACACTGAAGCAAAGAAATTGTTTAATCTTTCCGCGATGCCCTTATCTTCTCTAAGTGCCCCTTTTACCCCTCGATCATCTAATGGTCCAACTGACTCCCTCACAGGCTTTCTGCTTCGGATATATTTTAAAACGTTTTTACTGTGAGTTTTTGCCTCTACAGCCAACTTCTTTTCAAATTCTCTCTTAACCTGTCTTATCAATGTCTTACATTTAACTTGCCAATGTTTATGCATTATCCTATCTTCTTCTGCTGGATCCTTCTTCCAATTTTTGAATGAAGATCTTTTGGCTAAAATAGCTTCTTTCACCTCTCCTTTTAACCATGCCGGTGATCGTTTTGCCTTCTTTCCACCTTTCTTAATGTGTGGAATACATCTGGACTGTGCTTCTAGAATGGTATTTTTTAACAATGACCACACCTCTTGCACACATATTGGGGTAGATTTTGAAAAACTGTGCGATCGCATACTTTTGTTTGCGCAGCAGGCGCAAACAAAAGTACGCTGGATTTTATAAGATACGTGCGTAGCCGCGCGTATCTTCTAAAATCCTGGATCGGCGCGCGCCGGCTGCCCAAAATCGGCCGAGCCACGCAGCCTGCCTCCGTTCCCTCCCCTCACCTTCCCCTCCCTTCCTCTACCTAACCCACCCCCCCGGCCCTATCTAAAACCCCCCCTACCTTTATCCATGGATTTACGCCTCCTGGAGGGAGACGTAAATCCACGCGCGCCAGCAGGCTGCTGGCGCGCCGAGACCGGACCCGGGGTCGGTTCCGGAGGGCGCGGCCACGCCCCCGGAATGCCCCGGCCCGAAACCACGCCCCCGAAACGCCACGCCCTGCCCCCAAAACACCGCGTTGTTCGGCTCTGCCCCCGACCCGCCCCCTTCCGAAAACCCCGGGACCTACGCGCGTCCCGGGGTTCTGCGCGCGCCGGCGGCCTATGGAAAATAGGCGCGCCGGCGCGCAAGGCCCTACTCGTGGATTTACGCGAGCAGGGCTTTGAAAATCCGCCCGATTATGATCACGATTGCCAAGCGGCCCCACCACTGTTACCTCTCTCACCAAATCCTGTGCTCCACTGAAAATTAGATCTAAAATTGCTCCCTTTCTTGTTGGTTCCTGAAGCAATTGCTCCAAAAAGCTGTCATTTATTCCATCCAGGAAATTAGAATTAATAGAAGCAATTGATATTGCAGAAACTTTTTTTGAATCCCGCCCAAGACCTCATCGTATTCCCAGTGATTTTTTGGTTCAATTGCTACAAATTGCTTTAAAGAAATTTTTTTTTGCTTTCAATAAAAACTTCTTTCTTCAGATTTGTGGCACTGCCATGGGGGTGACCATGGCTCCAGATCTCGCCAATTTGTACATGCATCACTTTGAGGAACATTGGCTACATGATCATCCTTATATGCAATATCTTTTGGTCTGGAAAAGATATATCGATGACGTTTTTATACTATGGAGAGGGGATGAGGACACCTTTGGACTATTCTTAGGTTGGTTGAATTCTCAGAATGTTCATTTGAAATTCACTGCTTCTATTAATTCTAATTTGATAACATTTCTTGACATACAAATCACTATTATTGCTGGGAAATGTGTGACGTCCCTCTTTAGAAAACCAGTGAGTTCTAATATTTACTTGCATTTTTCGAGTGCACATCCAAGGAACTTTAAACGAAATTTACCGGTCAGTCAATTTATACGCTTGAGACGTCTATGCACCAGTATAACTGACTTTGAATTACAATCAAAAATTTTGCATGATCGCTTTATAGCCAGAGGATATCCTCAATCTAGTATCCGAAAGGCTTACTTGCGAGCCAAATACTCACATCGGGAATGGCTGTTTCTTCCTTGGGCTGCAGAAGATTCTTCTCGCCACACTTGTATTTTACCATACTCTTCCATGGCATTTAAAGTTCGTCAATCTATTCTCAAATACTGGCACGTTTTACAAACTAATGAGATTTTTAAATTACCTCCACGAATCACTTTTTCCCGTGCCATGAATTTGAAGAATTTTTTGGTAAGATCTGACAGCTCAGTGACATCACTCATATCAAATGAACAAACAGGCTCGCATTACCCATGCAATAACTGTTCAGTTTGTCAATCTTCCATGTCAATACAAGAAAAGTTGATTGTACCATCTGGCTATAACATTTTTTTGAGACATGACACCACCTGCAATTCATCTATGGTCGTCTATTTGATTAAATGTCCCTGTTCCTTGTTATATATTGGGAAAACTAAACATCCTTTAAAGACGAGAATGATAGAACATTGATCTAACATAAGAACTGGTCGAATAAAGGAACCATTGGTTTCCCATTGCACTGCGATTGGACATACTTTTGAGGATTTACAATTTTGTGCTATAGATCACGTCACTTCTCATTGGCGTGGGGGAGATCGTGAATGTATTCTACTGCAATCATAGCATCGTTGGATTTACCGTCTGAACACAGTTCACCCTTCAGGATTGAATAGCGAATTAGATCTACATGTTTTCTTGGGTTAATGGTTTTTTTATTACAATTGACAGATTAATCTTTGGCTGATCTATTATTCTTTCAATGATGGCTGACGTCATTACCTAATGTCGTATTTAAAGGGACGCTAGCCTCGGTTCCGGTTCCTCCGTTTCGTCTGCAAGATGGTTGAGACGTCTGGTCCCATCTAAGAAGGTAGCCATGGTGGTTATAGATAAGTATCGATTTTATCTTTACTTGCTATCATTTATTACAAATGTGCAACTTTACTTAAATCTTTCAGATATATTACTCTCGCTAGTATTGATTCTACATGCCCCTGAGGAAGCTTACCCAGCGAAAAACCGGCCAGTGTTGGGCAATGCTATTAATTGAAAGAGTCATTTGTTGTTCATAACGGAGGACTGTTTTAACAAAAAGAAAAAAGAAACAAGAAAAATTAATTTGTTGCATTAAAAAAATGATAAAGGTGGATGATTGATAAGACCGGTTAGTGTCTATTTAAAAGAGACATATAACGTCAAGGCTTGCTGACACCTTCATAGGCTATTATTTATATTGACAAATTGGGTTCCACATTTTTGGTTATTTGATTGTGTGTTGTGGTTAACCATTGACTCTCCTTGTGTGAGTAGGGTAATTGAAATCTCCCATTACCACTACCAATTTGGTTAGCTTCCCTAATTTCTCTTAGCATTTCACTGTCCATCTCACCATCTTGACCAGGTGGACGATAGTATACTCCTATCACTATAGTCTTCCCCGACACACAAGGGTTTTCTACCCATAAAGGTTTGATTTTGCATTTAGTCTCATGCAGGATGTTTATCCTGTTGGACTCTATGCCATTCCGCACATAAAGCACCACACCGCCTCCCGGGTGCGCCTCTCTGTTATTGCGATATAATTTGTACCCCAGTATAGCACTGTCCCATTGGTTATCCTCCTTAAACCATGTCTCTGAGATGACAATTAAGTCTATGTTATTATTCACTGCTATACATTCTAATTTTCCCATCTTACTTCTTAGACTTCTGGCATTAGCATACAAACATTTCAAAGTGTTTTTCATTTGTATTTTCATTCTGCTTTTTAATTGATAGGGATAAATTGTAATTTTTTAGCTCAGGTGAGTTTTTAGTTACAGGCACTTGGACTACTTTTCTTATTATTGGAACGTCACTGTCGGGATGCCCTAATTCTAATGCATCATTAGTATCCTTTGAAGATTCCTCCCTCCGAACCATGCGCTGCTGAGCGACTGTTGGCTTTCCCCTTTGTTCTAGTTTAAAAGCTGCTCTATCTCCTTTTTAAAGGTTAGCGCCAGCTATCTGGTTCCACAGTGGTTAAGGTGGAGCTCAAGAAATACATCTTATTAAGAAATCAGCAATAGAATGTAAAACAAACAAACATTAAAGAAACAAAGTAAAGAATGTCTCCTGCAATGCTTATATAGGCCACAATATAATTTCTTAAAAATTTCTATTTGAGCCATTGTGGAGATTTACATTCTGGCTGGACATAATACAATTTCTTATTAGTTTCATACTTAATATGTTTTAAGTATCATGTTGACAAGAACATTAAATGTTGATTTTTTTAAACATGTGTCAAAAAAAAAACTATCTCATCTTGTATTCTCGGCAAAACCAATCCACCGGCCTGCACAGATTCAAAGAGAACATCAGTGTCACCGGCCTATACAGGCCCAGAGGGGGAGAGAGCAGAATCTAGCCTGGATCCATTGGAGAAGAAGCCAGCATCCCGCCTGGTCCTGGTGGTTAAGAGACCAGCAGTCTGCCCAGGCCTGGTGAGTGAGAGAGATGGAGCAGCAGGAGTGACAGCAATAGAAAGTTTAGGGGGCACAGAACAAAGCAACAAAGAGATAGGGATGAAAACAAAAAGGAGAAGAGGGGAGGTTGGAGGAAAGAAAAGGAAGAGGAGATGAGGAGGAACAAAGTAAATAAGGAGGGAAGAAATAAGGGGAAGGGAAAGAAAAGATAAGGGGGCAGGGGAAAGAAATATAGAGAGAGAAAGAAAAAGAGGGAACAGGAGAAAAGGAGAAAGGAGAGAAAGATATGCTCATGTTTTTCAAATTTGTTCACAGAAAAATGGGGCCATCGTATATATGAGGCTGTCTTGTATTCAAACCAATATGGTAAATGTTTGGCATAGTATGAACTAGTTACTGCAGTGTCAAACATTGAAAGTGAGAGCCGATAAGGACCTTAATGTCCATCTAGAACAGGGACTTTCAACCCAGTTTTTGGGACACCCCCAGTCTGTCGGGTTATCAGATTATCCACAATGAATACACATGAGATAGATTTGCGATAATGAAAGCAGGGCATGCAAATCTACCTTATGTACAGTCACTGGGGACATCCTGAAAACTTGTCTGAGGACAACTGAGCCTGGTTACCCATTCCTAATACAATACCTCATAAGCCACCCAGTCTCAGAATGTACCCTCATTTCTTTGAGCTTATCTCATGCTTTTATTTTAATTCTGTTACACTGTTTTGGTTTATACAAGGTCCATGTATGCACTATCCTTTCTGTAAATAAATATTTCCTTAAGCTATTCCTTAGTCTACACCTTTTGGGTTATATCTCATGAACCCCTTTCCTAGAACCCCCTTTCAATTGCAACATAAGTCTATCAGGTTTGATCATCTTGATATGTCTTTCCTGTTTGATGCTCAACAATACCTTCCCTTCTACCAAGTTTTGCTCTTGGATTTTCATGCTCCAAATGCATTAATTTGCATCCTTTTGCATTACATTTAAGTTGCTAAATGCTTGACTTCTCCTCAAGCTTTACTCAATCTGCAGTGTCTACCCTGCTTTTGTAACATCTGCAAGTAGACAAACCTTTCTCATCAACATCTTTGCAATAGTACTTAGGGAAATATCAAACAGATAGACCTGGAACTGATCCCAGAGGCACTTTCTGATGAACCTCCTTTTTTGGTTTGAACTTCATTTACTAACATTTTGGGGAGGATTTTCAAAGGGTTACGTGCGTATATTACATGCATAACCCCGAAAACCTGCTCCTGTGCGCACCGAGCCTATTTTGCATAGGCTCGGCAATGCGCGCAAGCCCCGGGATGCGCATATGTCCTGGGGCTCGAAAAAAGGGATAGGGCGTGGGCGTGGCCAGAGGCCTGCGAAGGCCTCCTAGGCCGGGGGATTGCGTGCGCAACCTACACCTGCCCAGAGGCAGGCGCAACTTAAATAATAAAGGTGGGGGGGGGGATTTAGGTAGGGCTGGGGGGCAGGTTAGATAGGGGAAGGGAGGGGAAGGTGCAGGGGGTCGAAAGGAAAGTTCCCTCTGAGACCGCTCCGATTTTGGATTTCGATTTCAGAGCGGCCTCGGAGGGAACGGGGAAAGCCATCAGGGCTCCCCTAGGGCTCAGCGCGCAAGGTGCACAAGTGTGCACCCGCTTGTGTGCGCCGACCCCGGATTTTATAACATGCATGTGGCTGCGCACACATGTTATAAAATTGGGCATAGATTTGTGTGTGCCAGGTTGCGTGCACAAATCTACGCCCGTGCGTAGGTTAGAAAATCTGGCCCTTTCTGTTTCCAATGATTCAACTGGTTTCTAACCTAGATCTTTACTGTAGGACTCACAATTATGCTGCTCAGCTTATTTATGAGCCTCCTGTATGGAATAGAATGATAAGCTTTATTGAAATTTAATTATACCATATACAGTATTTTCCCTCAACAAATAAATTGAATAGATGTGTTTCATATGACATTCCTTTGTTAAAAGCATGATGCTTTGGAATGGATCCTATAACCTGCTGGATTCAAGAAATTCTACTATCTTTTCATATAGTAGTGACTCCATTAATTTACCCACCAGACATGTTTGACTGACCGGCCTTCTTCCTGCTTCCATTTTTATAAAGAAGGAAGTCGTCAGCCTGTCTTCAGTCCTCTGGGACCAGTCTCATCACCAAAGAATTATTGAACACACTTTCTTGAAGCACCCAAAACTTACCTAACTTGCCTTAATAGTGTGCCAGATTTGTAAAGTGAGGGGACATGAGGTGCAGGTATGAGTCAAAAAAATTGGAGAAACACCAAATGTGTGCTGAAAGGTAGGGGAAGAAACAAGAAAAGAGGTGAAAAGGAAATGGACAGGTAGGAAACATCATCAGGCAAAGGGAATCATTATCTGGCAAAGGACGTTATGAAAGAAACCGGAGGTAAACATGGAGAAGAAAAAGAATGGAAAAGGTGTTAAAGAGGATTCAATAAGATTGAAAATATTTTAAGAAATAGATGATTGGAAAGTTGTACACCATGGAGTACACAAAATTTCCCAAAACGTTCTTTATCTCCATCTCTTACTCACTAGGGATGAAATGTACTCGCCATGTACTACAGAGTCTGTCCCCCACCCCATACCTTTTTGAACGATGCAATGAGTATATTTCTGCACTGATGAGTGCACACCCTCAATGTCAACTGCATATAGCTTTTCCCCCTTCCACTCCTCACCCCAAACCCAGTGCAGTCCTCTCTCCCTACCCTTTCACCCCAGTGTAGTCCTTTGCTCTTGCAACCACTCACCCAACTGCAATCCTTTTCCCTTCAGCTACTCACCCTCTTACTCTCCTTCCATTCACTTTCTCATTCTCCTCTCTCAAGTCCACCTACTCATTCTCATCTCCCCTTCCCCACACTCTCATTTTCCTACTACCTCCCCTACGCTATCTAGTTATCTGTCCTCTCCCCCACCAAGCTTCTCACTTTCTCTTCTACTTATCCCTGCCCGTCTGACTGCAGCATTTTCCCCTACCAGATCACTACTCAAGCTGCTGATTCCTCCACTCTCCCGCTAGTTAACGGAGCCTGGAGAATCATGCCAGCCTTGCTGCTCCAACCATCACCTCCCCCATATCTTTGTCTGGCAGAGTCTGGATAACCTTCCTAACCGTTCTCTTCCTACCACCAATTCCTTCTATTGTTGTCTGTCTGTTTTTAAACTTGCATGTATAACTTTGCTGTTACCCACCTAATTTTCCACTACCAGGAAAGTTAAGTTCCTGCACATGTGCAGATTTAAAACTATACAGACCAACAAGTCTGTATAGTTGTATTCCTCAAGTATATGTGGCACTCCTACATGAGAAGGCATGATGCATGAGAAGGAATACAAATGTGGAGGAGAGGTACGGTCTATATGATAGCAGCATATAAGGAAGAATTGGAAGAGAACTGGCAAAGGAAAAGGTGGAAGAGAACAATGTGGAGGGAATAAGATGGGGAAGAAAAGAAATAGTAAGGAGATATTTGAAGTGGGATTAATGCATGACAAAAAATTAGGAACTATGAATAGCACTTTCAAATCTTCCCAAACTTCTGCTCAGTTCCAATTCTCTCCAGTTCTCATTTACTTTCTCTTCATTTTTCTTGTTGTTTTTCTTTATTCACTTTTCTCTTCTCCTCCACCTACCCCACCACCTTGTGCATGATCTTCTTCAGACCTCTTCTGCCTTATATCTGAATCTACAGTGATTTCTGTTCTCCTTTTCTTCTCCTTTGTTGAAGCAATGAGTATATTCATATAATCTAGTTGCTGATGACTTCTTTTCTGGCCTAGGAGCTGATTGAAGAAGTAAGAATAATAAAAAGATTAAAATCTTTTATTTATTTAATTAATTTATTTATTTATTTAACATTTTTATATACCGGAATTCATGTAGCAAAGTTACATATCAATTCGGTTTACATTATAACTTTAAACAGGCATGACCAAAAGCAGTGCAATTACATCGAACAGGAGATTAAACTTGGGTCAAGTAAACTGGGGGTTAAATAAATAACAAACAAATAATAAAGAATATATTAAATACAGACTACATTAAAGAATGAGTGGAGTTTTAGAGAGGACCTGGCTAGATATGAAGTAGTCACTGTACAGTTGAAGATATTTGGAAAGCTTGAGCGGAATAGTCGTCATGGATTGAAAGCTTGTTCGAATAGCCAAGTTTTGAGTCTCTTTTTAAACGCGACAGGGCAAGGTTCTTTCCGGAGCAATGGTGGTAGAGAGTTCCATAGCGCGGGGCCTGCTGTGGAAAAAGTACGTTTATTTAATGAGGTTTTAATGGTTGGGGCGAGGAGCGTATCCCTATAGGCTGTTCTCACCGGTCTGGTGGGTAAATGTTGCTGGAGAGGGATATTGAGTTCCAGTGGAATGAGCTTGTGAATATTTTTGTGTATGATTGTTAGTACTTTGTAGGACTTTTTTTTACAGGACTTATGCCTTCTATGGCAAATGTCAAAGATTTATTTGCCCACTACTTGCTTAAAAATCGAGGTAACCCTTGCAAGTCAGCTGTTTGAAAGTAAGTGGATTTTCAGGTCCCTAAAACTACATGCATACATTATCTAAAGCTTAGCTGGAATCCATGTATGTAAAATAAGGAATAATGTATGTAGACAGGTGCAATATTTAGATGGAATGGGTGCACTTAATTGGATTTTTTAGTCTCTTAAAACTTTGAGTAATTTCATAATGTGCACAAAATTGATCACATAAAAGAGAAGAATTCCTGTGATGTGTAATAGATGCTCAACTGTGCCTTAACATTTATAAAAAGATATGTCTGCAGACTGCATTCCACTAACACATCTAACTTTTTACGCCCATTTTAGTGCATGGAGAAGTATGCATGCAGGTTTACCCCCTAACAATACAAGTTTCAAACTCAGTGCACACAAGTACCTTATGTTTCAAGATAAGCTTGTTTTGTGCAAGCTTTCAAGTACTTGCATAGTTTTGCAATTCAGAGCCTTACAGGATATTTTCCCATACGTTCCTAAGGTGTGTGGGTGCTGCTATATGGTCTACATCCCCTGGGTAGTTAAGTGATAAAGCAAGTGACATCAATGGGTTTTATTAAGGAATACAATGTAGGAAATGAAAGACAGAGATAAGCCAGAAGATGCCAAAGTTGCAAGTAGTATTAGGGCAATGAACAATGGGAAAGTGCATAGTCCATACGGTTGTGGGTTACATGTAATCCGATGCCCTATAATGTGGCTTACATTGTAGTGTTTGGGAATTTTAATAAACTTTCCATGATATTCACTTTAGATACTCAAAGTTCATAAGAACTCTTTTTTTTTTTTCAAGCATTTGATGATTTTTCTGGAGAGACAAGTTAAAACAACCAGTTCACCTAACCTTGAAAAAAAATATGACCGTATGTTAAATTAAATCTATAGAAGTGAAATAATTTATAAAAAGCCAGGCAAAACCAAGGAAAATTACTGGGGTAAAGAAA